>NC_041385.1:857899078-857903261 GCF_002162155.2 Triticum dicoccoides | reverse complement strand
AGAGACCGCTTAGTAGTAGCGAGGGTTAAAAACCCTCGCTACTACTATTAACTTAGTAGTAGCGAGGGGTAAAAACCCGTGCTACTAGTAAGTAGCAGTAGCGAGGGGTATAAACCCTCGCTACTAGTAAGCGTCTGCCTATAAGCTTTTCCCTAGTAGTGAATATTAAGCTAAGGAGATGCAATTTAACAAATTAGGAGCAATACAAGCTAGGCACCATATGCAACATGCAACCAGATATCACACTGCCATGTTAGAGCAAGCACCTTGGGTTGTGGAGTAGGGGAAATGAGATTTGGAACTAGCACCGCAGTGCGAGTAGCAGGAGAATCTGCATAGATCATCTGTTTCGGTTGCTCCAGAGGACCACCATCATTTTGTGCCTTCGTCCTTTCAGATTTTGCTTTGTCAAGTAAACACACAAGAAAAAGGAATGAAATTCGCACTTCCAAATTCGTTGATGCAACTGACGAACACAACTTTTATGTATGGCAACCACATTGTAGGAGGATGGAATATGTATGAAAAATTCTAAGCAAAAGGCATTTCAACAAATTAAGATCCAACCAAAATCACTCTACCAAGTTAGATGCATCTCATTATAAGTGGCACTTCAACAAATTAGAGGCAATACATGTTTGAAATGGTATGCAAGATGCAACCAATATTACACTGTCAACTTGAAGGTGTACCGTCAGAAGTGATTGACGAGGGATACACAAGAAAAGTAGTTTGATGTAAGAACATGGTTAATAGAAAGACGTAGTATGTACCAAAAACAGGAAGGCATGTCATATTCACAGGTATAATGTGTTAACTAAGGAGATGCAATTTACCCTAATTAGAAGCATTACAAGGTAGACACCATATGCAACATGCAACCACATATCACACTACCAAGTAAGATCAAGCACCTGCGATGGTGGTGTGGGGGAATTGCGGTCATCAACTAGAGAGCTACGTTGACTATCTTCATTTAGCCTTGATGTTTCTTGAGAATCATGTGGGGAGGATGAGACTGCACTCTTTAAACGAGTAGGACGTCTCACAGTAACCCACTGGGGTGACTGTCTCATCATAAGTGATTGACGAGGGATACAAAAGAGCATTAGTTTGATGTACGAACATGGTTAATAGACATATGTAGTATTTATCAAAAACAGGAAGGCATGTCATTGTCAAAGATATAATGTGTAAAGTAAGAAGATGTAATTTAACCAAATTGGAAGCAATACAAGCTAGACACCATATGCAACATGCAACCACATTTGACAGCGCAAAGTTAAAGCAAGCACCTGGGATGGTTGTGTGTGGCAATTGAGATCATCAACTGCAGAGCTACGTTTACTGTCTCCAACTATTGACATTGCACCCTTTAGAGCGCTGAAACGGTTAGTGCTTATCTTCGAATTACACTGGAGCGACTTCTGTCTTTTCTTTTCTGCATTCATCAACACTGCGTCAGAGTTTGAAATACCCATGCATAAAAAAATAATAGTGTTAGTATGGGTGAAGTGTGTGCACAATTAGTATAGTGTAAAGGTAGCAGATAGCAGGTCGGTGAGAAATAAATGATGGGAGACATATAGCTCTACAACATGCGTGGCACACGAAATTACTACAGGATTCTATGAAAATAACAGTCGACTGAAAACAAATAGGTTAGTCCATTTTTTCTGCACCGTCCGATGTACAAAGAACGGGCAGATCGCCTTCATCTACCTCCAGCCAGTCAGTGTTGATGATCTTCCACAAAATGCCAGCGACCACCGGCCCAGTCCCCTACCTGCACCCTCCCCTCGACCTCACCGCACCGCCGTTCTTGGCACCGCCCCCCGGTCATCCATTCAAGCCCCGCCGACCTCCAAATTGGGCACAAGCAGCTCCTGCGCCCCACACCCCTATGATAGACACCGATGCGCCGCTTCCCTGGCGAAAAGGCGGACTAGGTGCTTCGCGCTCCTAAGCGGGTGCTGCTTCTTTTATTTGCGGTTTGACTGACCCTGAATTGAAATCCAGGCAGGCTACTAACCTCTAGAAAATGTGAAATAGTAAAGGGAGGAAACATTGTGCATTTAGTATCACAAAGAAGATGCAGTAAGAAGCGTTCAACTAGTTTCTTTCTTGGGATGAATACGGTGTGATCAGAGACATAAGATTTGCACGAATAAGGGAAGATGAGTACCTCTTTCTGCTGGCAGTGCTATGTCCTCCTTCTATTTTTCCAACGATCTTCTTGTGGTTTGCTGGAAACGAGAAGTTGTGGAGGACGATGGAGCCTTGGACGAACCCATGGCCAAGTTGTTGAGTGTGGCGAGGTGGCCGTCTATCGGCGGCGGGGAACCAGATCCGAGGCGGCGAACGATGGCGTAGCAGGAACAGCTCCGACGCGGTGGACGGTTGCGACAGTGGAGCGGCAGCAGTGAGGCGCAGGACGGCATGGTCGGAGTGGTTCCGGTACGGCACGTCAGCGTCGGCATCGTGGAGGCAGCTCTGCCTCGGCTTCAGCTGCTAAGTCCTTGAGGGTGTTGCGGTTGTGGTTGCGTTGGACAACGAAGTTGGGGTACCGGCTTCGGCGTGATGGAGGAGGGTGGCGGTAGATTGGGCGCTATGGGGTGGAGAACGGACGAGGCTGGGGTTTTGTGGCTGGTGGAGAGAGCGTTTTGGCGCCCATGGATTATGAATGGGGAAACGGAGGGAGGCGGGGAACTAAGGGGGAACAGTGTTTCGGTTTGAGACGCGCTTGTTTGAAATTTGGGGAAAGTTACAAACTTTGCCCCCATCTAAAATTTCAGACATATTGCGGGTTGGGGTAGGACAGTAATCTCAGGTGTCCCAAATGTGGGCGGGATAGATTTCGGCCAAGCGCATGGGTGTTTAGGCGTCCATGGCGTATGAATACTTCTAGGAGGCGGTTGAGACTGGCGTCTTGGTGAAGTTACTAACCTATCCCGGTTTAGACCTTTGGACATCGGGTCGATAGGCTACACGGGCCAGAGTCAGAGACAGGACATCGGGCCGATAGGCTACACTTTATACATTAGGCTCGCGCGGTTTCGGGTGACCAGAGGCCTATTTGGCGCTTCGTTCAATATTTGAGAGCAGAAGCATTAACGTTTTCGGTTCTCTTGAATTGAACTTTCAGGATTTGTCAAACTTCACAAATCTTTACTCCTGAAAATCCTAAAGCTACGCTTATTTTGGAATGGAGGGGGTACATTTGAATATACATTGTACACCAATATATATTTGAAAAATATGCAACTTACCTCAGTTCATGCATGGTTCCATATATAATCTCCTTGGTTGCAAAAAAAAGTTAGACATGCGTATGAATATATATAGCATGTTCAAACGCACAACAAAGTTGTGCCTCCTTTTATGTCTGATTTACAAATGCCATTATCTAGGGTTCAAATAGATGAATGCACTTCCTATGAATTCGAATCTTCGAAACCCCCTTTATGTTGAATTCGACATGTATTCTATTTCATAGCTAGCAATTTGGAATGTATCCATGCAAGTGACAAATGTATAAAGTCCTTCACACTAACAACATGGAGTGCACTAATTAATGTTTATATATGAATTGCAAAAGCATCCATTGCCTGTATTTCAAACTACTCTCACTCTATGGATCGATAATATGAAATAAACACACGCACATGCTAGAATTCAATAGAGTATGGGTGTCTGATAGACCGATTTTCGTCCATACGCAATTTGCAAAATTCATGATCTCATCCAAAAATAATAATGCCATTTATATTTTAATTTAATGCGCAGAACCGCCTTTTACACATAGATGCCCTATTCCTTGGCCCATTCTCACAAACGCGCTATATATCTCTCTATCTAACGCATAAGTGCACACACTTTATATGCATCGGCATTTCTCTTTCACACATGCTCACAATCTCTCTCTGGGTGTCGAGGTGTCTCACGCACATGCTCTCTTTGTATATCTCTCTCTCTCTCTCTCTCTTCTCTCTCTCTCTCTCTCTCTCTCTCTCTCTCTCTTTCTGACTACTATGTACCACTCTTTTCACTAATCTCAGTTGGAAAACACTATTTCTCTCACATGCATATATACACACGCACGGTCTCTACTAGCCCTCTATACGCACATACATGTGCCTACGTGTCTCCCGCACGCACATTATCTTTAGTTCTCTCTCGCACA
>NC_041385.1:857896544-857898596 GCF_002162155.2 Triticum dicoccoides | reverse complement strand
CCCCACCCTGACACACCTCTCTCTTAGTAGTTGGCAGATATGATTCCATCATATCATTCGGTAGGATATCCCTGACTATTAGGCTCGATGGTAATACGAGACAAAGTTTTACCCTAGTTTGGACCCTTGCAGATGAGGAAAAAGCCTACTCCTAGTACTGTATATTAGTGATAGGGGTGTGTACAAAGTACACATGAATACCAGGCATTGTGCGTGTGTGTATACTCTTGACGAACTAGCCCCCAAGCTTCTATAACATACTGGGAGGCTAGGGTTACAAATCATATATAGTCGGCTTATCACCAGTGGGGATAGAGTCCTCCGCGACTCTGGTAGCTTTGTGTTGTACGCCGAGTCCTCCACATGGGTCTTCGTATAACGCGTCTCGATCCACCCAATATGTGGCACAGGATGGAACCGACCCATGAGTCCTCATGTTGACCCACCACAACTAGAAATGATGTGCCCACCACACCACACACGCAATCGGCCACTAAGAAAATAAGCATATACAATAGTACAATGTTATGCATGAAAGTTAATTGCATGGTGCATCCAAAAATATTTGTTCTGCATTGTGAATGTTTATATATTCTCCTAAAATATTAGTCACGGGAAAGAGAAACGAAGGGCATATGTATCCTTGTCTCCATCGGACACCCGCTCTTTCTACACCACTTTCACGTACGCACACAAACTATCTCTCGGCCCTCTAAAAGTATGCATGCCCACGACATATTCATGCGTGAGGGTCAATGTACTTCAAGTAAAGCACTATACGGTCACTGGACTTCAGAATATGCTCATTACGGTCACCGTATACATTCTCGTGGTGATCATATGGTATCTAGCTCACGATACGTCTCCATGTTTTCTTGATGACACTGAGAGACTTTGCATTTGATGCGTGCTTCGTATTTTGTTGACGACACTTACGGTCATTTTATTTGAAGCGAAAGCACGATATTGTAACTGGACTTCAGAATAAGCTCATCACGGTCACCACATACATTTTCTCGTGCTAACCAACATGTGGTTGGATGGTTAGGAGGACAGTGGTTTCTCGAGCCCACCAGGGTTAAAGTCCCGGTGCTCGCATTAATCATGTGTTAATTTCAGTATTTTCCGGCGATGTGCGTTCAGTGGGAGGAGACGTTCCACTCGACTACGAGGCACCTATGGTGACTTCATAAAATCTCAAGATCATATGTTGGCTCACTCTCTTGAAGGGTCTGCGTGTGTGTGCTTATAGCGGTGAGTGCTTTCACGTATATATGAGCCCTTGCGTCTGTACCGTGTTAAAAAAATACTCCCTTTGTTCCTAAATATAAGTCTTTGTAGATATTTCACTATGGACTACATACGGAGCAAAATGAGTGAATCCACACTTTAAAATGCATCTATATACATCCATATGTGGTCCATAGTAGAATCTCTACAAAGACTTATAATTAGGAATGGAGGGAGTACATGTCATGATTATACGGTCACTGGCTCACACGTCCAACTCCGTATTTTGTTGATGACACAATCAATTGACCTGTCAAATATTCCACATGGCGCAACTAGTGTTGCACCATCGGGGCGCGTAACCATGGGGCCCACCTGTCAGCCCGTATATGAAAGAAAGAAATGGTAGTTTGAGTCTGTATTGTGTTAATAAAATACTCCCTCCGTTCCTAAATATTTGTCTTTCTAAAGATTACAACAAATGACTACATACAAAGCAAAATAAGCGAATCTACGCTCTAAAATATGTCTACATATATCTGTATGTTGTAACCATTTGAAATGTCTAGAAAGACAAATATTTGGGAACAGAGGGAGTACATTTTAGGGTGATCATACAGTCACTAGCTCACCATACAGCTCCGTAATTTGTTGATGACACGATCAATTGACCAGTCAAACGGTCCATATTCAGCAGCGCACACTACCATAGGGCCCACCCGTCAGCGTGTATATGAAGGACATAAATGGTAATAAATTAGTGGTCGGTGGGTATTCGAAGTCGTGAGACCTTTGGTTGGCAGTCGCCGGCGGTGGGGTGGG
>NC_041385.1:857828402-857896156 GCF_002162155.2 Triticum dicoccoides | reverse complement strand
TGGCGGCGCGGGCCGGCCGCGGGCGGTGGGGGCCGGCGGTTCGGTCGGTGGTGGCTGGCGGCTCGGGCGGGTGGAGTTTGGAATAAACTATAGACCCTTGATTTCGTATCCAACGGCTGGAAAATCTTATGACCAGAGATGAAAAAGTCAGTCGACTGACGTGTAGCCTCATCCCGCACGTACACATGCACGCACGCAAGACACGCACGCATGCAGGCGTGCAACACTGACACATACACATAACAAACACACGCACGCATGCAGGCGTGCAACACTGACACGTACACATGCACTCACGAACACACGCACGTACGCACACATGCATGCAACACAAAAACGTACCATTGCATGCACGCAAAACTCGCACGCCTGCATGCACATAGCACATGACGCAAGACACATGCTCAACCTATACGTGCATGCACCCTTTGTTAAGGACATGGATTGTTACGGGTATTATTCAATATTATCTATGATAAGCAGAACATTGATGTTTTCAGTGGTCTTTATGAATCACAACGTATCGAACGGGCTATCAACATAGTAGGCTTATCTACATGAAAAAGATGACGTCACACTCAATGAACAATCATCGGTTTACGAAATGCCCGCTTCTGACCGCCCTGGCCCACCAAAGGTTCCTCTGCTGTGTGCTGCCTCCATTGGGTCACTGACATGTAGGCCATGTACCCAAAGAGCCCACACGTCAGTGGAAGAACGGCGTGGTGTCCTACGTCAGAGCCGAGGGCGCTACTCGCTGCATGCCCGGCTGAACACGCGTACTTGCCACATTCAAATGCCTCCATGAAACCCACCCGTGTGGAAGCTGAAAGCACAAGTGCTCCCTAGGTGGTTTTGGTAATTAATGTCAACATATCTCTTGTTGGACTAACACTTAATCCAGTATATTTCAGCTGAGTTCAACAATGGAGTGGCATGGACTAAAGGTTGTGGGAACTCCTTCAAGATGCTAAGGACAACGGATTGGCTAAAGCTTCAAGCTCAAGACTCTTCATTTTATATTTTAGTGATCCAAGATCACATTGAGTCTATAGGAAAAGCCAATACTATCAAGAAGGGATGAGGTGTTGCTTAATGAGTTTCTTGTTCCACAGTGCTTAGTGATATGCTCCAAAACCATCAACTACTTTCCCACCTTCACACATATGTCCTAAACCTAAAGTCAAACTCGGCCATACCGATTCTTTCTATCCGGCGCCACCGAGTTCAGATGACATAGCCACTGCCACAAACCCTAGGCAAATCGGTTTCACCGATAGGGATCTCGCCGGTGATCTCGGTCTCACCGAGATGGGATTGTAATCTCTCTGTGTATGTCCATTATCAAAATCGGTCTCACCGAGTTTGAGCAATCGGTACTACCGAGATTACAATGCAAACTCTCTGGTTAACTTATTACCAAAATCGGTCCCACCGAGTTTGAGTAATCGGTCCAACCGAGTTTGCCTGACCAACTCTCTGGTTAGCTAATTACCAAAATCGGTCTCACCGAGTTTGTGTAATCGGTCTCACCGAGATTACGTTATGCCCTAACCCTAACCATATCAGTCCTACCGAGTTGAATTTCGGTCCCACCGAAAATCCTAATGGTCACTAGGTTTACTAAATCGGTCCGACCGAGTTTGTTGATTCGGTCCCACCGAGTTTGGTAAATTGTGTGTAACGGTTAGATTTTGTGTGGAGGCTATATATACCCCTCCACCTCCTCTTCATTCGTGGAGAGAGCCATCAGACTGAACCTACACTTCCAGCATACATTTTCTGAGAGAGAACTACCTACTCATGTGTTGAGGCCAAGATATTCCATTCCTACCATATGAATCTTGATCTCTAGCCTTCCCCAAGTTGCTTTCCACTCAAATCTTCTTTCCACCAGATCCAAATCCTATAAGAGAGAGTTGAGTGTTGGGGAGACTATCATTTGAAGCACAAGAGCAAGGAGTTCATCATCAATGCACCATTTGTTACTTCTTGGAGAGTGGTGTCTCCTAGATTGGCTAGGTGTCACTTGGGAGCCTCCGACAAGATTGTGGAGTTGAACCAAGGAGTTTGTAAGGGCAAGGAGATCGCCTACTTCGTGAAGATCTACCGCTAGTGAGGCAAGTCCTTCGTGGGCGACGGCCATGGTGGGATAGACAAGGTTGCTTCTTCATGGACCCTTCATGGGTGGAGCCCTCCGTGGACTCGTGCAACCGTTACCCTTCGTGGGTTGAGGTCTCCATCAAGTGGATGTACGATAGCACCACCTATCGGAACCACGCCAAAAACATCCGTGTCTCCAATTGCGTTTGAATCCTCCAAAACCCTTCCTCTTACATTCTTGCAAGTTGCATGCTTTACTTTTCGCTGCTCATATACTCTTTGCGTGCTTGCTTGCTATATGTTATGAATGTTAAACTTGTGCCTAAACTCCACTTAAACTTAAAAAGGCTAAAAACTGCAACTTTGGTACTTAGTGTCTAATCACCCCCCCCCTCTAGACACCTCTTCTCAAGGTCCTACAAGTGGTATCAGAGCTTTGGTCTCCATTGCCTTGGTTTAATCACCATTGGAGGAAGATGGATGAGTCTACTTTGGGGAGTCTTAGACATAGAGTGCCTATTCTTGATGGAGAGTATTTTCATGAGTGGAAAAATGAGATGCTTGTAATTTTCAATCAATATCATTTGAACAAGTATATTGTTAGCCCTTGTGCACCTCATGTTGATCCTATGCATCCTACTCTTGATGAGTCAATTGACATGGTTAGGATTCTTAGAACTGCTGAACTTATTATTAGAGGATTGCCTAGAAACTTGATTGGATGTTTGCCTTCTCTTGAGTGTGCCTACACTATATGGAAATTTCTTGAGGAACGATTTCCAAATTATTCCTTGAAAAATCCAGATGAAATTCTCCATAAGTCTATTGCTTTGAGTAAGATGAATACTAGTGATCCTATGTTTGGTGATCTTCTATTTGAACTTACAAACCTTATGCGTGCCAAAGGAGATGTTGGAATTATTAGTGATATTATTTCCGAAGCTATAAAAAATCATAAGCAAGATCATTGTCAAACACACTCTAACGAATCACCCTCTCTAGGATTTGATCCACCACATGACGATGTTGAACATGGATACTATGATGAGGATGATGATAGTGACTTTGATCTTGATGATGCAATGAGACACTTAGGTCTTATGGCAAATCTTCGGGGATATATGTCAGGAGGAAAGGAATGGGTTCTTGATAGTGGATGTACCGATCACATGACCGAAGATAAAGACATGTTTCGTGAGCTTGCTGAAAATGATAGTCCTCGAAAGTATGTCACTTTCGGTGACAACTCAAAGGGTAAGGTGGTTGGCCTCGGTAAGGTGGCCATATCACATGATAGCTCCATACAAAATGTCATGCTCGTTGAATCTCTTGGATACAACTTACTTTCAGTATCTAGACTTGCTGATTTTGGTTTCAGTGTCTTATTTACTGAAGTAGATTGCCAAGTGTTTCGTCAAGACAATCATAAAATGGTCTTTACCGGCATACGTAGAGGTGATCTACACATTGTTGATTTCACTAAAAAGGCTCAACCTAAAACTTGCTTCATTGCAAAATCCTCAAAAGGTTGGTTATGGCATAGACGATTAGGTCATGTTGGTATGCGAAACCTTGACAAGCTTATTAAAGGGAATCATATCCTTGGTGTTAACGATGTCATATTTGATAAGCATAGACTTTGCAGTGCTTGTCAAGCAGGTAAACAGGTTGGAGAAAGGCATCCCGTGAAGAACATCATGACCACAAGGAGGCCACTTGAGCTACTTCACATGGATCTCTTTGGTCCCAACTCTTACAAGAGTCTCGGTGGAAATTCTTTTGGTCTAGTTATAGTTGATGATTTTTCAAGATTTACGTGGGTGTTCTTTCTCGATGATAAATCGCAGGTCCAAAAGATCTTCAAAAACTTCGCTAGGAAGGCCCAAAACCAATGTGAAATGAAGATCAAGAAGGTTCGCAGCGACAACGGAACGGAGTTCAAGAACGCAAATGTGGACACCTTTCTTGACGAAGAAGGAATTTCACACGAGTTCTCGGCTACGTACACACCTCAACAAAATGGAGTTGTTGAGAGGAAGAACCGGACGCTCATCAAAATGGCGAGAATGATGCTTGATGAGTACAAGACGCAAAAGCACTTTTGGGCAGAAGTGGTTGAGACAGCTTGTCATGCAACAAATCACTTGTATCTTCACAAGCTACTCGGCAAGATGGCATAGGAGCTCCTCACCGGTAACAAACCCCAAGTTGGATACTTTTGAGTATTCGGCTCAAAGTGCTACATTCTTCATAAGCATCGTCGTTCTAAATTTGCTCCTAAGTCTCATGAAGGTTTCCTACTAGGTTATGGCTCAAACTCTCACACTTACCATGTCTACAACAATTTCACCCGAAAGGTTGAAGAGACGGTAGATGTGAAGTTTGATGAATCTAACGGCTCGCAAGTAGAGCAATTGCCAATTGATGTAGGAGACAAAGATCCTTCGGAAGCAATCCAAGACTTGTCCAGTGGCAAGGTCCGTCCAACGGAGGTGAAGGAGAGTACCTCGCCCGTCCAAGTGGAAGCTTCTACTTCACGACAAGGTGAATCAAGATTTGATACGGAAGCATCCACAAGTGGGACACGCCAAGATGAAGAAAACGAGGAAGTGCATCAAGATGAACGTCAACGACCTCCTTCTCCACCACGACAAGAGAACGACAACGCCAACAATGAAGAAGGCTAAGAATAAGAACAAGATGAAGAAGAAGTTCAACCAAGAACCAAGCAAAAGCTTTCACGAGTTCGAGCAAGAATTGCTAAAGACCATCCCGTCGAGCAAATCTACAATGATATTCAAACCGGGAGAATCACTCGCTCTAAAACTCGTTTAGCCAACTTTTGTGAAAACTATTCTTTCATCTCTAGCATTGAAACTATGAAGGTCGAAGAAGCATTGGAAGATCCGGATTGGATAAATGATATGCATGAAGAGCTGTACAACTTTGATAGGAACCAAGTTTGGACATTGGTTGAGAAGCCCGACAACAACCACAACATCATCGGTACCAAATGGGTGTTTCGCAACAAGCAAGATGAAGATGGACAAGTAGTTCACAACAAAGCACGTCTCGTCGCACAAGGCTACACACAAGTCGAAGGTATGGACTATGGTGAGACTTATGCTCCCGTTGCTAGACTTGAGTCCATTCGCATCTTACTTGCCTATGCTAATCATCATGATATCACCTTGTACCAAATGGACATTAAAAGTGCTTTTCTAAATGGTGAAATAGAGGAGGAAGTTTATGTTAAACAACCTCCCGGCTTTGTCAATCCTAAGAAACCAAATCATGTTTACAAACTTCACAAAGCTCTTTATGGTCTTAAACAAGCTCCTATAGCGTGGTATAAATGCTTGACCAAGTTCCTTATTGAAAAAGTCTTTGAAATTGGGAAAATTGATTCTACTCTTTTTACTAAAAGGGTTAATGGAGAACTATTTGTGTTCCAAATCTATGTTGATGATATTATATTTGGTTCAACTAACCCTCATTTTAGTGAAAAGTTTGGGAAGCTAATGTCGGAGAAGTTTGAGATGTCTATGATGAGTGAACTCAAATTCTTTCTTGGGTTGCAAATCAAGCAAACTAAGGAAGGTACTTTTGTTTCTCAAACGAAGTACACCAAGGACTTATTCAAGAAGTTCAATATGCAAGAATTCAAAGGTATGACTACACCCATGCCTACTAGTGGACATCTTGACTTAACCAAAGATGGTGAACCGGTTGATCAAAAGGTTTATCGCTCTATGATTGGTTCATTGTTATATCTATGTGCTTCACATCCCGATATCATGCTAAGTGTGTGCATGTGTGCACAATATCAAGATGCTCCTAAAGAATGTCATCTTAAGGCCGTGAAAAGCATAGTGAGATACTTAATCCATACACCAAAATTTGGCATTTGGTATCCTAAGAGAGCCTCTTTCGATCTTGTTGGCTACTCCGAATCGGACTATGCCGGACACAAGGTTGATAGAAAGTCCACTTCAGGTACTTGTAAATTTCTTGGTAGATCTCTTGTGTCTTGGTCCTCCAAGAAACAAAACTCTGTATCCTTATCCACCGCCGAAGCGGAATACATTGCCGCTGGTTCATGTTGTGCTCAATTACTTTGGATGACCCAAACTCTTAAAGATTATGGGATATATGTGAAAAATGTTCCATTGCTTTGTGACAATGAAAGTGCTATCAAAATTGGTCATAATCCTCTGCAACATTCTCGAACTAAGCATATTGAAGTTCGTCATCATTTCATTCGAGATCATGTTGCTAAGGGTGACATTGATCTTAAGCATGTTCGCACCGAAAAGCAATTAGCAGATATATTCACTAAACCTCTTGATGAGAAAGTGTTTTCCAGGTTAAGAGGAGAATTGAACATCATTGATGCCTCAAACTTGGAGTAGAAACTCCATTGGATACATGCAAGACATGAGCTTATGACTAATCCTTGATATCTCTCTTATGATGAAAATCTTATGTCTTGGATATATTTGTATCTTGCATGTTATCTAACCCATGTAGGTACTTGGATGAATCTAATTCCATGAGGTTGTAACCTACTCATATCTTGAGCAATCTCTACATCACCAAGTCTCTACACAAAGGTGGTTGAAGACAAGGAAGCATGGAACCATTCCAACATATCCTTTGACAAATTCTATGTTGAGCTTCATGATTGTCATTTTTGGATACAAAAGTGCTCTTCCTTGCAAGAACTAACCCATGTAGGTAGATGAACTCAAATTCCAAGTGGTGCTCCCAACTCTTGATCAGCAACATCAACCGTGAGCAACCCACACAAGTTCAACTACATGGACTACACCACCAACCAAGGTATGTTATTCCATCTTAGAGAAGCTTTACTCCAAGTCATGAGCTAAAGTAACTCGACAAGATGTGAATACATCAAGATGCTTAAACAAAAAATGGCAACCCCATTTTGAGCTTAAACGATGAGTATGACCTATGATCAAGTGATCTCACTTGACTCCTAAGTCAATATACTCTAACATAGGTGACTTTGTCGCCGACCATCTCTAGATGAAGTTCTCTTGTGTTATTTTCAGTGTTCTTGCATTTGTCTCATGCATATTTGTTTCCCCTTTCAAAAATAACTTCATCTAAATTTCTTTCTGTTTGCTCTGCATTTTTTGCATCCAATTCATTGCATATCATTCAGTAAATTCCTTGCAAATCTTTGTGAGATCTTATTTGTCTAGTGAGCTGAGGTGACAAGTTTTTTTTTGCGATGAACTCGGTTACACCGATTTGTTATTTTCGGTCCAACCGAACCCTTTCAGTACAACCGAAGCATACCACTCGGTGCCACCGATTTCACACACAGGAAAAACACCTTGCCACTTATTCTGTGTTTCTTATGATCCAGCTCCACTCAATGAATCTTGTCCTCTACAAGCATCACATTTTTATCATTGCTTTGTGCTGTGACTCAAGGACCAAACCCATTCGACAGATTCCAGAAAACCCTTCTTGGAAATTGATGTCAAAGGGGGAGAGAGAGATCACATCAAAGCTTATCATTTAGAGAGAGATCACATCAGAGAGAGAGTATCACCTTCTCAGGGGGAGAGAGAGATCTCCAGGGGAAGAGAATACTCAAGTAGAAAGTATTTCTCGGGGATCCCAGATGCTTGGTGTTCAAGAGGAGAGATGCCACATGTCTTCTTGAGGGGAAAGACATGTTCATATGTGTTTATTTGCATTAGTTTGCATTAGCTCTGTTCACTTGTATCTTTCAGCTCTGACTTTCTGTTCCCTATCTTCTCCCAATATCCCATGCTAGATTCAGGGGGAGCAAGACATCTAAGGGAAGAAATCATTTAAATTCATTGCATACCTTTACTCTTGGGGACATGTCTAATCAAATGTGGTACTTAGTACCCACTCTCTACATGTCATCCCAGTCTTGGTATTCTTGTGGTTTCTTCTGTTTGCTCTGGCTAGTAGATGTATCTGTGTTATCTAACCTTGTTTACGCAGGTTCATTCCATCCTAAGCCAACTCAAGACTACAAGGTAAGTATATGCATCACAATCATGTGTATGAGGAATTCTTGCTGATGTACATACTGTTTGCAAGAAGGACTCATGGGCATGAAGGTATTTCCTTTAATACTTTTTGCTCTGATGCATATGTCCAAGATACATGTAACACATTGCCTGCTCTATCATGGTTATGCTCTCACATGCTTCTATATTTCATATTCACATGATTGCATACATGTAGGGGGAGCCTATGCTTGTTACATGTCTTTCCAAAGCTTTACTTGCTATTCTCTATATCTTTATCTAAAGCTTTGATGTATGTTGTCATCAATTACCAAAAAGGGGGAGATTGAAAGCACAAGTGCTCCCTAGGTGGTTTTGGTAATTAATGTCAACATATCTCTTGTTGGACTAACACTTTTATCCAGTATATTTCAGATGAGTTCAACAATGGAGTGGCATGGACTAAAGGTTCTGGGAACTCCTTCAAGATGCTAAGGACAAAGGATTGGCTAAAGCTTCAAGCTCAAGACTCTTCATTTTATATTTTAGTGATCCAAGATCACATTGAGTCTATAGGAAAAGCCAATACTATCAAGAAGGGATGAGGTGTTGCTTAATGAGTTTCTTGCTCCACAGTGCTTAGTGATATGCTACAAAACCCTCAACTACTTTCCCACCTTCACACATATGTCCTAAACCTAAAGTCAAACTCGGCCATACCGATTCTTTCTATCCGGTGCCACCGAGTTCAGATGACATAGCCACTGCCACAAACCCTAGGCAAATCGGTTTCACCAATAGAGATCTCGGTCTCACCGAGATGGGATTGTAATCTCTCTGTGTATGTCCATTATCAAAATCGGTCTCACCGAGTTTGAGAAATCGGTACTACCGAGATTACAATGCAAACTCTCTGGTTAACTTATTACCAAAATCGGTCCCACCGAGTTTGAGTAATCGGTCCAACCAAGTTTTCCTGACCAACTCTCTGGTTAGCTAATTACCAAAATCGGTCTCACCGAGTTTGTGTATTCGGTCTCACCGAGATTACATTATGCCCTAACCCTAACCATATCGGTCCTACCGAGTTGCATTTCGGTCCCACCAAAAATCCTAACGGTCACTAGGTTTACTAAATCGGTGCGACTGAGTTTGTTGATTCGGTCCCACCAAGTTTGGTAAATTGTGTGTAATGGTTAGATTTTGTGTGGATGCTATATATACCCCTCCACCTCCTCTTCATTCATGGAGAGAGCCATCAGACTGAATCTACAATTCCAGCATATATTTTCTGAGAGAGAACTACCTACTCATGTGTTGAGGCCAAGATATTCCATTCCTACCATATGAATCTTGATCTCTAGCCTTCCCCAAGTTGCTTTCGACTCAAATCTTCTTTCCACCAGATCCAAATCCGATGAGAGAGAGTTCAGTGTTGGGGAGTGAGGGAGTCCTGGACTACGGGGTGTCCGGATAGCCGAACTATCATCATCGGCCGGACTCCAAGACTATGAAGATACAAGATTGAAGACTTCGTCCCGTGTCCGGATAGGACTTTCCTTGGCGTGGAAGGCAAGCTTGGCGATACGGATATGTAGATCTCCTACCATTGTAACCGACTCTGTGTAACCCTAGCCCTCTCCGGTGTCTATATAAACTGGATGGTTTTAGTCCGTAGGACACAAAAACAATCATACCATAGGCTAGCTTATAGGGTTTAGCCTCCTCGATCTTGTGGTAGATCTACTCTTGTAATACCCACATCATCAATATCAATCAAGAAGGATGTAGGGTTTTACCTCCATCAAGAGGGCCTGAACCTGGGTAAAACATCGTGTCCCTTGTCTCCTGTTACCATCCGCCTAGACGCATAGTTCGGGACCCCCTACCCGAGATCCGCCGGTTTTGACACCGACATTGGTGCTTTCATTGAGAGTTCCTCTATGCCGTCGCAATCAGGAAGGATGCCTCTTCCCATCTTTAAAGACGGTACCATTGCCAAAGGAGCTTTGGCCGCCGGTCAAGCTATCCAGCTAGGTGGTTTTCTTATGACCGCCTGTTCGGCCACCGCTTCGACGATGACCTCTCGGGTCATCAAAAGCGATCTTCATGTCAACTCAGAATTCACCGAGCAGCTGGATCCGATGGAGCTCTCTTCCATAAACGAGCTCTTGGATCGCATCGCCGCCCTGGGAGTCGCTACAGACTACGATCAGATTGGGCTTAAAACCAATCTGAGAGAAATTAACTCTCCCCAGGCTACCCACCACGTTGTTGTGGTAGAAGAACAACGCGGCGACTCTTCTTCTATGTTAAAAACCAGTTATGTCCGGATTCCCGATCCCTCCATGCCAGATTCCCACGGAGGGACGGACGTCAATCGAGTACCGAACCTAAAGTCAGGCAGCGGACTAGATTCGTTGGACGACGTCCAGCAATCCAAGCTTCCAAATCCGGAAACTCCTCGGCCTTTGAGCCTCAGATTGGGCGGGGTTCCGAATTTAATTCCACCCGCCCACCCAAACACAAGCGATCTATCTCAAATACGGCAAGAGCCCGATGAAACAGTACATCATTACTGGGCCAGATTCCTCCTGGTTATGGACAGGATAAAGGACTGCCGTGAGGAAAGCGCAATCTCTATTTTCTGCAACAATTGCACGGACAAGGGAATCATGAACGCCATAAGTCATCGCGGAGTTATGCGCTTCGCCGACCTGGCGACCATAGTACGAAAATACTGTGCGATGGAGAGTGCCTGGAAAACCGAAACCAGATTTTGGGACAATCCGGCCCTGAACACAACCCTAGTCCGGAATAAAAGGGTGCACCATGCTCAAGCACCTGGGTCAAAAACCAAAAAGCAAAAAACCCCTAAAGGGTACGGAACCGTACTGGAGGGATGGCTCAGCGGACCCAGCAAAATCCATAATACAGAGGGCGCCACTCCAACACATAGCCTTCGAGCATGTTGGATACTACAGCAGGTGGCCAAAAGTGGCGAAGGTCTTCTAGCCCCGGAGAACCAGCCCAACAGTACCAATACGGTATTAATAGTCTTCGAGACTTTCGCATCAAATAATATGCGGAAATGAACAATCCGCAGCCTCGCCGAAGTCTACCAAGTAGCAACAACAAATCCATGGAGTGACACGGCTATCACCTTCAATGCCAGCGACGAACCTAAATTCCGAACAGCCCGAGCACCAGCTGCATTGGTCCTCAGTCCAATAGTGGACGGCTTTCGTCTTACCAAGGTACTCATGGATGGTGGCAGCGGATTAAACCTCATCTACGAGGAAACCCTCCAAAAATGGAAATAGACTGGAGCCGCATTGAGCGAACCAGCACAACCTTTAGAGGAATAATCCCTAGTCAGGAAGTACGCTGCACAGGAAAAATCACACTAGATGTGGTGTTTGGCTCGCCGGACAACTACAGGTCCGAGGAAGTCATGTTCCAAGTGGCCCCGTTCAGCAGCGGATATCACGCTCTATTAGGGCAAGAGGCATTCACAATTTTCCAAGCTGTACCCCATTACGGGTACATGAAGCTTAAAATGCCCGGGCCCAATGGAATCATCACTCTGGTCGGTGATCTGGACATAGCACTCCGTGCTGAAAATAAGACAGCCGCACTAGCCCTAGAGGCACTATCCGAAGCCCTAGCGGCAGAGGAACTCACTGCACTGCGCTCCATGGTGAATAGGGACGATGTGATACTCGATAAGAGATCTAAGTCCACCTCTTTTAAACCAGCAGACGAAATAGTCAAATTCCAGGTCCATCCAACGGACCCCACAAAGACGGCCTCCATTGGGGCACAATTAAACCCTGATGTAGAAGCCGCACTACAGGAATTCCTTCGGGAAAATTGGGATATTTTTGCCTGGCACCCTTCAGATATGCAAGGAATCCCACGCAGGCTGGCAGAGCATAGCCTAAATATCCTAAAAGGATTCAAGCCAGTCAAACAGGCTCTTCGACGATTTTCCGAACCCAAAAGACAGGCAATGGGGGAGGAGCTAGCCAAACTATTAGAAGCCGGATTCATCAGAGATATAAAACATCCGGACTGGCTAGCGAACCTGGTAATGGTACCAAAAAAGGACAAATCCTGGCGCCTTTGTGTCGATTTTAAAGACCTTAATAAGGCTTGTCCAAAGGATCCTTTCCCCCTTCCCCGCATCGACCAAATCATCGATGCTACCGTGGGGCACGATTCATTGTGTTTCCTCGACACATACTCCGGATACCATCAAATCAAGATGGCGGAAACAGACCAGGCCGCAACGGCATTCATTACTCCATACGGACCATTCTGCTTCAACACAATGCCCTTCGGACTCAAAAACGCTGGCGCAACATATCAGCGCATGATTCAGACATGTCTGGCTACCCAGATCGGCAAAACAGTGGAGGCATACGTAGACGATGTGGTCGTTAAGACCAAACACGTCGAAACTCTAGTAGACGATTTGAGGCTCACATTCGACAACCTCCGAGCATATGACATTAAGCTCAACCCGGAAAAATGCGTTTTAGGCGTACCAGCCAGAAAGCTCTTGGGCTTCATTGTATCCGGTAGAGGAATTGAAGCAAACCCAGCCAAGATCTGAGCTCTGTCACAATTGGATATCCCAAAAGACCTCAAACAAATACAAAAACTGACTGGATGCGTGGCGGCTCTAAGTCGCTTCATCTCCCGTTTGGGAGAAAAGGCATTGCCTCTCTACCGCCTCCTCCGGTGCACCGAACACTTCGAGTGGATGGATGTTGCCACGGCCGGACTCGAAGAAATAAAGGCCATATTAGCAACAAATCTGGACCTGGCCACGCCCAACCTAGGCGAACCAATGTTATTATATATCGCAGCAACACATCAAGTTGTAAGCGCAGTGCTCGTCGTCGAACGAGAAACAGAAGGACACAAATTCCCTCTTCAAAAACCAGTGTACTACGTATCCACTGTCTTAACTCCATGCAAGTCCCGGTATCCACATTATCAAAAGATAGCGTACACGGTGTTCATGGCATCCCGGAAGCTGCGACACTACTTTCAAGAGTGCTCGATATGGCCTCCGAAGTACCTCTCAATGACATTATAAACAACCGCGACGCGATGGGTAGGATTGCAAAATGGGCCATTGAGCTCTTACCATTTGACATAACCTACAAACCATGGCGAGCTATAAAGTCGCAAGTTTTGGCTGACTTCATCGCCGAATGGACCGAAGCCGAACTCCCTAAAGAGTACGGCGCATACTCCAATTGGATCATGCATTTCGACGGCTCCAAAATGTTGGCCGGCTTGGGGGCTGGCATCGTATTGACGTCCCCAACCGGAGACACAGTCCAATACGTACTTCAAATAATGTACACGGACTCCAACAATGCAGCCGAATATGAGGCCCTTCTACATGGTCTCCGGATGGCAATCTCCAGGGGTATTCAACGCCTAGAGGTGCGCGGGGATTCAAACCTCGCAATATCCCAAGTAAATGGAGACTTTGACGCCAAGGATCTGAAAATGGCAGCCTATCGTAACGCCGTCATAAAAATGTCAGCTTGGTTCGAAGGACTTGAATTCCATCATGTAGCCCGGGATAATAACCAGGCAGCCGACGTGTTGGCGCGCATCGGTGAAAAACGCGACATCGTCCCTCCAAACATCTTCCTGGAGCGGCTCTTTAAGCCATCCATATTACGGGAAGAGGAGTCCGGAAATAACAACCCGGAACCAACCACGCCACCCAACACGGAACATTCTGACACAGTCGGTGGCTCAGCCAATGAAATAACACCCTTAGCCCACGAAATAATGGCAGTAATTGCCCCGTGGACGGAACCATTCCTAGCCTATTTAACTAGGCAAGAACTTCCCGAAGACCAAAATGAGGCCCGCCGCATAGTTCGGCGATCTAAAGCCTACAAGGTCCATGAGGGAGAACTTTATAAGAAAAGCACAACCGGAGTCCTTCAAAGGTGCATCTCCGAAGAGGAAGGGCGAAATCTCCTGGCTGAAATTCACGCCGGACTCGGCGGGCACCACGCCGCAGCCCGGGCCCTTGTAGGCAAGGCCTTCCGTACAGGATTTTATTGGCCGACTGCCCGGGCAGATGCTCAGGACTTAGTCCAACGATGCGTCGGTTGCCAGCTCTTTGCTAATCGAAGCCACATGCCACCCACCGCCCTCAAAACTATACCCATCACCTGGCCGTTCGCGGTCTGGGGGCTTGACATGGTTGGACCCCTTAAAGGGGGAACCCACAAGCAAAAATACCTATTGGTCATGGTGGACAAATTCACCAAATGGATAGAGGCCAAGCCAGTTAAAACGCCAGAATCCGGACCCGTGATAGACTTCATATCCGGGGTAGTACACCGTTATGGCGTCCCCCACAGCATCATCACTGATAACGGCACGAATTTCACGGCCGACGAGGTTAAACTCTGGTGCAAAAAATATGGGCATCAGGCTCGACTACGCTTCAGTCCATCACCCCCAAACTAATGGTCAAGTCGAACGAGCAAATGGTCTAATCATGAGCGGCATCAAACCCAGATTAGTGCGGTCCCTCACAGAATCTAACACGCATTGGGTAGAGGAGCTCGACTCCGTACTCTGGGGACTGCGGACCATGCCGAACCGCACTACAGGATTCACACCATTTTTATGGTGTATGGCGCAGAGGCAGTTTTGCCCTGCGATATAATTCATGACTCACCTCGCGTGCGCATGTACGAAGAAAGATAAGCCGAGTTGGATCGGCAGGACAGTTTGGACGCCTTAGAGGAGGAGCGGGATGTGGCAAAAGCTCGTTCCGCATTCTATCAGCAGCAGGCTCGAAGATATCAATACGGGCCAAAACTTACAATGTTGGCGAGCTAGTTCTACGCCTGCCGGACAAGAAAAAGGACAAACTTAAGCCCAAATGGGAAGGTCCCTTCATCATCGACCAAGTCCTGACCGGCGGAGCATACCCTCTATGTAACGTATCTGACAACCGACTCGAGCCGAACCCATGGAACGCAGCCCGTCTCCGAAGATTCTACGCCTAGCGCCGGACTCAGAGTTCGTCTCCTTCCTCCGTCCACCTTTTATATTTTCGCTGTCTTTTGTTCCCCTCCTTCTTCCCCCTTTTTAGTAAAAGCCTTTGAGGGATGATCTGCACATTGTTCGCACACACTTGATGTGCTACTCGCACTCATTATACCTGGGGGCTTCTTTAGCAGAAGCTTATTTATACGGGCTTCATGCCCAACACATGTGTCATACTTCCGCATGTACCTTTTATTCACCATTATATGCATCGATATGACTTAAGTTTTGGCCAAGTGGGTTGCCTGGCTCCTGTGCTTACCCCTACGTTCCCGATTGTTCGGCTAGGAGGTAAAGGGAGCACCTCTGCGATTGTTACTGCCGGGTCAGCCGGTTGTGTACCTCAGACTGGGTGAAGCCGAAAGCTAGCGTTCTTAAGGGAATATTCGGTCGGTGACTTGAAAGATGATTTATTACTTATTTATTTATCTGCCCCCAGATGCTTTTTCTGCTCTCTTCGCAGTACGGACATGCACCTTAGGGCATGCCTCCCAGTGAAAGGAACCCATAACAGAACTATTCTCCCTGGAAGATGTTTCTTACTAACCATGCAATATAACATAACTAGTTGGGCACTTGTCTGATAAAGCACTAATGACCCCTACACCTGGTCTCCATGCATGCCCCGGTTTTTATATAACCGTTAGGGTATTCGGACACACTCCGGACTGTTGGGTCCCGAGGTTGAAGCGAAAAGGTCCGCAAAGACAAACGATCTACAATCCGACTAGAAGGCACTTTACATGTCATTTTAAAATTACATTGTCAAATTGACTGATTGAACTCCTCTTCAATCCCATCTAACACGCTGTCTAGTTTACAGTCCCGTTGGGAATATTTCACGGCCAACTCTACTTGGCCGTACATTAAGCTCACAGGGATCTCCTTCCCATCGGGCCCCACAGGTCCGACCTCGGCCATGTGGTTTGGATCAGCCTTCGTGTATCGCGTCTTCACCATGGCCCAGGCCTCTCTGGCGCCTTGACGGCAGGCCGATATCTTCCACAGATGGACGCGCTGCCATACTCCCTGAAGCTTCTCAGCAAGCCCTCCAAGACCCTCGGGTAGGGAGACGGACGGCCATAAGGCCTGAACGACGCCGCTCATCGCCTGCCGAATACGTTCGTGCAGTTGCAGCAGCTCGGGAAGAAGGTCACCCATGGAACCAGGCATTTCCTCCGCCGGACGACCCGTGAACACACCTACAGACACATTTCTGTCAATCGACTTCCTCGCTGAACTCTTCTTTTCAAAAGAGTTTGCTCAAGCACTTACTGTAAATGCCGTGACGAAGCCGCCGATTCTCCTTTACGGAGTCAGACAGCTGGACCCGAACATCTTTTAGTTCTTCACCCAGCTGGGTGTTGGCATCTTGGAGTTTGTTCCTCTCCTGCTGCACCCTCATAAGCACCTTCTCGCCGTCCTTCAGCTGGCGCAGCAGATGTTGCTTGTCCGGTTCCAGTCCGGCACCCTCTGCAATATTATTGTCAGACTTACGCACACGCCGCACTTCATAAACTAATTATCTTTTTGAAGTATGTATTACCAGAGGGGGTCTCTGTGGCTCCCCCTGCGGCGGCTAGCGCGGCCTCAAGTTGGGCCTTGCACTCTTGAA
This sequence comes from Triticum dicoccoides, assembly GCF_002162155.2. NCBI lineage: Eukaryota > Viridiplantae > Streptophyta > Magnoliopsida > Poales > Poaceae > Triticum > Triticum dicoccoides. The sequence goes on along the minus strand of NC_041385.1, from coordinate 857,879,320 downwards.
GCTCCTGGGACAGACAGGTATTCTTCTCCGTAAGATCCTGCATAACAAATGATCCTTAAATCAGTTACTCTAACTATTTTAAGTCTCGGGGGCTACTGGCATATATAACTATTAAAATTCCTCACCCGTATGTCTTTCACATACTGCTCCGTTGCTCTGGTTAGACCATCTCGAGCGGCACGGAGGTGCGCGTCTCCCGCATTAAAGGTGTTCAGTGCCTCCGGAGAGAAACACGCGTCGCGAAGAACCGTCCGGCGGCACCTGTGATTCATGGCGCTCTCCACCTCAGACCTGATGGCAGACAGCCTGTCGGCATCCTCTGTTGGAGGAGCATCCGGCTCATGCCTTGTGTTCGCCTCCCCTTCCGGACCAGGCGTTGGAGCATGGCTGGCGGAGGCTTGATTGGCAACCTCTCCGGACACTATCCGGCAAGCGCTCTTTCTCCTGGAAAAATCATGAGCGTTAATATACCTCCTAGGAATCTTTCCCTTAAAAATGGTGGTGCACCGTATCGTTGCAGCGATGTTTCAATTCGCGCCGCACTCCTCTTCCGCCTGCTGGGCCGAACTGACCCTTGTTGGTCAGCCGCCGCGGGTTCGGCTTCCCACCTTAAAGGCGCCTCCTGCGGAGCACTGTTGGTATATGGTGGTCAGAAATGAGCATGGACCAAGTAATGGTGTCAGGACTCCGGTCGTAGTCACCTGGGAAGCCGGAGATAAACCGGGGTAGTCAGCCATAATGGCGACTAGAGCATTGTCCATGCTAAGTTGGTGGAACACCCCGTCAATCAGCTCCACCTTTATGTCCGAATCCTCTTCGGAGGCCGGATCAAGGGATCATCCCGGATCCTCGGGCTATGGAGTCAGGCTTTGTATGCCCTCCACGTCCCGGCGCAGCTCCTGCGTCAAAATCACAAAGTGAGACACTTGACTTTTGGAATATGGATCGGATAGATAAACGTCCGCTTACCCAGCTCCGGGGGTTATTCATGGAGAATCCATTCAATGGACTCATGCGGAGGAAGTCCTCCTTCTCCCCCTTGTACAAGCCGGACAGGATCTTCACCAGATCGGCGGCCGATCCCGGCCCCTTGCGGCCATGACGGGTGGCGTCATCCTCCCCGTTGAAATCCCACATGGGGTGGCCCCTATATTGGAGCGGCTGCACCCCTCGCATAATGCACGTGGCCATGACTCCAATCTTCCCATCAGATATTGGACGCTCCCATCATCTTCCCGTTGAGGGCTCCGTGGGCGCCAACTCAGGCGTTTCTTCAGGGGAGTGTTGCTGAACTCCGGGAGGCCGATCCGAACTGGATCCGGTAGAGGGGCGTCTTCCATATAAAACCATTCGGAAGGCCAGTCTTCGGATGCCTTCTTCGAGGTTCCGGATAGATATCCGGTCCCGGCGATGCGCCATATTTCGGCTCCACCCACTTGATATATCGACCCCTCGTGAGAACGGGGTACGAGGCAAAACAATCTCTTCCACAGCGCAAAATGGGGCTCGATGCCCAAGAACAGCTCGCAAAGAGCTACAAATCCCGCGATGTGCAAAATGGAGGCAGGTGTAAGGTGGTGAAGTTGGAGACCATAGAACTCCAGGAGCTCCGGAGAAACGGATGTATGGGAAATCCGAGTCCCCTTATTAGATAAGGGATGAAGCATACCCGCTCTCCTTTGGAGGGATTGGGGACGCTCTCCGCCTGCTTTCCACCCTTGTAGGTGGCCAGTCCGGCTCGCACCGGAACCATGAAGGCTGGGGGAAGATATCCCTCTGCTTGGAGCGTCACTAGCTCGCTATGAGGAACTGAACATTTCCTCCAATCTCCTGGCTGAGGGCTGGGAGTGCGAGAGGAGGAGCCGCGTCGACTATCCATGATGGAATGGATTTTTGTCAGAGGCGCTTCGATGAGTACTTGCGGAAGGAGGATGGTGTGATTTGGATCTCGATCTTCGCCTCTCTTATAGGCATCTTATTCGCGTGGCTAGGGGGTAAAACGCAAAAATACCCTAGATTTTCGCATTCATACAACACGTGGAAGAGGGCCATTATTGGACGTGGAAGCCAAGGAGTGCAACATTTAGAAGGAAGCCGGACACTATTCAGCAGGCACATGGAATTTGAAGGAGAACCCGCCTTGCAACGCCGAAGACAATATGTGCACCAGACTCGTCGTCATTGAAGCCTAGTTCGGGGGATACTGAGGGAGTCCTGGACTAGGGGGTGTCCGGATAGCCGAACTATCATCATCGGCCGGACTCCAAGACTATGAAGATACAAGATTGAAGACTTCGTCCCATGTCCAGATGGGACTTTCCTTGGCGTGGAAGGCAAGCTTGGTGATACGGATATGTAGATCTCCTACCATTGTAAACGACTCTGTGTAACCCTAGACCTCTCCGGTGTCTATATAAACCGGATGGTTTTAGTCTGTAGGACACAACAACAATCATACCATAGGCTAGCTTCTAGGGTTTAGCCTCCTCGGTCTCATGGTAGATCTACTCTTGTAATACCCACATCATCAATATCAATCAAGCAGGACGTAGGGTTTTACCTCCATCAAGAGGGCCCGAACCTGGGTAAAACATCGTGTCCCTTGTCTCCTATTACCATCCGCCTAGACGCACAGTTCGGGACCCCCTACCCGAGATCCGCCGGTTTTGACACCGACAGGGAGACTATCATTTGAAGCACAAGAGCACGGAGTTCATCATCAATGCACCATTTGTTACTTCTTGGAGAGTGGTGTCTCCTAGATTGGCTAGGTGTCACTTGGGAGCCTCCGACAAGATTGTGGAGTTGAACCAAGGAGTTTGTAAGGGCAAGGAGATCGCCTACTTCGTGAAGATCTACCGCTAGTGAGGCAAGTCCTTCGTGGGCGACGGCCATGGTGGGATAGACAAGGTTGCTTCTTCATGGACCCTTCTTGGGTGGAGCCCTCCATGGACTCGTGCAACCGTTACCCTTCGTGGGTTGAAGTCTCCATCAACGTGGATGTACGATAACATCACCTATCGGAACCATGCCAAAAACATCCGTGTCTCCAATTGCGTTTGAATCCCCCAAAACCCTTCCCCTTACATTCTTCCAAGTTGCATGCTTTACTTTCCGCTGCTCATATACTCTTTGCATGCTTGCTTGCTATATGTTATGAATGTTAAACTTGTGCCTAAACTCCACTTAAACTTAAAAAGGCTAAAAACTGCAACTTTGGTACTTAGTGTCTAATCACCCCCCCCACCCCCTCTAGACACCTCTTCTCAAGGTCCTACAGAAGCCGAGAAACCCACTCTAGACACACGTCCGTTCATGACCGGGCCCACATTAAACGCAACACCGGCCGAGCTCCTCCCGTCTGCCGTCTATTTAATCTCCTATTTAAACGAGGTCAAACGCCGGCCAAGAATCGCACACCTCCGCCGCTGCCCTATCTCCTCCTTCACCATTTTGTCCACTCTTACAATGGCTTACGAAGAGTAGTTATTCTGCATCCAAGCTGGCTGGGTAGCCCACCGGATACGAGCTATGCAGCTCGCTGATCCACCTCCCTCCCCTCGCCCGATGGAGCTAGTTTTGAGTAGAGTAACTCATATTTAGTTAGTCAAATGGATGACCTAGAACTACATGCATGCCCTATAAACCGAGACGCCTAAAAAATGAGACGGGGAGGGTAGTTCAGTACGTATCTTTTTAGATCAATATAGTCGGGAGTCACCAAGGAGCAAAACCAAGAGGTAGGCTGCTCCTGTCGTGTTGGCGTAGCAACTCAAGCAGGGTCAGTCCGCACACGAAATGCCGACACACTTAACATGACCCCTTTGGCCGACATGTGGCTCATCCACCATCTTGTTCCATGTGCGATGCACCAAATTACAATTCGGAGCAGCGGTTGAAATTGGAGGCACCCCTGTCGTAGCGCCGCAGTAGTAGGAAATGAGGGATGAGGGGTCAAATCACAAAGCCCCACCTTTCCCGCATTAAGATGGACGGACGAAGCAACCATCATTTCACTGTAGGGTGCAAGAGCATAAAGAAAAGAGAAAACAATGATGCGTGCGGCAGCTACGTAAGGCACCCTAGGGTAGGGGTCTCCACTACAGATCATTTTTTTAAAGCGCCTCCACTACAAATCGGCTTCTCCCTCATCCTCTTGAAGAAAACCGATGATGAGTGCGATGGTAGGGTTTGTAGGAGTACTACAGCGTGCGGGGCCACGTCGTAGCAAACGGGAGAGCGGTTGATTTCGAGTCGACGCCTTAAATATGTGTGTGCCGCTTGGTTTTACGGGACCAGTGGAGATATAGTACGTACAAAAAATTGTGGACGTAGGTTCGACCGAAAGGCAATGATGTATGGGCCTTGCATTTTGATATACCCGAGGCCGCGTGAAATTTGCTACTCTACTCAAAACTAGTAAGGTACATATGCATTGAACACATGAGATTTCGAAACCAAATTATGTATAAATGCACACTATAGCATGTAAAGCTTTGAGTCATATATGCTATGTAGATGTTCGTTTAGTTCTTATAGTTCATCTCATTCAAAATCAATTAGTTTTATAAAAATGCTAAGATTCATGGGGTTGTGCATTGTAAAGCATAAAGTAAAAAACAAATAATGGCAATTCATTTAGAAAAAAAATCAATTATGATACGGAAGATTCTAGAACAAAGGAGAAGTGCTTGTGTTTTGAGGTTTGTCCATTATGCTTAAGTTCAACAATGGAGTCTTCTAAATTGTACATGTGGTGGATCTGGTGGAATGTTGATGATATCCAACGGTCAGTAGTGCTCAGATTTGCCATCTCTGCACTGTCGGATTAGCTTCATCTAGCAACTATCTTTCAAAGTTATTCGCACACTATATAGTCTTGGAACAAATCTACTAGTGGGTTGTACTAGCTATTTAGGAATAGAATATGTATACATGGAAGTTGTAGGGAAAGAGATGACATGGAGTATCTCAATTCCTATGAGTAGGGGTTGGAAAAGAGATGTCATTTGGTTCACATCATAGGGACTTTTCTATTGAATCTAGAGATGACATGTATCTAAATTCCTATGAGGAGGGATTAGAAAAAGAGATGTAATTTGGTTCATATCATAGGAACTTCTTTATTGAATATACGCTAATGTTTATTTTCCTTTGAAATTATGGGAGTATAGGAATCCATTCATATGAACCAAGTGGCTCTAAAGCTATAGAAATGATATCATGTTTATTTCCTTTGAAATGTGGAGTATATGAATCTATTCCTATGAACCAATTGGCTCTTAAGGAAAAAATCCTATAAAAATCATATCATATAGAGTTCCTATGATATTCCTCCACACCAACGGATGGTTGAAATTGTTGCAAGTGATACGATGGTATTTCTTTGTAGACTCCTCCCCCATCTTTATAGTTACCTCTCGAAGATGAATGAAATGATATATACAGGGTATTCTACATGTGCAATTTGGTACACAAAAACTCGGTAAAAGTTTGCGAGGTTTGAATTTTCAATAAATATATATGGACTACATTTTGGAACGGAGGGAGCATACGGCAGTTGCTAACACTCATGTGGAAGATTTGTGTGTAGGAGGAGTGGCTGTTCTGTTAAATGACATGGCAAAACTGACACTGTCGGATGCCGATCTAACGGTTCTTACGGCGTTCGTCAGGAAAAGTCTGGTGCAAACATTTGTCGGATAATGATTTACGGACACATGCATTGCATTGATACGTGCCCCCCTCTCTCTCACGCACACAGACCCTCACGAGTCACGACTCTCACGAGTCCTCTTGCACCCACCGTCTATCTGCGGGTAGACGTCACGCACATATGTGCTCTTCACACCCTACCCTCGGAATTCTAAAAACAAAAGACGTCACCCACATTTTATTTTAGCTCACACGTCACACACTTATACTATTTTTCTTGTGGCGAACATTCTTTGGGCATAGTATATTGTACTCTCACGAAGAGAAGCGGTGCACGCACGCACTAGTTCTCTCACACCCACTCGCGGGTACACATAGGAGCGCATTTTTTCGAAGCTGGTACAACAAAATCACTCCACTATATATAAAAGTAGGAGCCTTAGCGCTTGCTTTACTAGGGTTCCTCTTGTTCACTCTCGCATGCTTTCCAGATCTAAGCAAGACATAGGTGGCCACACTCTCTCTCTCTCTCTCTCAGCTCACGGCTGGTCACAAATCCGGCCGGACAACCTCGACCGGGGCAGGGGTGTAGGTGCATCGTTCACGCTGTCGTCGGCAGTGAGGGAGGAGACCAACGGCTGCCCGCGCGTCCCGATTGGCGGCCGTGCCGTTCTCTCCAAGAGAGCGCTGGCTCGGGAGGGCCTCCGACCCCTTCTTCCTCCCTGCGGTATTGTGGCCAAGATGCGGCCTCCCGACACCGTCTTTGCCACATGCCGACTATTGACCCACAAGTGTAGGGGATCGCAACAGCTTTCGAGGGTGAAGTACAACCCAAATTTATTGATTCGACACAAGGGGAGCCAAAGAATATTCTTGAGTATTAGCAGTTGAGTTGTCAATTCAACCACACCTGGATAACTTAGTATCTGCAGCAAAGTGTTTAGTAGCAAAAGTGGTATGATAGTAATGGTAACGGTAGCAACAGTAAAGGTAAATGTTTTTGGGTTTTTGTAGTAGTTGTAACAGTAGCAACGGAAAAGTAAATAAGCGGAGAACAATATGTGAAAAGCTCGTAGGCAATGGATCAGTGATGGATAATTATGCCGGATGCGATTCCTCATGTAATAGCTATAACATAGGGTGACATAGAACTAGCTCCAATTCGTCAATGTAATGTAGGCATGTATTCTGTAAATAGTCATACGTGCTTATGGAAAAGAACTTGCATGACATCTTTTGTCCTACCCTCCCATGGCAGCGGGGTCCTAATGGAAATTAAGGGATATTAAGGCCTCCTTTTAATAGAGAACCGGGCCAAAGCATTAACACATAGTGAATACATGAACTCCTCAAACTCCGGTCATCACCGAGAAGTATCCCGATTATTGTCACTTCTGGGGTGTCGGATCATAACACATAATAGGTGACTATAGACTTGCAAGATAGGATCAAGAACACACATATATTCATGAAAACATAATAGGTTCAGATCTGAAATCATGGCACTCGGGCCCTAGTGACCAGCATTAAGCATAGCAAAGTCATAGCAACATCAATCTCAGAACATAGTGGATACTAGGGATCAAACCCTAACAAAACTAACTTGATTACATGGTAAATCTCATCCAACCCATCACTGTCCACAAAGCCTACGATGGAATTACTCACGCACGGCGGTGAGCATCATGAAATTAGTGATGGAGGATGGTTGATGATGACGACGGCGATGAATCCCCCTCTCCAGATCCCCAAACGGACTCCAGATCAGCCCTCCCGAGAGAGATTAGGGCTTGGCGGTGGCTCCATGTCGTGAAACGCGATGAAACTTTCTCCTCGATTTTTTTCTCCCCAAGACGGTATATATGGAGTTGGAGTTGAGGTCAGAGGAGGTCCGATGGGCCCACGAGATAGGAGGGCGCACCCTAGGGAGGGCACGCCCCCCTGTCTCGTGGACAGCCCGTGGGCCCACTGACCTTGATTCTTTCGCCAAAAATTCTTATTAAATCTGAAAAGTGCCTCCGTGGATTTCCAGGACATTCCGAGAACTTCTCTTTTCTACACATAAAACAACATCATGGCAGTTCTGCTGAAAACAGCATCAGTCTGGGTTAGTTTCATTCAAATCATGCAAGTTAGAGTCCAAAACAAGGGCAAAAGTGTTGGGAAAAGTAGATACATTGGAGACGTATCAACTCCCCCAAGCTTAAACCTTTACTTGTCCTCAAGCAATTCAGTTGATAAACTGAAAGTGATAAAGAAAAACTTTTACAAACTCTGTTTGCTCTTGTTGTTGTAAACATGAAAATCCAGCATTCGAGTTTCAGCAAATATTATGAACTAACCATACTCACAATAACACATAGGTCTCATAATTACTCATATCAATAGCATAATCAGCTAGCGAGTCATAATAATAAAACTCGGATGACAACACTTTCTCAAAATAATCATAACATGTTATAACAAAATGGTATCTCACTAGCCCTTTCTGAGACCGCAAAACGTAAATGCAGAGCACCTTTAAAGATCAAGGACTGAGTAAACATTGTAATTCATGGTAAAAGAGATCTAGTCAAGTCATACCCAATATAAACCAATAATAATGAATGTAAATGACAGTGTGCTCTCCAGCGCGTGCTTTTAATAAGAAGGGTGATGACTCAACGTAAAAAGTAAATAGATAGGCCCTTCGCAGAGGGAAGTAGGGATTTGTAGAGGTGCCAGAGCTCGATTTTAAAATAGAGATTGAATAACATTTTGAGCGGCATACTTTCGCTTTCAACGCAACAACTATGAGATGGCTGTATCTTCCATACTACATGCATTATAGGCAGTTCCCAAACAGAATGGTAAAGGTTTATACTCCCCCAACCACCAACAAGCATCAATCCATGGCTTGCTCGAAACACGAGTGCCTCCAACATACAACAGCCCTGGGGGAGTTTTGTTTAATTATTTTGATTTGCTTTGATCTTTTTGGATCATGGGACTGGGCATCCCGGTTACCGGCCCTTTCTCGTGAATGAGGAGCGGAGTCCACTCCTCTTGAGAATAACCCACCTAGCATGGAAGATATAGCCAGCCCTAGTTGAAACATGAGTTGCTCGAGCATACAAAACAGAATTTCATTTGAAGGTTTGGAGTTTGGCACATACAAATTTACTTGGAACGGCAGGTAGATACCGCATATAGGAAGGTATAGTGGACTCATCTGGAACAACTTTGGGGTTTAAGGAGTTTGGATGCACAAGCAGTATTCCCGCTTAGTACAGGTGAAGGCTAGCAAAAGACTGGGAAGCGACCAACTGAGAGAGCGACAACAGTCGTAAGCATGCATTAAAATTAATTCACACCGAATACAGGCATGAGTAGGATATAATCCACCATGAACATAAATATCATGAAGGCTATGTTGATTTGATTCAGCTACATGCATGAACATGTGCCAAGTCGAGTCACTCAATTCATCCAAAGGGGGATACCATCCCATCATATCACATCATAATCATTCTAATAGCATGTTGGCACACAAGGTAAACCATTATAACTCATAGCTAATCAAGCATGGCACAAGCAACTATAATCTCTAATGTCATTGCAAATATGTTTATTTCATAATAGCTAACTCAGGAACGATGAATCGTCATATTTACAAAAACGAGAGAGGTCGAGTTCATACCAGCTTTTCTCATCCCAATAAGTCCATCATATATCGTCATTATTTCCTTTCACTCGCACGACCAAACGATGTGTATAATAATAAGAGTGCACGTGCATTGGACTGAGCTGGAATCTGCAAGCATTCAACTCAAGAGAGAAGACAAGTAATATGGGCTCTAAATATAAATAATCAATCATGCATATGAGAGCCACTAAGCATTTTCAATATGGTCTTCTCGACCCCCAAAAGAAAGAAAAGAAAAGAAAAGAATTTAAAAGCTCCCAACAAGTAAGAAGAAGAACTAGAAATCTTTTTGGGTCCCTGAAAACACAACCAGCACAACTATCCAAGTGGTCCTTGGAAGCATCGGTTAGTCCATTATAAAAGATATCAAGTATTTCATTTTTGTTAAGAGGATGATCGGGCAAAGCATAAAGTAACCGGAGAAGCCTCCCCCAAGCTTGTGGAAGACTCTCTTCTTTGATTTGCACAAAATTATATATTTCCCGTAGGGTAGCTTGTTTCTTATGAGCAGGGAAATATTTAGCAGGGAAGTAATAAATCATATCCTGGGGACTACGCACACAACCAGGAGCAAGAGAATTATACCAAGTCTTAGCATCACCCTTTAATGAGAACGGAAATATCTTAAGGATATATAAGTAACGAGACTTCTCATCATGAGTAAATAGGGTGGCTATATCATTCAACTTGGTAAGATGTGCCACAATGGTTTCAGATTCAAGGCCATAAAAAGGATCAGATTCAACTAAAGTAATAATATCAGGATCAACAGAGAATTCATAATCCTTATCAGTAACACAGATAGGTGACGTAGCAAAAGCAGGATCGGGTTTCATTATAGCATTAAGAGACTGCTGCTTCCATTTAGCTAATAATTTCTTAAGATCAGATCTATCATTGCAAGCAAGAATTTCCATAGCAGCTTTTTCATTCATAACGTAACCCTTAGGAACAACAGGTAATACATAATCATTGGGGGAACGTTCATCATCACTATCATCAGTAATAGGATCTTCATTATTTTCGTTCCCCCTAACTCTAGCAAGTTGTTCATCAAGAAATTCACCTAATGGCAAAGTAGTATCACGCACAGAGGTAGTTTCATCATGCATAGCAGAAGTGGCATCATCAATAACATGCGACATATCAGAATTCATAGCAGTAGCAGGTTTAGGTGTCGCAAGCCTACTAATAATGGAAGGAGAATCTAGTGCAGAGCTAGATGGCAGTTCCTTACCTCCCCTCGTAGTTGAGGGATAGATCTTGGTCTTAGCGTCTTTCAAGTTCTTCATAGTGATAAACAGATATAAATCCCAAGTGACTCAGAGAATAGAGCTATGCTCCCCGGCAACGGCGCCAGAAATTAGTCTTGATAACCCACAAGTGTAGGGGATCGCAACAGCTTTCAAGGGTGAAGTACAACCCAAATTTATTGATTCGACACAAGGGGAGCCAAAGAATATTCTTGAGTATTAGCAGTTGAGTTGTCAATTCAACCACACCTGGATAACTTAGTATCTGCAGCAAAGTGTTTAGTAGCAAAAGTGGTATGATAGTAATGGTAACGGTAGCAACAGTAAAGGTAATTTTTTTTGGGTTTTTGTAGTAGTTGTAACAGTAGCAACGGAAAAGTAAATAAGCGGAGAACAATATGTGAAAAGCTCATAGGCAATGGATCAGTGATGGATAATTATGTTGGATGCGATTCCTCATGTAATAGCTATAACATAGGGTGACATAGAACTAGCTCCAATTCGTCAATGTAATGTAGGCATGTATTCCGTAAATAGTCATACGTGCTTATGGAAAAGAACTTGCATGACATCTTTTGTCCTACCCTCCCGTGGCAGCGGGGACCTAGTGGAAACTAAGGGATATTAAGGCCTCCTTTTAATAGAGAACCGGACCAAAGCATTAACACATAGTGAATACACTCCTCAAACTACGGTCATCACCGAGAAGTATCCCGATTATTGTCACTTCGGGGTTGTCGGATCATAACACATAATAGGTCACTATAGACTTGCAAGATAGGATCAATGTCGGTGTCAAAACCGGCGGATCTCGGGTAGGGGTTCCCGAACTGTGCGTCTAGGCGGATGGTAACAGGAGACAAGGGACACGATGTTTTTACCCAGTTTCAGGCCCTCTCGGTGGAGGTAAAACCCTACTCCTGCTTGATTGATATTGATGGTATGGGTATTACAAGAGTTGATCTACCACGAGATCAGAGAGGCTAAACCCTAGAAGCTAGCCTATGGTATGATTGTTGTTCGTCCTACGGACTAAAACTCTCTGGTTTATATAGACACCGGAGAGGACTAGGGTTACATGGAGTCGGTTACAATGGGAGGAGATCTTCATATCGTATCGCCAAGCTTGCCTTCCACACCAAGGAAAGTCCCTATCCGGACACGGGACGGAGTCTTCAATCTTGTATCTTCATAGTCCGCGAGTCCGGCCAAAGGTCATAGTCCAGCCATCCGGACACCCCCTAATCTAGGACTCCCTCAGTAGCCCCTGAACCAGGCTCCAATGACGACGAGTCCGGCGTGCAAGTTGTCTTCGACATTGCGAGGCGGGTTCCTCCTCCGAATACTTCATAGAAGATGTTGAACACCAGGGTAGTGTCCGGCTCTGCAAAATAACCTCCACATGCCACCATAGAGAGAATAACATTTGCACCAATCTAATATGCTGACGTATTCCGTAGCATGACCTCATGCCACGGCCAGGCTTTTATTCATTTCACTGTTCCACCTCAACGCATTTTAGCGAGGAGGTTTCCTTGGCACGTCTTGTCAAAGCAGAGATCGTGTCCCCTTATTCCGGGATTCTCATCAATACGGGCGTGGGTAACCCAGCCGCGCCATTAACCGCGGCGCTTGGGAGATAAGCGAGTTTTATTAGGCCGGTGGGGGCTCGTAGTTTCGGCCGCCCATATAAGGGGATAAGGATCTACCCTTTCCATTCACGCCTTCTTCCTCCTTTGCTTATTCGTCCTTGCGCACTCGAGCTCCAACGCCCAAGCCCGCACATCTCGCCTCGACCTACTCCAACCATGTCCGGAGCGGGAGGCAAGTGGATGGCCTCCTCGGTCATGGAGGGGCACATCAAAAGGTTGCGGAAAGCCGGATACCTGCACAATGACATTGCGCACCGGCTTCCAGACGAGGGGCAGCTCATCCCCACCCTTGGGCCCCATGAGAGGGTTGTATTCCTTCCCCATTTCCTCCGCCGACTAGGCTTTCCTCTTCACCCGTTCGTCCGGGGGCTCATGTTCTATTACGGCCTGGACTTCCATGATCTGGCCCCGAACTTCATCCTCAACATCTCGGCGTTCATCGTCATGTGCGAGGCCTTCCTCCGCATCCAGCCTCACTTTGGCCTATGGCTAAAGATCTTCAGTGTCAAGCCGAAGGTCGTGGGCGGACGCCAAGCGGAGTGCGGAGGTGCCATGGTGGGCAAGATGCCCAACGTTACATGGCTCGAGGGCGCCTTCGTAGAGACCATCAAAGGGTGGCAATCGGGGTGGTTCTACATCACCGAGCCGCGTGACCCTGAATGGGCAGCGGCCCCCGAATTCCAATCTGGCATTCCCACATGGCTCACGTCTTGGAAAGAGACGGGCCTGTTGTGGGGTAATTCGGCAGAAGTGACCACACTTCAAACCTGCATCAAAGACCTGATTAGCAGGAAGGTTAAACTTGTCACCGTAGTCCAGGTCATGCTCTTCCACCGGATTCTCCCGTGTCAACGACGGGCTTTCAACTTGTGGGAGTTCGACCTGGCCCAGCACCAGACTCTGTCCCGGCTCTTCGACACAAAGCACGAGGATGCATGGAAGGTGCTATTCAAGAGCTCCGAGGTCCCGCCTCCCGTCACCGAGGATCGCGGATTCTGCGCCAAGCGTCAAGCCAGCGCGGTGAGCTAATTTTCCCATTACGGGATATCTGTTTTCCATAGATTTGATTTTATGCGGGATCTAAACCCCCATCCCTTTGACAGGACTGGCAAAAGAGGGCCAGACTGATCAGTTGTCCGGCTCCTTTGCCCGAAGACCCAGCGGACGCTTGTTTAACGAAGCTGCTGGTTCCGGCACCTCACGTGGTTCCGGAGAAGAAGGCCAAGAAGAAGGCCACGGGGACTCGAAAGAGCTCCTGGCGCCTGGTGGTGTCAGATTCATCGCCCGACGACCCCGATGCACCCTCCGCCTCGGAAGACGAGGAGGAGGAAGAAGAAGAAGAAGAAGCCTCTCCCCCTCCAACGGGGGGAGGAAAGAAAAGGAAGGCCGCCCCAACTGGGGAGGCCGGAGGGCCCAAGAAGGGGAAAACCCTTCTGCCGGACTACGCCTCCGATGCCGAAGACGGCGGGGAGGAATGGCCATCCAGGGTCAAGCCCCTGGCAAAATCGTAAGTGTCCAGGTACCCGAATAACTTATGGCGCTCCCCTATTATTCGATAGCTTCTGACGCCAAATTTCAATTATGCAGTCCACCCAGAGCTCAGCTCGGCGATTCGTCGAGCGGCTCCCTGAATCCGTCGGATGTGAATAGCGCTTCGCTTTCGACGGCCTCCTCCCCGCTCCCTGCGGACGACGCCGAGGTGGAGTCCCAAACGGGCCGAACCAGGAGGAGGTGGTCCTGGAGGCGCCCCAAGGCGACCTCCCGGACTCCAGGCCCAAAGGGGGCGAAGCCCCAGAGGGATCTAAGTCCGGCCCTGGGTCGGACACTGCTTCGGAACCGCCAACGGTTCCGGAGTCCGACAGGCGGCGCCTTCATAAGAAGGGCAAGCCTACGCCGCCGGAGACCTTCTTCCATCCGGAGGCGCCGGACAACTTGCTGGAGGTGCTTAACGGCGCCACCATCGACGAAGAACACCGCACTGTTATGAGTGCGGTGATTCAAAAGGTTCAGTCCGCCAAGAGCGGGCTGACAGAAGCCTGTACAAGTCTGTTAACAGGCTTTGAGGTATGTGTTCAAAACATATAAAAATGTTACCGCATAGACAGTAGCCCCTGATGCTCAGTTCGGCGTTCGGAAAAGAAAAGCCGAGCTGAGGATCTAAAAAGATATACGCAGGAGTCTAATAAAAATATGTCAATATGGGAATGCAGGCTGCGCTACTGACCTCTGCCGCACTGACTGCGGAGGTCAATGTATTGAAAGGAAGCCTTGAGCGGTCCGAGAACGAGCTCGGCCGTGCCAAGAAGCAGCTCGAGGACAAGGAGGGTATGTAATACTGTATGTAAATGTATATAGAAATACTTGGTTGCAAATAATGACAGGACCAACTTAAATGTTGCAGGGGCCACGGCCGAGGTGGCGACCCTGAAGGAGGCGGTCTCCAAGGCCGAAAACAGTGCGGCCCTGGAACGCGCCGAGCGAGAGAAGCAAGAGGCGCGGGTGGCGGAGGTGCGGCAAGAGCTCCAAGCTCTCGTGAAAAAACACGAGAGTTTGGAGTGTGACTCGAAGACTCGAGAGTCCGAGCTCGCATTGGCGCTTGAGAGTGCCAAAAATGCTAAGGGCGAAGCCCAGAAGGCCCTCCAGGAGATCGAGGCGATGAAGAAAATAGCAGCGGGTAAGGCATTTTTTATGCAAATCAAGAGTATAAAAGTTAATTATCTGCTACTTACCCGAATCTGGAGCTCTCCAGGAGCGTTCGCCGATCTGCCCCGCAGTGTGTCTGATACCGCCGCATACTACCGAGCCGAAGAGGGGAGCTCGACGGAAAAAGTGTTCTGGTCTCAGTATGCTGAGACCGAACATCCGGTGCCCCTGAGCGACCAGCTGAAGCAGCTGGTCGAGCTCCACAAGGTGGCCGAACAGGCCATGAAGGGCCTCATAGCTTGGCTGTGGCCTGGAGAAGCCATGCCTGGGAGCTACTTCGGTCTGGTGCGGCGGCTAGTGGACGCGTGTCCGTGGATTGAAGTTGTCAATCGCTCCGTCTGTGTCGAAGGTGCCCATCGGGCCCTTGCCCGTGCTAAAGTGCACTGGGGTAAGCTGGACATTGAGAAGCTTTTGACGGATGCGCCACCACCGAGCAAGGAGTATCGCATGCCCGAGATGTATCATAAGGGCGTCCTGAAGGGTGCTCACCGTATAGCGGACGAATGCACTAAAGATGTAATTTTTGAGTAGTCTCGCATCTGTTATCCTGTACGCTGAAAACTTTGTTCATATGCGTAAAGCAACACTTATTAATTTAAAATATTACCTTTTGTGCGGCCGTTTATCAAATTTGAGAGATGCAAGTCGTCGGCTTCGACCCCGATGCCACGAGTGCTGGGCTGTTCGAGATAAACCTGAGCGCTCTTGTTCCCATTCTTGGGTCCATCTTGGGAGGCGCTCAGCACAACGAACCAGGCCGTCGGACTTATAATGCTTTATCACTCTCACTTAGCCATAGAATTCTATAATTTTAAATTTTGGCGAAGCCCCTAGTATTCGGAAGACCGAGTTCGGGGCGCTATCCACGCCTAGGCCGGATAAGTCCGGTTCCTCGCTCTAAGCCGCATAAGTCTTTAAGGACTCGAAAAACCTCGCGAACAGTGACCGGTCTCTCGCACTATCATGACGGTCAGTTTTAGCTTTCTCTACTGAGGTGTTAACCCAGCTCAACTGGGGCACAATCGCAGTAGTTCTCCCAGCGCTACCTTAGCCAACATTGCGGAACGTAAGGTACCAAAACATGGGAGCCGGGCAAACCCAACTATTGACCAAAGACATGATTCGGAGCCGATGCATATAGTGCTATAAGTTCGGGGTGCCGCACTCATAAGAGTGTTCAGTCTTCTCACACCATGTTATGGGGTGCTTTAGCCCCTGGTGTATTGTCCTTACCAAAGTGTACGGTTGCATAATGTCATGACTGAACATATTTGTATAAAATAGATGAATACAATAATAGATAAGAGCTATGTATTGTTTATTAAAAAAAGAGTTGCTATGAAAGCAGAACGATACAAATAGTGCGATAAGCAAGGGATGGGATTATTTGACATGTCCCCCTCCAGGGGCAAGCTGCGTAAATTTAAGCAAAATGGGTATTTTAGCTCGTTATAGAGACCACCTGGACATATGACGCAGCTTGTTCGCGCCCTGGCTGTTGCATCGTGTGTTCGGCGAGTTTGTTGCCGGACAGGCCTTCCGAATAGTTGGGTCCTGAAAGTATATAAAAAAGGGAAAACGGCCGAATAGGGAGCCCCTAAGTGCGGTTGAGCCGCATTCTGGGCGTGCCGTGATTGTGCCCCTCCCCTTATGCCCATGGTATTTTCAAAGCATAGTTATGTATGCGTGGTACCGATAGCACCATCTGACAAGGGCTGGGGTTGGGGCCGCACTGCTATGCTCGCTCGGATCGTGCCAGCCAGCTTTGTTGGAGGTTGCTTCAGGTGCGCTTGATGTTGTCCGGACGTTTAACATCCGGATTGGGGAGATGCCTTGAGAGGCTGCTCTGTACTTCCGCCGCCAGGGCCGCTGTGTGCTCCTCCGTTTGGAGCGAGCGTTCAGTGTTTCCATTTACCGTAATGACTCCGCGAGGACCTGGCATCTTGAGCTTGAGATATGCGTAGTGCGGCACCGCATTGAATTTTGCAAATGTGATTCGTCCGAGCAGGGCGTGATAGCCAGTACGGAATGGGACTATGTCGAAGATTAACTCTTCGCTTCGGAAATTATCTGGGGATCCGAAGACCACTTCGAGTGTAACCGAGCCTATACAGCTGGCTTCTACACCTGGTATGATGCCTTTAAAGGTTGTCTTTGTGGGTTTAATCCGTGAGGGATCTATACCCATTTTTCGCATTGTATCCTGATAAAGCGGGTTAAGGCTGCTGCCGCCGTCCATGAGAACTCGAGTGAGGTGAAATCCGTCAATGATTGGGTCTAGGACCAATGCGGCGAATCTGCCGTGACGGATGCTAGTGGGGTGGTCCCGTCGATCAAAGGTGATCGGGCAGGAGGACCATGGGTTCAACTTTGGAGCGACTGGCTCCAACGCGTAGACGTCCTTGAGGGCACGCTTCCGCTCCCTTTTGGGGATGTGGGTTGCGTATATCATGTTCACCGTCCGCACTTGTGGGGGGAAGCCCTTCTGTCCTTTGTTGTTCGGCGGCCAGGGCTCCTCCTTGTCATCGCTATGCAGCCCCTTGTCTCTGGTTTCGGCACTTAACTTGCCTTCCTGCTCCCTGTTGGTGTGGTTGGCTGGTTGTTCGGGGGTACCGTGTATCTGGCACAAGCGATCGAGTATCCGGTCTAAGTTGGATGGGCCCGGAGGGTTTGTTTTGAATGGCTTCTTCCGCTGACCGGGTTTAGAGCCCCTAAATCCGGCATTGACTGCCGTATCCTCAGTATTGTCGCCGTTAATGCAGCGCTTGTGCTTGTTGCGATGTGACCTGCCATTGTTGTCCTTGGTGTCCGAATTACCAGGGCTCTTGGTTATGTTATTGCTACGAGCCAGCTAGTTGTTCGCCCGCGCAGAAGCGGGTCATGAGTGTCATGAGGGCTGCCATGGATTTCGGCTTTTCCTGTCCTAGGTGCCGGGCCAGCCATTTGTCTCGGATGTTATGCCTGAAGGCAGCAAGGGCCTCAGCGTCCGAACAGTCAACTATTTGATTTTTCTTGGTTAGGAACCGTGTCCAGAATTGCCTGGCTGGTTCCTCTGGCTGCTGGATTATGTGGCTTAGGTCGTCGGCGTCTGGTGGTCGCACGTAAGTGCCCTGGAAGTTGTCAAGGAATGCGGATTCCAGGTCCTCCCAGCAACTAATTGACTCTGCTGGCAGGCTGTTAAGCCAATGTCGAGCTGGTCCTTTAAGCTTGAGCGGGAGGTATTTGATGGCGTGTAGATCATCACCACGGGCCATGTGGATATGAAGGAGGTAATCCTCGATCCATACCGCGGGATCAGTTGTGCCGTCATATGATTCAATGTTTACGGGTTTGAAACCCTCGAGGATTTGATGATCCATTACTTCGTCTGTGAAGCATAGTGGGTGTGTGGCGCCCCTGTACTGGGCTATATCTCGGCACAACTCAGATGAGCTTGGTCTGTTGTATTCGGCCTGGCCGTATTTATCATATCCAGTGTGACGGTTAATATCACATGATGTGGGGCGCCCACGCGATCCGTAGATCGATCTTGTTTGCCTTGCCCTGTCCTCCAGTATGTCTCGCAGGTCTGTTGCGTCTCCCCGTGCTCTGGTATGTTTTGAGTGGTGCCGGGGTACGGCTTGGTTCGAGGGCCTGAAGGCCTCTCTGTCGCGGCCACGGGGTGGCCGATCGGGCGCGTTGTACGCTGGTAATGTAGGTTTAATTGCTTCCTCCTCAAGTTGGGGTAGGAGCCTGCGCTTTGGGTAGCTCTTGGAGGGGCGCTTGAGTTTATACTCTTCGGCCGCCAGGACTTCGGTCCATATGTCGGCTAGCAAGTCTTGGTCAGATCTAAGCTGCTGCTATTTTTTCTTGAGTCTGCGTGCCGTGGCCATAAGCCTGCGTTTGAAACGCTCTTGTTCGATGGGATCCTCTGGCATGACGAATTCGTCGTCGTCGAGGCTTGCCTCGTCTTCGGAGGGAGGCATATAGTTGTCGTCCTCAACCTCTCTGTCGGCCGCTCTCTCATGAGGGCTAGCTCCTTCGTCCTCCTGTACAGAATCCTGCTGGAGGGGGTTATCTTCGGCACTGTCTGGCGTGTTGTTATCCCCAGTGCCGGATTTGCCGTTTTTGCTTTGGCGGGATTTAGAGCGGCGCCGCTGACGTCGGCGCTTGGGTTGCTTTTTGGAGGGGTCTTCCTCCGTTTGTTCCTCGCCATCCCCTGCTTCGGGGGTGTCCACCATGTATATGTCATATGACGAGGTGGCTTTCCAGTTCCCTATAGGTGCTGGTTCTTGGTCGTCTCCTTCATCGGCGTCCATACCGTCGATGTCTTCGGAGTCAAAGTCGAGCATGTCGGTTAAATCATCGACAGTGGCTACAAAGTGGATGGTGGGTGGGTTTCGAATTTCTTCGTCGTCCGTATCCCAACTTGCTGACCATAGTCCGGCCAAGGCTCTCCTGATAAAGAGAGAGACTTTAGGGAGTTCAGGATATCGCCAAAGGGCGAGTGCTGAAAGACATCCGCGGCGGTGAACTCCATGATCGGAGCCAAATCGGGTTCGATCGGAAGGGGTGCGGAAGATTCAGAGTCCGGAACGGAGTCTGGCACCTTGGAGTCACGGTCCTTTCAGAGGACTAGGCTGGTATTCGGCTCTATCGCCGTAGAGATTGCGGCTCCTAGGGCGACGTCCAACCGTCCGTCCCTGGTTAGCGCAGTCGGCTCCGAGCTACTGGTTGGAGCGGACTCCTGAGCGGCACTCTAGGCGCTGTCCGGCGGCAGAGCTAGATCATGCCCATCGAGACAGTGCGGCGCGCTCGGCCGTGGCTCGAATTCGTCGAAAATCAAGTCCCCGCGAATGTCGGCCGTGTAGTTTAAGCTTCCAAACTTGACCTGATGGCCAGGGGCGTAGCTTTCGATCTGCTCCAGATGGCCAAACGAGTTGGCCCGCAATGCAAAGCCGCCGAATACGAAGATCTGTCCGGGAGAAAAGTCTCACCCTGGACTGCGTCGTGGTTGATGATTGAAGAAGCCATCGGGCCTGAAGGCGACGACACAGAGGAACTCTCAATGAAAGCAGCAATGTCGGTGTCAAAACCGGTGGATCTCGGGTAGGGGGTCCCGAACTGTGCGTCTAGGTGGATGGTAACAGGAGACAAGGGACACGATGTTTTTACCCAGGTTCGGGCCCTCTCGGTGGAGGTAAAACCCTACTCCTGCTTGATTGATATTGATGGTATGGGTATTACAAGAGTTGATCTACCACGAGATCAGAGAGGCTAAACCCTAGAAGCTAGCCTATGGTATGATGGTTGTTCGTCCTACGGACTAAAACTCTCCGGTTTATATTGACACCAGAGAGGACTAGGGTTACACAGAGTCGGTTACAATGGGAGGAGATCTTCATATCGTATCGCCAAGCTTGCCTTCCACGCCAAGGAAAGTCCCTATCCGGACACGGGACGGAGTCTTCAATCTTGTATCTTCATAGTCCGGGAGTTCGGCCAAAGGTCATAGTCCGGCCATCGGGACACCCCCTAATCCAGGACTCCCTCAATCAAGAACACACATATATTCATGAAAACAAAATAGGTTCAGATCTGAAATCATGGCACTCGGGCCCTAGTGACAAGCATTAAGCATAGCAAAGTCATACCAACATCAATCTCATAACATAGTGGATACTAGGGATCAAACCCTAACAAAACTAACTTGATTACATGGTAAATCTCATCCAACCCATCACCGTCCAGCAAGCCTATGATGGAATTACTCAAGCACGGCGGTGAGCATCATGAAATTGGTGATGGAGGATGGTTGATGATGACGACGGTGATGAATCCCCCTCTCTGGAGCCCCGAACGTGCTCCAGATCAGCCCTCCCGAGAGAGATTAGGGCTTCGCGGCGGCTCCATGTCGTGAAACGCGATGAAACTTTATCCTCGATTTATTTCTCCCCGAGACGGTATATATGGAGTGGGAGTTGAGGTCGGGGTAGGTCCAGGGGGGCACGAGATAGGAGGGCACGTCCTAGGGGGGCGCGCCCCCCTGGCTCGTGGACAGCCCGTGGGCCCCTTGACCTTGATTCTTTCGCCAAAAATTCTTATTAAATCTGAAAAGTGCCTCCGTGGATTTCCAGGACATTCGAGAACTTTTCTTTTCTACACATAAAACAACATCATGGCAGTTCTGCTGAAAACAGCGTTAGTCCGGGTTAGTTTCATTCAAATCATGCAAGTTAGAGTCCAAAACAAGGGCAAAAGTGTTTGGAGAAGTAGATACGTTGGAGACGTATCACCAACGACCCTTAGGTATACATTCCTCCGAAACCTGCCTTGCTCTACTGCCCCAGCTCCCCACTTGGCTTCATGTGGATCTTTTTCTACTTCCGTCCGCTGTTCCAAATCCACCTAGACTTTTACTATTATTAGAGGTAGAGCTAGTTCATACAGTCGACTCTAAGAGTTGGTTCAAACAGGGAAGAAAGTGGGAAAGCTGTAGCATGAATCTAGGACTTGGTTCTAAGAGGAAACGGGGGAAAGTAGTAGATACTGGCTACCCAACCGGTCTCTTGGTTGAAAAGACAAAGAAAGCATGGTGGATGGCGAAGGGTGGGGGAAGTGGACCTATCTCTTGGTTGAAAAAGGAAACAAAGTGACATGTGTTGGGGGACAACGCAAATGAGAATGAGCGGGTCTAGATTTCTTGTGCTCACATAAGAAAATGTCGCCGAGGAGATAAAAAATGGGGAAAATGCAGACATGTTGCCTGAGTGTTTGTCGCTCTCGGCAACCACATCTGCCTCAGTACTTTATGCCCCTGCAGTCCCTACGCCCCTTATCACTACCATTAATGTAAAATCACATGAAGCATTAAGCAATGCCACCTAATGTCACTATAAGTAATGGTCTAGTGTCGTCGATAAATTGAAGCAATGCCACCACCATTTTATGAAGTGATTCCTTCTTGATTTATTTCCCATGAATTGTGTTTTTGCAGTTACACTTAAATCTCACACCGCTAACATTGCTTCATCCTAGTGGAACTGCACAAATTTGATTGCACATTTACTGACCATGTGCTACTCTCATGACAGTAATACTAATGCTATTGTTCTACATGTTAACCTAGTGGCAGTGTTGATGTGATGTGTTGCTACTTACTTAAGGGAACTTTCATATTGTCAATCTAGTGCCAATTACAACATAATAGATGTTGTTGTTAATCATACGCCACTGCAAATATCTGTCATTGTTTAAATAGCCGTATTTCGTATTTGCGCAAACAGGGATGTCTATCTCCATATCGTTTCGGGATGTCTGTCTCTGTATCATTTCTATCCGCGCAATCAAAAGCACACACCTTTGTTTTAGTAGAACTGTGCAAAATGAGATGGCTATCCCTCGCTGTCGTCGTCTAACCACCCGTCTTCCAGATATTCCTACATTGGTAGTTACTAGGTAGAATGACCAATGCAATCTAAAAGAAGTTGATTCGTACGTTTTACTTCCTGATTGCAATGTAGGGACGAGCGAAAAGAACTGCATCCTAGTCCAGAATGCACTTTCTACTAGTTCATCCATGGACTGCGGACTAGCTAGCACGGCTGCATGAGGGTTTTTTGGACAGGTGCGCGGACAAGAGGCATTGTGGTCTGCTTATTTCTGCAAATAGTGGTGCTTAAATTTAGTGAAATGCACGAAAATTTCAGCTGGTCAGTACACTGCATGGTTCAGTTCAGCATTCGAGCTGAGACCACAATTATAATTGGTTATTCTGGAAAGAGAACCTAAACCTGGATGGTGGTAACAAGAAAAAACCAGAGTGAACTCCAGGAAATTTAAGCCTGCCGGGAGGCCCTTTGCTCATAGAAGCCTTGCTTGTTTTTTCCCTGACTTGTAAACCTTGTCACAACTTTGTCTTTTGCTGTGAACTAGTATATGTGTGTTATGTTCTATGAATCATTGAGATGTATAAAATTGCTTAAATAATGATTTTCAAGTTTTTTATGAAGCCGAGTTTAATGTGAGTGTTCCACATGAACGCTGGACTAGCGTGTGAACGTCAGGAATTTACATTGTGGCCTCAGTTAACTGCGTGAACCACTGTAACAAGATACATAGTTGCTTATATGTCAGACAACAGATTGTTGATTGTTAGCTGGTCGATAGCCTAGTGTTGAAGCGAGCTGAGCCAATGTGCCGTGTTTTGCACAACTGCTTACAAGTGGGGTAGCACCAACAGTGTTTACAAGTACTTATGTATACGTCAGCGCATAGTTCTCGAACAAGTACTCTATTTCATCAAAACACACACTGCTCGTATGATAAACCGTGAAAACTTATGTCTTACCATGCCATATTCATGAAAAAACTTGTGAGGACACATATGTTTCGGCAACAATTACGATGGTTCTCACATGATTCACGGGCACAGAAAAGTAGCAGCAGTTCCCATTGACGGATTCAAACAGAGTACTAGCCCCAGAGGGCTCGATAACAGGCAAGGTTCGGATAATTAGACACAATCCAAACTACTATTAAACACTAGCTGGGGCAACTATTTCATGCCTCGATCTAATTTGGGCTAGACACAAGACGGGCCTTGCCATGAACATCATCGAGGACGTCCGGCAGCAGCTCAATCCTGTGAACCTTCATGAAGACAAACTTGTGGCCTTGCCACTCATAAACTTGTTTGTGGAGGCATGCCACATCATCTTCCTGCGTAAGCTTGACAAGAATAGTATGCCTCACAAACGAAGGAGTAGCTTTGAACTTCTTGTGCTTCAGTACACCCTGGACAAAACGCCTGACAACAGTGAGGCTGGAATACAACTCTTCATTGGTATAAGCGCAAATGGCTTACAGGATCCAACAGCCTAGGAACTCTGTTTTCCCAGTGCGTATATTCAGGTCATCCGCCTCATAGTGAGTGACATGTACAACCACACAATCCTTGTCTACATCAGGGCTCTAATTGAAACAGAAAAAAATTCCGAATTACTTTCCAGTATAAGAAACACAAGTTATTTAAACCACTATGTATAGCATGGCATTGAAGCTAATAAAATTTTGCATTATTCATCACCACATACTTAGATGAAAAACCACAATCGAGATCGGTAAAGAATAAAATCACCTTGGGCGGCTCAGCGGGGGGGGGGGGCACATCCTCGAAGGGGGAATACTGCTCCTGTAGTGCCACGGGGGTTGTAACCTCAAACGGGGCATTGACCATCGCAGTAGTGGCTGTGAGCGTATCCGGGGTCAGCTCGATGGCTGCCTCCATATTCTTGGAGCTCTCTATCTCGAGGGGATCAGCCTCCTGCGTCTGCTCCAATATCGACAGATCTTTGCCTGGTTCTCCTTGGTCCATCATGAAACTGAACGAATACTAGGAGACCACTGAAAGGAAAACACAATCGCAATGACAATGAAACAAAAAAGACAGTGAGGATCGGTTATTGCTTTGCAAAAGTTCTTTTTTTCTCTGAACAAAAATATACCAACATCACGGATCCGCTTACCATCCCTTCGTTGGGAGAGAAGAATAGTGGCAGATGCGAGTGTTGCCTTTCTTGAAGACGGTGAGGGAGAAGGGGGTTCAGCGAAGAGTGAAATGATGGGTTCTTCATCCGTTAAACTTAGACTGTAGGGAGGTGGCGTTTTGTGATACGACGGCTCGTTACTGCCATGCTACGACCGGGGTGACTCTCCGCCTGCATACTGCCTTCTAATTTGGTGGATGGCATTTGGGCCCGCGCGCTGCATGGCTTGCATGTCGGTGAACAAAAGTATAATGGCATTCAGTAGAGGGAGACGTTTCAATGACCTAGAAGGAGCCAGAAGCGGTATTGTATCGATTGTACTAGTAGTAATTGTTTTTCTGGGTAGCTGTAGAGTGTCTCCACTGTACTAGTAGTAATTGTTTCTTTGGGCCCAAGACAAAACAACCCATTCACCCTAGTAAATAGTAAAATCAATTCAAAAGCCCATATATTTACTGAATGAGAGGCGCTAGCCACACCCAGCACACCGCTCCCCAAAAAAACTTGGGTGCTCTTCTTCCTCCTCACTCCCACCCACCTCACGTCAAGCTCGCTCCACTCATACCCCCAAATTCCTCACCTCACTCCTACAGAAAACCCCAGCTCCCCTTCTTCTTCACTACTACAGAAAAACCCCAGCTCCCCTTCTTCTTCACTCACACTAGAACTAGGCTCATCATTCGTTATTCTGCTCAAATCCGTGAGCGAGACGCGACGCCCTCGAGGAAAATGGAGTCAGCTGATCCCAGCGCCAAGAAGATTAGGCTCCCGCCAGTGATGACGCATGTTGTAGATCCCGCACTCGGTAGCGCAGGGAGAAGTGGCGACCCCGCTGTCGGTGTCAAAACCGGCGGATCTCGGGTAGGGGGTCCCGATCTATGCGTCTTAGGCTGATGGTAACAGGAAGTAAGGGACACAATGTTTACCCAGGTTCGGGCCCTCTCGATGGAGGTAAAACCCTACTTCCTGCTTGATTAATATTGAAGATATGAATAGTACAAGAGTAGATCTACCACGAGATCGTAGAGGCTAAACCCTAGAAGCTAGCCTATGATGATTACAATTGTAATTGTGATCGGCCTTCTAAGGACCAACCTCTCCGGTTTATATAGGCACCAGAGAGGGCTAGGGTTTACATGGAGTCGGTTACAAGGAAGGAAACACAATATCCGAATCGCCAAGCTTGTCTTCCACGCGAAGGAGAGTCCCATCCGGACACAGGACGGAGTCTTGAGTCTTGTATCTTCACGCTCCAACAGTCCGGGCGAATTATATAGTCTGGCTGTCTAGATACCCCCTAATCCAGGACTCCTTCAGTAGCCCCTGAACCAGGCTTCAATGATGATGAGTCCGGCGCGTAGTCTTGTTTTCGGCATTGCAAGGCGGGTTCCATCTCCCAATACTCCAAATTTCCTGTTACGACGAATAGTGTCCGGCTTCTCATCAATGTTGTACTCCTTGGCTTCAGTGCCTCAATAATGACAATTTCCACGTGGCGAGCGAATGCGAGGAGCCGAGGCATTTTTGCATTTGCAACCCCTGATCCTTCGGGCCAATAGTCTATTTGAAGAGGCGGGGATTCTCAGATCCAAACCTCACTCTTCCCCTTCGAGCAAGCATCCAACAGAGTGCTCCGGAAAGAACCATTCCAACATGGCCGGTCGTTGCAGCTCTCCTGCTCGCTCTCCCCGCTCCAAGCTGGGGGACTGGGAAGAGTGTTCAGTTTCTCATAGCCGTTTGATAGAGTTACAAACCCAAGGGTTTCTCCCACCGGCGTTCATGGTCCCCGTCCGAGCCGGAATAGCCACCTATAACGGCGGGGAACAATCGGAGGGATCTCCTAATCCGTCCCCAGAGGAGCTAGGATGCGCCGTTCATGATAAGCTTATCGAATATGCCTCATCTCGCATCTGCTAAGGGGCCTCGGGTTTCCTATCCACCAGTTCCTTTGTGGGCTCTGGAGTTATACGGCCTCCAGTTGCACAACTTTACCCCTGCCTTCGTATTACATATAGCAGGGTACGTCGCCCTTTGTGAGCTATTTCTAGGCTCCGAGGCTCACTTTGGGTTATGGAAGAAGTTATTCTGCCTTGTCCCCCACAACCAGGGAGAATCCCTATGTCAAGTGGGCGGGGCCAAAGTATGGCGCATTGCCGAGACCGGATACCTATCCGGCACTCCCAAAAAGGCACCAGAGAACTGGCCCTCAGAGTGGTTTTACATTGATGGCGTTCCCCTTCCGGATCAAGTCCGGACAGGTCTCCCGAAGTTCAATAACGCCCCGCTAAGGGCACGTCTAAGCTAGCGCCCCCGAGGCCCCCAAGAGGAGGATACTAGGGAAATACACTTCCTGATGAGCAGGATAAATTTACTGGCCAAGTCCGGACTGACGATAGTCGAGGTTATGGCAATATGTATAATGCGGGGGGTGCAACCGCTTCAATATCGGGGCAAGCCCATGTGGCACTTCAACGGGGAAGACGACGCCACCCGCTATGGCCGTAAGGGCCCGGACTCCGCCACTGCTCTGGCAAGAATATTGTCTGATTTGTACAAAGGAGAAGAGGAAGAATTCCTTCACATTAAACCGCGGGATGGATTCTCCATGTACAACCCCCCAAACTGGGTAAGTCGTCATTCCTTTCCCTACTTCACTTTTTGTGGCGTTCTTCGCTAAGATTATCTACCTCGCCATTTCCGAGCAGGAACTGAGGAAGGCCGTAGAAGGAATCTCCAGCCCCTCCCCGCAGCCAGAGGACCCTGAAAAGGCCCTAGATCCAAGACTCGAAGAAGATCCTGATACGACCATGGAGCTTGTCAACGGGATATTTTATCAGGCGAGCTGCGATGGCGCCTCAGTGGCTATTGTTGTCGATTATCCCGGACTGCTACCTACGTCGCGTGTAAGCCAAGCCGAAAACCCTATCCTCCGAAGATGACTCCTTTGCGATGCCATGCCTTTCCCCTGAAGTGTCGTGTTTTTAGAGACGATGCTCGGAGCGCAGGGCCGAACCCCTAGGGACCCGTCGGCCACAGGCGTCCGGATTAGGTAGGCTCAAGAGGAAGGCGGTTAGGGTTGAAACGACGCTACAGAGGTAAGGTAGAGACCTATCCTGCAATTATTGTATTTGAAGTATAACAGCGCCCTTCGCATCCTGGCAAGAACAAGAGTAGCCGGACTATGTCCGGGGATCCTGCCAATCACGCCTCCACCAGGCGGACGCGGGGCCGATGCCGCATAGTTCTCCGACAGAGGACGCAGATATGCTCTGTGCCACGAATTCCGAAGTAGAGAGCGCCATGAATCACCAGCATCGACGGGTCGTACTTCGCAACAACATCTTTTCCGAAGAAGCATTTAATGCTTTCAATTTGGGAGACGCATACATCCGGAGCTGCTCAAGACGGGCTTGCCCGAGCGACAGATCAGTATACCAAAGATATATGGGTAAGAAAGTTTGATGAGCATGTATAGCAGTAGCCCCTGAGACTTGAAACGGTTGGAACAACTGTTTTAAGGATCAATTTATGCACAGGTCCTTGTAGATAAGAATGAGCAATTATCTCGGGAACTGGAGGAGTGCAAGGCCCAGCTGAGGGCCACAGTTGCCAAGTTAGAGGAATCCCAGAAGGCCTCATCTGGTAACATTTGTCTCGATTGTACGAAGATGCACCAGTTAGTAAGTGGTTGGTATGACGAGTCTAACAGAAAATTCTGCAGATAACCCTGGGGTGAATCCGGAGGGTGGAAGGGATGACGAGTCGCATCTCCAAAGGCAGCTAAAGGCTGGCGAGCGCATTCTTACGCAAGTTAAGCAGGAGAAGAATAATCTTCAAGATGCCAATGTTCGGCTGGACATGGAATTGAAAGCCGTCCGCGCGCAGCTGGCGGACTCCATGAAGGAGAACAAAAGGCTTCAACGCGGCATTTATGGTAAGTGCCTAAACAAACTGTAGTATTTTTCGGCGAGGAAGTATATTGAAAGGGTTTTGCTTGTAGGAATGTTAACGGGTCGCCCTGAGGAGGAGATGCCCGCATCTGCACGCGATTTACTGCAAGACCTCTCACAACTGCACAAGCGAGCTCGGCAGGTGATGTAGGGCATTGCTCAGGCCTTGTGGCCATCAAGCTTCCTTCCGAATGGCATGGGGGAGCTTGTGGATATGTTGCAAGGAGCACGGCGGCGCTTCCGATTGTGGAAGGTGTCAGCCTGTCGGCAAGGTGCAAGAGAAGCCTGGGCTATGGTGAAGACGCGTTACACAAAGCTGGACCCGAACCATATGGCCGAAGTCGGACCGGCGGGGCCAGATGGGCAAGAAATTCCCATGAGTCTGGTGTATGACCAGGTAGCATTAGCCGCAAAGTATTCTCAATAGGATTGTGAGCTAGATAGCCTATTGGATGGTATAGAGGAGGAATATAGTCAGTCCAAGTGACTGTGTAATTCAATGGACATAAGTAGTCCCTAGCCGGATTAAAATCATTTGTCATGGCAGACCTTTTCGCTTCAGCCCCCGGATCCTACAGTCCGGGGTGTGTCCGAATACCCGCTCAGTTATAAAGAACTGGGGTATGCATGGAAACCAAGCGTAGGGGTCATAAGTGCTTGAACAGACAAGTACCCAACTAGTTATGTTATATTACATGGGTAGTAAGAAACATCTTCCAGGGAGAATAGTTCCGTTAGGTGTTCCTTTCCCTGGGTACGCATGCGACGATGCACATGTCCGGACTGCGAACAAAGCGCGGGATACAAAACTTCTGGGGATTTATGTTGTAATAAACGAATACATCTTTTGTTCACCGACCGAATATTCTCTTAAGGACGCTAGCTTTCGGCTTCACCTAGTCTGAGGTACACATCCGGCTGAACCGGCAGTAACAATCGTAGAGGTGCTCCCTTATGCCCTAGCCGAATTAACGGGAACGTAGGGCATAAACACAAGAGCCAGGCAACCCAGCTTGGCCACATCTTAAGTCATATCGATGCATATAATGGTGAAGAAAAGGCACATATGGAAAAAGAAACGCATATCTGATGGGCAAAAATCCATTAGAGTAATTATTTTTAGCTTTCGTATAGGAAGCCCACAGGTATTTCTTACACACATAGTGCGGCCGGAGTAATCCGGGAGTCCGTACTGTATTAAATACTTTGTGTGAAGAGAAAAAGGGTCGAGAAAGGAAAAGGGAGGGAGCATAATTAAAAAGGGAGAGGGTAAGGAGACGAACACTGAGTTCGGCGCTAGGCGTAGAATCTCCAGAGTCTAGCCGCGTTCCATGGGTTCGGCTCGAGTCTGTTATCGGATGCATTACGTAAGCGGTACGCTCCTCCGGTGAGAACTTTGTCAATGACGAAGGGACCTTCCCACTTGGGTTTGAGCTTGTCCTTCTTCTTCTCTGATAGGCGTAGAACAAGTTCGCCAATATTATAAGTTTTGGCCCGCACTTCTCTGCTTTGGTATCGTCGAGCCTGCTGCTGATAGAATGCAGAGCGGGCTTTTGTGACGTCACGTTCCTCCTCCAGGGCATCCAAGTTATCCTGCCGATCTAACTCGGCTTCCTTCTCTTCGTACGTGCGTACGCGTGGCGAATCATGTATTATGTCGCAGGGTAGTACTGCTTCCGTGCCGTACACCATAAAAATGGTGTATATCCGGTGGTGCGATTCGGCGTGGTTCGCAGCCCCCAGAGTACGGAGTCGAGCTCTTCGACCCAGTGCGTGTCCGACTCTGTCAAGGACCGCACTAGTCTGTGTTTGATGCCGCTCATGATGAGACCGTTTGCCCGTTCGACCTGGCCGTTTGTTTGAGGATGGTATACAGAAGCGTAGTCGAGCTTAATGCCCATTTTGCAGCACCAAGTTTTCACTTCATCGGCTGTGAAATTTGAGCCATTATCAGTGATGATGTTGTGGGGGATGCCGTATCGTTGTACGACCCCGGATATGAAGTCTATTACTGGTCCGGATTCGGCCGTTTTGACTGGTTTGGCTTCTATCCATTTGGTGAACTTGTCCACCATGACCAATAAGTATTTTTTTCCTTATGGCTTCCCCCTTTAACAGGTCCGACCATATCCAGCCCCCAGACCGCGAAGGGCCAAGTTATGGAGATTGTTTGGAGAGTGGTAGGGGGCATATGACTCTGATTGGCGAAGAGCTGGCAACCGACGCAGTGTTGGACAAGGTCTTGTGCGTCTGCTCGGGCTGTCGGCCAATAGAAGCATGTATAGAAGGCCTTGCTAACTAGTGCCTGAGCCGCGGCGTGGTGCGCGCCCAATCCAGCATGGATTTCAGCCAAGAGCTGCCGCCCTTCCTCTTCAGAGATGCACCTTTGGAGCACTCCGGTCGCGCTTTTCTTATAGAGTTCCCCTTCATGGACTTTGTAAGCTTTAGAACGCCGAACAACGCAATGTGCTTCATTTTGGTCTTCAGGGAGCTCCTGCCTATTTAGGTAGGCCAAGAAAGGCTCAGTCCACGGGGCGATTACAGCCATGATTTCATGGGCCGAAGATGTTATTTCGGTGGTAGAGCCTCCGATTATGTCTGATAGTTCGGAATCTGGGGGTGTATTCGGATCCGGGCTAGTATTGCCGGACTCCCCTTCCCATACCACGGATAACTTGAACAGCCTTTCCAGGAATATGGTAGGTGGGACAGGGTCGCGTTTAGCGCCGCTGCGGGCGAGGATATCCGCCGCTTGATTGTTTTCTCGAGCCACATGGTGGAATTCGAGCCCCTTGAACCGAGCTGACATTCTGAGGACGGCATTACAGTAGCCTGCCATTTTTGGGTCCTTGGCATCAAAGTCTCCATTTATTTGTGATATTGCGAGGTTTGAATCCCCGCGCACTTCTAGGCATTGAATGCCCATGGAGACTGCCATCCGAAGACCGTGCAATAGAGCCTCGTATTCGGCTGCATTGTTGGAGTCTGTGTATAATATTTGGAGGACGTACTTGACCATGTCTCCGGTGGGAGACGTCAGGACTACCCCTGCTCCCAATCTGGCCATCATTTTAGAGCCGTCAAAGTGCATGATCCAGTTAGAGTACGCGCCATACTCTTTAGGGAGTTCGGCTTCCGTCCATTCGGCGATGAAGTCAGCTAGTACTTGCGACTTGATGGCCCGCCGTGGCTTGTATGTTATGTCAAATGGAAGGAGCCTGATGGCCCATTTAGCGATCCGGCCCGTAGCGTCGCGGTTATTTATTATATCGTTGAGTGGTACTTCGGAGGCCACCATAATCGAACACTCTTGAAAGTAGTGTCGTAGCTTTCGGGATGCCATGAAGACCGCGTATGCTATTTTTTGATATTGTGGGTATTGGGATTTGCATGGGGTGAGGACCGTGGATACGTAATAAACCGGCTTCTGTAGCGGGGATTTGTGTCCGTCAACCTCTCGTTCGACGACGAGTATTGCGCTTACAACTTGATGTGTTGTACCTATGTATATCAGCATAGGTTCGCCTATATTAGGTGCTGTTAGGACTGGATTATTGGCCAATAAGGTCTTTATTTCGTCGAGTCTGGCCGCGGTTGCATCCGTCCACACGAAGTGTTCGGTGCGCCGAACAAGGCGGTAAAGAGGTAATGCCTTTTATCCTAACCTAGAGATAAAGCAGCTCAAAGCAGCCACGCATCCAGCTAGTTTCTGGATGTGCTTGAGGTCTGTTGGTATAGCCAACTGCGACAGAGCTTGTATTTTTGTCGGATTCGCTTCAATTCCTCTATTGGAAACGATGAAGCCCAGCAGTTTTCTAGAGGGGACACCGAAAACACATTTTTCCGGGTTCAGCTTGATGTCGTATGTTCGGAGATTATCGAACGTAAGCCTCAAGTCATCTATTAGGGTTTTAACGTGTCTTGTTTTTATGACCACGTCGTCCACATACGACTCCACTGTTTTGCCGATTTGCTTTTCCAGACATGTTTGAATCATGCGTTGATAGGTTGCGCCGGCATTCTTAAGCCCGAAAGGCATAGTGTTGAAGCAGAAAGGGCCATATGGCTTTATGAAAGCTGTTGCAGCTTGCTCGGACTCTGCCATCTTTATTTGATGGTATCCAGAGTATGCATCGAGGAAACACAGCGAGTCGTGTCCTGCTGTGGCATCGATGATTTGATCGATGCGAGGGAGGGGAAAGGGATCCTTGGGGCAAGCCTTGTTGAGGTCTTTGAAGTCGACGCATAGGCGCCAGGATTTGTCCTTCTTTGGTACCATTACTAGATTTGCCAGCCAATCCGGATGCTTGATATCTCTGATGAATTCGGCCTCGAGTAGCTTGGCTAGCTCTTCCCCCATTGCTTGTCGTTTGGGCTCTGAAAACCGCCTTAGAGTCTGCTTGACAGGTTTGTATCCTTTTAGTATATTGAGGCTGTGTTCGGCCAATCTGCGTGGGATGCCCGGCATGTCCGATGGGTGCCAGGCAAAAATGTCCCAATTCTCGCGTAAGAAGTCTCGCAGTGCGGCGTCCATTGCGGGGCTCAACTGTGTCCTGATGAAAGCTGTCTTCGTGGGGTCCATTGGATGGACTTGGAATTTGACTATCTTGTCTGCGGGTTTAAATGAGGTTGACTTTTGTCGCTTGTCGAGTATCACGCCATCCCTGTCCACGGTGGCAAGCAGTGTTGTTAATTCTTCGGCCGCTAGGGCTTCAGATAATGCTTCCAAGGCTAGTGCTGCGGTTTTGTTTTCGGCACGAAGTGTGACGTCCGGATCACTAGCTAGAGTGATGATTCCATTGGGTCCGGGCATTTTAAGCTTCATGTACCCGTAATGGGGTATAGCTTGAAACCTCGCAAACGCGTCCCGCCCTAGAAGGGCGTGGTATCCACTGCTGAAAGGAGCCACTTGCAACGTGATTTCTTCGGACCTGTAATTCTCCGGGGTGCCGAATACCACATCGAGTGTGATTTTTCCCGCACACCGTGCTTCTCGACTAGGGATAATTCCCCTGAAGGTTGTGCCGCTTTGTTCGATGCGACTTTTATCAATTTCCATCTTTTTGAGTGTTTCTTCGTAGATCAAGTTTAATCCGCTTCCGCCGTCCATGAGTACTTTAGTGAGCCGAAAGTCGTCCACTATTGGGCTAAGGACCAGAGCGGCAGGTGCCCGGACGGTCTGGAATCGAGGTTCGTCACTGGCATTGAAATTTATAGCAGTGTCGTTCCATGGATTTATTTTTGCCACATGGCAGATTCCAACGGGGCTCCGATGAGCTCTCTTGCGCCTATTGTTTGAGGAGACAGTCTCGAAGACTGTTAGCACCGTATTGTGTTCTTTGGCGAGATGATGTTCTGCTTTATGGCTTACAAGGAGATCCTCGCCACTTTTTTCTACCTGCCGGAGTATCCAACATGCCCTAAGGCTATGGGTTGGTGTTGTGTTCAGCGTACTGTGGAGTTTACATGGCCCATTGAGCCATTCTTCTAATACGGTTCCACGCCCTGGGGTGGGCTTCGACTTCTTGGGGATTGGATCGGCCAACTTGCGAGAGTTCGCCCGTTTAGCTCAAACAAAGGTTTTGGTGAGAGTTGGGCTATCCCAAAATTCTGTTTGGGTTTTCCAGGCGCTTTCCATCACACAGTATTTCTGTACTATGGTTGCCAAGTCAGCAAGGTGTACTATGTCACGGCGACTTATAGCATTAAGGATTCCTTTGTCCGTACAGTTTTTGCAGAAAAGTGAGACAGCGTCCTCCTCATGACAGCCCTTGACCTTATTTAACCCAAGGAGGAATCTGGCCCAGTAGCGATGTACTGTCTCATGGGGCTCTTGTCTGACATGGGAGAGATGGCTTAAGCACAGGTGGGTGTTCGTGGCTGAATCCAGATTCTGATCCGGCCTAGCTCTTAGGGGCAGGGAAGCCTTCGAGTTCGACAGCTCGGGATCTGGGATGCTGCCCGATTTTTCCGACCAAATACCTGATCATAAGTCTAGGATCTGGGTTATGTCTTCCCTTGAGCGGGAGTCCGGCCCAGTGAGCTCGGTGATCGGGACACGATTCGTCCTCAAAATAGAGGGGTAATCCATATGCGGTTCCTCCACTACCGCTATATCATGGGTGGCCGGCGGGGATTTAATGTCCCTTTGGTCGGGTTTAAGCCCGCTCCGGTCATAGTCCGTAGCGACTCCCAAAGCGGTGATGTGATCCAAGAGCTCATTAAGGGAGGAGAGCTCTATCGGATCCATCTGTTCGGCGAGTTCCGAATTGATGCGAAGGTTATGCGTGACGACCCGAGAGGCCATCATTGGCATGACAGCCAACGGGGCGACCATGATGAAGCCGCCAAGTCGGGGAGTCTGGCCTACAGCCAACGCTCCCCCAGAGATGATGTTGTCCTTGACAACGAGATGAGCCATCGAGCCTTGCAGCGGCGACACAGAGGAACTCTCAATGAAAGCACCAATGTCAGTGTCAAAACCGGCGGATCTCGGGTAGGGGGTCCCGATCTGTGCGTCTTAGGCTGATGGTAACAGGAAGCAAGGGACACAATGTTTACCCAGGTTCGGGCCCTCTCGATGGAGGTAAAACCCTACTTCCTGATTGATTAATATTGAATATATGAATAGTACAAGAGTAGATCTACCATGAGATCGTAGAGGCTACACCCTAGAAGCTAGCCTATGATGATTACAATTGTAATTGTGATCGGCCATCTAAGGACCAACCTCTCCGGTTTATATAGGCACCGGAGAGGGCTAGGGTTTACATGGAGTCGGTTACAAGGAAGGAAACACAATATCCGAATCGCCAAGCTTGTCTTCCACGCGAAGGAGAGTCCCATCCGGACACAGGACGGAGTCTTGAGTCTTGTATCTTCACGCTCCAACAGTCCGGACGAAGTATATAGTCCGGCTGTCCGGATACCCCCTAATCCAGGACTCCCTCACCCGCCCCCACCGGATCACAGGAACCCATAGAATCTTGCGTGGACCGCATCAGCGATCTCCCGGACGCCGTCCTTGGGGAGATCATCTCGCTTCTCCCCACCAAGGATTGCTGCCCACCCATGTCCTCTCAATTCGATGGCGCCCTCTATGGCGCGTCGTGCCCCTTAATCTCGACTGTCGTCGGCTATCTCTCTTCAATGATTTTGAAATCCCCAGAGCCATCATCTCCTCCCACCAGGGCTCCGTTCAAAGCCTCTGCATCCCGTCATGCTACCTGAGCAAGCATACCATGCCCTGCATGGTGGACGCCTGGCTGAAATCCCCTGAATTCACAGAACTACAACTGCTTGAGTTCTACTATTCCCCTGGAAATCACATACCACATACCAAACGCCATGTACTTGTGCCCTCAGCACTGATGTCCATCTCGCGGTTTTCCTCCTCTCTCCACACCGCCACCTTTGTGCTGTGCTACCTACCAGACAATCTGGTACTAAACCTTCGACTCCCATTTCTCCAGAAACTTTCACTTGTGTGGATTCGTATATCGGAGGCCTCATTACACAGCATCATCCACTCCAGTTGCCCTGCCCTGGAGTGCTTGGTGCTTGTTTTCATAGTTAGAATCGGTTGTCTCCAAATAAAGTCGCCTAACCTTGTAAGCACTGGAATTTCTTTTGACGAAAGGCAGCTCATCATCCAAGATGCCCCTTCACTTGAAAGGTTGATCCTTGATTCTAGTTATTCACCAATGCAAATAACCGTCCTCTCTGCGCCTAAACTGGAGACCTTGGGTGTAATACATGATCTATGTACTCATTTCAATATGGTGTTTGGCTCCACAGTTCTTCAGGTACTTTATATTATCATCAACACTTATAACCATAAGCTGCATTTTAAATTTCTGCGCATAAGTTATATATCATCTTGGAGTACACATTTTGTACTAATTTTATGTTCTATGATCAATGAAGAGTTTCTCCATGGATGGCCTATCAATGGTGCTGGATTCTGTCAAGATCTTATATATCCAAATGAATAGTTTTGATCTGAACAAGATTATTGGCTTGCTACAATGCTTTCCATGTCTGGAGAAGTTGTATATAAAGGTGATAATTTCACGCACATTGGAAGCCCGCATATAGTGTACTAGAATTAACCGTTCAACTGTTGCTCTTTCGACACTCTCTTTTTAGACCTTAACTGTCTTCAATCTTCATGTCTATTTAGGCAACAGGACGGGGTAAGGAAGTTATAACCAATCGGTGGATTCAATAAGCATCGGGATTTTCTCACTTCTCTTGAGATTCGATTGAAGACAATAACGCTATATCGATATGTAGCCAACCGTGCAAACACTAGATTTGTCACATTCTTCCTGCTGAATGCGGGGTTACTATTGTCCATCAGGCTTAAGTTTATCAGCAACATGGTTTTGACGGATGGATATGTTGAAGAGCAAAAAAAGGAGTTTCAGGTGGGCAAAAGAGCTTCTGAACATGTCAGGCTTCTATTTACAACATATTGTGGTCATAATCCAGTAAATTTTTCGACCCAGGATGTTCATTCTATGGACCTAACTGATCCATTTAACTGTGACTGCCGAAAACAGTGCTAG
Source organism: Triticum dicoccoides (assembly GCF_002162155.2). Classification (NCBI taxonomy): domain Eukaryota; kingdom Viridiplantae; phylum Streptophyta; class Magnoliopsida; order Poales; family Poaceae; genus Triticum; species Triticum dicoccoides. The sequence goes on along the minus strand of NC_041385.1, from coordinate 857,842,325 downwards.
AGTTAGATGTTGTTGCCCTTTTCAACCTGGGTTTTCTTGTAAACCTGATGAACAATTAACCCTCGTGCTTTTGTACAGTTTGTAAGCTGGAGTTAGATGTTCTTGCCCTTTTCAACTCGGCTGTGACTTTCATATTTTGTTTGAAACAAGGCAAATGGCTTGCCATTCGTTTAATTTAGAGTGAAATATTGTAAAAATCCCAACCAAGGGAAATAACATCACTCTCGCCGGCTGCTTGAGCTCACTGTGCATTACAGAAGCCAAGTGATTAGCCCCCACCAGCACCCACAAACTTATTTCGAACTAGCACATCAAATGGGCTGTAAATTTTCATAGGAAAGGCTGCATGACCGTGACAGATTTGGATTCTGACACTTGGGACCCGCGAGGAAATAGCCTATCCAAGGTGGTGTCGACTTACTAGCCAGTCAACAAACGATTCTGCCTACCAGCCATTGGATGGACATCCAACATCTATCGTGTATCTTCTATCTCTTGTCTTCTTCTTCCTCCAGCCGCCCAAACCAAACCACCCCGTCGGCTCCGCCAGCTCCCGTCTCCCATGGCTGGCTGGGCCTCCGCCGCCCTACCGTATGTGCCCTCCAATGTTGGCCAGTCCCTCCCTCTATTCCCGCACACGTCATGTTATTCTCCAGTGAAGTCAGCCCCAACACGCACCAGCACCCGAACCAGTCAACCCTCGTACTCCCCTCCGCCTGCGACTGAACCGGTGCATCTTCCATGGCTCATGTTCGTTCCATCTGGGGCCTCACTGTCGTCCTCCGCCTTGCGGCCTTGGTTCGCTCGCCGTGCGCGGTGCGCCGCCCTCTTGCGTTGTCAACGTCGTCAACAACCGAGAGGAACAAGGAGATGACTGTCTGTGGAAAGGATGACAGTAGGGACCCACCAGCGTCATGGCAGTACGCAAGCAAGTGCCTCTATGTTACAAGCCCAAAAATATGGTTCCTCCTAATGGTTGGACATCTAGGGCTCACGCCATTGTCAACATAGTCAATAAACGAGAGAATTACACTACGAGCAGCTGACACCAGGGACCCAGCAGGTCGTGCAGTTTTTTTTTTTTTTGAGGAACAAGCAGTTGTTATTTATCTAGTTTTAGCGACGGATCAGGCTAACAACGGAGCTGTGCGGCGGCTGTGGCCCATCTAGCCAGGGTTTTATTTATGTTTACCACATCATGAGCCCGGTTGTGTTTTTTTCTTGCTGAAAATGGTTAGCCCGGCTCTATTTTTTAAAAGAAATATCCAAACGAGGCCTACTTGCTTTATCAGCCCTGTTGGGCTGTAAATCTTTCAAGACGAGGAGAGTTTCATTTGGTTTGCCTAGAAATGGGTTGTACATTTTTAAAACACATCAAACCGGGAATTAGTTTCAATTTTTTTCATTACAAGATTTTAAATTCCATTGATTTTTATGCGTGAACAATTATTTGGATTTTATATTTATACAAATTATTTTTCAAAATAGTTTGAATGTGAATCGATATTTCAGGATTAAAAATAGTTGACCGCACCGAAATATGCAAAATTTCGTATACTTTTTAACCGTGGCCACAATATGGGGTGTAATGCTAACAAAAAGAAGATGGGCTCTAAAAAAATTCTTAAGAATTAGCAAATGGGTTGTACATTATTAGAAATAATGGTAGATGGGTTGTATGTTGTTTTCCACATATTTGAGGCTGACTTGTGCGCCTACTACAGGTTGACGCATATGCTTTCCTAAAAAAAAGGTTGACGCACATGCAACGCCCTGTCAACTTAGTCAACACACGAGAGTAGTGACTATTGGATGTCCATCCAATGGTTGTCGTGCTTCTTCAATCTCTCCTCTTCCTGCTCCAGCCGCTCAAACAAGCACCGGTGGGACTGCCTGCTCCCTCCTCCCGCAGTCGGCTATGCTGCCGCGCAGGCCTCACCGTCCCATCATACTCCCATCGCTGGCCTAGCCATCCCTCTACTCACCCACACGTGGTATTATTCTCCGTGGACGGCAGACGAACCAGTAAACCCTCGTACTCCTCCGTGTGGCAAACACTGTCGAGTTTACCCTGGCTCCATGTCGTTCCCTTCCTAGTCCTCACCATCTCCCACTGCCCTGGTGCTCTCCGCGTGGCCTGGTCAACGTGGTCAATGAACGACATCCATCAGAAGTGGACTGTACGTGGAGAGGCTGACAGCTGGGTCCACGGCCGCATGCAAGGAAATGCCTCCTTATTACGCGCAAAACAATGATTCCTCCACCGGATAGCTAGGACCCACGGGAAGGGCCTTTGTATTTCGCAAAAAAATGTTCCCCCCGCTGACAGGTCGGACCCACCAGCTATATCTTCGCACGCAAGGAAGTGCCTCCTTATTACGCACAAAAAAATAAATACCCCCCTGCTAGCTGGGACCCACCATAGTGGGTGGCTGACTTGTGGGCCTACTAAGTTGACGGGAACGGAGGGCTTTGCCAACTTAGTCAATACTCCAGTGACCGAACGATGTCCATCCAATGGCCATAGTGCTTCTTCAACCTCTGGTCTTCTTGCTCCAGCGGCCCAAAGCAGCGTCGGTCGTGCCGCCTGCTCCTGCCTCCCATGGCTGGTTGTGCTAGCGCAGAGGCCTCACTGCCCCCATACTACTCCCACCACTGGCCAGGCCATCCCTCCACTCACCAACACCCCCTATTATTCTATGGCGACGGCAGCCTCACACCGCAGTCGAACCAGTGAACCCTCGTACTCCTCTCCGCGTGGGCATACACTGCCACGTCTTCCCCGGCTCCACGTCGTCCCCTTCCTAGGCCTCGCCGTCGTCCACCGCCGTGGTGCTCTCGGCGCGGCGTGGTCAATGTGGTCAACGACCGACTTCCATCGGAAGAGTACTGTATGTGGAGAGGCTGACAGCTGGGTCAACGGCAGTCACAAGGAAATGCCTCCTTATTACACGGAAAATAATTATTCCTCCACTTGACAGCACGGACCCACCGGACGGGCCACCGTATTTCGTGAAAAAAGCGTTCCCCCGCTGTCAGCTCGGACCCACCGTAAGTGCGTCCTTATTACGCACAAAAAAATTGAATACTCCCCCTGCTAGCTGGGACCCACCTTGGTGGGAGGCTGACTTGTGGGCCTACTAAGTTGACGAGGACGGAGGGCTTTGTCAACTTAGTCAATATGAACAATTCTAGCTCCCATGACCGTAAGATGTTCATCCAACAGTCGTAGTGCTTCTTCAACCTCTGGTCTTCTTGCCCCAGCCGCCCAAAGCAGCGCCGGTCGTGCCGCATGCTCCTGCCTCCCGTGGCCGGCTGTGCTGCCGAGGAGGCCTCACCGCCCCCTACTATTCCCACCGCTGGCCAGGCCCTGCGGCGACGGTAGCCTCACACCATAGCCAAACTAGTGAACCCTCATACTATTCTCCGTGTGGGCCTCCACTGCCACATCTTCCCCGGCTCCGCGTCGTCCCCTTCCTAGGCCTCGCTGTCGTCCATCGCACTAGTGCTCTCGGCGCAGCATGGTCAATGTGGTCAAGGAACGACTTCCATCAAAAGAGTACTGTATGTGGAGAGGCTGACAGCTGGGTCCACGGCGGCCGTAAGGAAGTGCCTCCTTATTACGCGCAAAATAATTATTCATCCACCTGACAGCAGGGACCCATCGAATGGGCCATCGCATTTCGTGAAAAAAAATGTTTCCACCCTGACTACTGGGACCCACCAGCTACATCTTCGCACGCAAGGAAGTGCGTCCGGGCAAAAAAACTATTCGCCCCCCTAACTGCTAGGACCCACCATCTACATCTTTGCACGCAAGGAAGTGCCTGACAGTCGGGACCAACATAGTCGAAGCATACATAGCATTGTCATTCTGGTCACGAATGTGTACGTACATACTGGTCGACGTAGAGGTCCGCACGTGTCGTAGTAGAGGCGCGCACGTAGCATGTACACGTACATACAGCGGCCAGTGTGCAAGAAAGAAAATACGGCCACGTACGTACATACGGGTGGGGTCTCGAACGCCTACTCGCGCATACGTATGGCCAGGGCTCGTGTACATGGCTGGGTCGGAATGGAGAAACTGCGTCGTCGTCGTGTTCATGGGGAGGCAATGGAATGCGTCGTTTTCATCGGGAGGCAACGGAATGCGTCGTGTTCATCGGGAGGCAACGGAACGCGTGGGAGCCAACCGGCTTGGACGGAACAGCCGATGAAAATGAGGCCTGGCGTACCGCAGAACGGAGGAAACGGCCTTGTGTTCAACTGGCCACGTTCGAAACGGGATCCTGTTCATCGAGAGTGGTCTGGCGTACCGCAAAATGGAGGAAACGGACTTGTGTTGGAGTGCTACGGTCGAAATGGAGGTCCTGTTCATCGGGAGGGGTGTGGCCTACCGCAAAACGGAGGAAACGGACTTGTGTTGGAGCGCTACGGTCGAAACGGGGGGTCCAGTTCATCGGGGGGGTGTGGCGTACCGCAAAACGGGACTCCATGGGATACTGTTCATATCCACCCTCGACCTCCTAACAGCCTCCACGGGCTTCTATTCATCCACCATCAAACTCAGCCTCCACCTGCAACTGTTCATCCAACCTCCACCGCGCGCTACTCCACTGGCTACTGTTCAACCACCCCTCTCCATGGGCTCCTGTTCAACCACCCCTCCACGGGCTACTGCTCATCGACCCCTACATCATCTACTGTTCATCCAGCCCTCCACGGGGTCGCCCTATTCATCCAGCCCTCCACGGGGTCCTGTTCATCCAGCCCCAACCGGCTCGATCGATCGGGGTCCTGTTCATCTAGAGGCAACACCACGGGTCCTGTTCATCCACCCCCACCGGGAACTGTTCATCCAAACCACCCTGCAATGCTCACTGTTCATCCAGAGCCAGCATCGATCGGCTTCAGTTAGCAGCAGTAGCGAAGGAATCGCTCGATCAGGTTCAGTTAACAGCCATCGATCGATTGCTCGGGTTCAGTAACGCGTAGCCTGCAGTGCAATCGCTTGGGTTCAGTAGGCGAATGCCTCGCTCGGGTTCAGTTAGAGCACAAGGCCTCGCACCCACATGCGTGCGTGTACGAGAGAAACACGCAAGCCTCCGTGCATCGCTCGGCCCCGACCACCCACCATAACCGGGAACACCCCAATATTTTCCTCGCCCTCGCTTCTACCTCGGTTTTTTCCGTCATGGACGGCCCAAAGAATGTCATGCAGCTGCCTCTCCAGCCCGCCCAGGACGAAAAGCCCATTTTTTGTCATGTTTGTCATAGAAGTAGGAGCCCACCACATCTATGATGATACCGGGTTTTGTCATAATTATCGTCATAGAAGTGTCGTAAGTATGACATAAAAAAATTTCATTCGGCCCAAAATGTCACGGATGTGTCTTATTTTTGTAGTGGAGAGGCCCCGAACCTGGGTAAACATTGTGTCCCCCGCCTCCTGTTACCATTAGCCTTAGAGGCACAGTTCGGGACCCCTTACCCGAGATCTGCCGGTTTTGACACCGACATTGGTGCTTTCATTGAGAGTTCCACTGTGTCGTCGAAGATAGGCTTGATGGCTCCATCAATCATCTACAACAACACAGTCCGTGGGAAGATTTTTCTCCCCGAACAGATCTTCGTATTCGGTGGCTTCGCATTGCTGGCCAACTCGCTTGGCCATCTAGAGCAGATCGATAGCTAAGCCCCTGGCCATCAGGTCAGATTCAGAAGCCTGAATTTTGTGGCCGATATCCGTGGCGACTTGATCTTCAATGGGTTTGAGCCCATGACGGCTGTCCCCAGCTGCCACGATGAACATGACCTAGATCTGTCATCGGGCCACACACAGGAGATATCACCTACGTTCGCCCTAGCCCTAGAGCCGGAGCGGACAGCGTCGTTCGAAGACGGGAAGCTTAACCCAGCCACGGAGGCCGCAGACTCAGCGGCGCTCGAGCCGCACACAGGCCCAACATCAGGTTGGGCTTGTGATACCAAAATCCTGGACTCATCTCCGGACAAGGGTTCCTGACCGCGTGCATCCGCGTCCATCAAATCCGATTGGGCACCGGTCTTGGAGTTCAGCTCTGCGGATATCTTCCAGCACTCGCCTTTTGGCGACGTGCTAAGCTCATTAAAATCCATGTCCCTGTCAGGGAGCGCCTGGCCAAACTATGTCTGACTCGAGTGGGAAGCGCACGACGAGGAATTTTGTGTCACACCCACCACCCACTTTATAGCTACTATCGATGACTTAACCGACGTGCTTGACTACAACTCCGAAGACATCGACGGTATGGACGACGATGCCGGAGAGGATCAAGAACCACTGCCTACAGGGCATTGGACAACCACTTCCTCGTATGACATATACATGGTGGATACACCCAAAGAAAATAACGGCGATGATGAGAATCCAGTCAAGGATAAACCTCCTGAGACACAGACAAAGCACCGACGTCAGCGGCGCCGCTCCAAACCATGCCGTAGTAAAAACAGCAATACCGTTAGAGAAGAGGATAACACTCTGGATGGTGTCGAAAACAATGAAGACCCCGTTGAGCCAACCTCCGAACAGGAGGAACGGGACAATGGGCGAGTCAGCCCTGGCGAAAAGGCCATGAACGAAGACTCGGAGGATAGCAACTACCTTCCGCTCTCCGAGGACGAGGTTAGCCTCGGTGACAAATATTTCATCGTGCCTGAAGAGCCCGCCGAACAGGAACGATTTCAGTGTCAGCTAATTGCCATTGCAAGAAGCCTGAAAAAGAAGCAGCAGTAGCTCCAAGCTGATCAAGATCTGCTCAACGAAAAATGGACCGATGTCCTGGCAACCGAGGAATACGGCCTTGAGCGCCCAACCAAAAGCTACCCGAAGTGCAAACTAGTACCACAGTTCGATGACGAGGCGTTGGAGTCCATCCTACCAAGGTACGATGCAGCCGACCGACCACCACGTGGCCGGGATAAAGCGGCACCTTGAGCCGAACACCAGCCCGCATTACCTCGCCGAACAGATAGAAATACAACATCTCGGGGATATACACATGACCTGCGGTGCGACTTGGAAAAGAGAGCAGGTCAGAAAAGATCAATCTATGGATCACGGGGGCGTGCCTCGACGCGCGATGATGGCCATCTGGCTGAATGTTACAAACATAACCACGTCCGGGCTGAAAACCACAGACGAGCTCCATCCGAGCTACGGCACGACCTGGCCCGATAGAGAGGTGCCGCACACCCTCTTTGCTTCACTGACAAAGTAATGGGACATGATTTCCCAGAAGGGTTTAAACCCGTAAACATCGAATCATATGATGGCACAACAGACCACGCGGTGTGGATCGATGATTTTCTTCTCCACATTCATATGGCCCGCGGTGATGATCTTCACGCCATCAAATACCTCCCGCTCAAACTCAAGGGACCAGCTAGATACTGGTTAAATAGTCTGCCCGAAAACTCCATTGGCAGTTGGGAGGAATTGGAGGGCACCTTCCTCAACAACTTCCAAGGCACATATGTCCGACCTCCGGATGCCGATGACCTAAGTCATATAATCCAACAACCCGGAGAGTCAGCCAAGAAATTCTGGACTCGGTTCTTAACCAAAAAGAACCAAATCATCGACTGTCCAGACGCCGAAGCCCTAGCGGCCTTTAAACACAGCATCCACGACGAATGGCTGGCCAGACACCTTGGCCAGGAAAAACCAAAGTCCATGTCAGCCCTTACGGCACTCATGACCCACTTCTATGCGGGCGAAGACAGCTGGCTAGCCCGTAGAAACAATACAAGAAAACCTGGCACTTCTGAAGCCAGAAACAGCAACGGCAAGCCTCGACGCAATAGACATAAGCGTCGAAACAATGGTGATAGTACCGAAGACACAGCGGTCAACGCCGGATTCAGCGGCTCCAAGTCCGTTCAGCGGAAGAAGCCGTTCAAGAGAAATAATCCGGGCCCATCTAGTCTGGACCGCATACTAGATTGACCATGCCAAATCCATGGCACTCCTGATAAATGAGCCAATCATACCAACAGAGAATGTTGGGTCTTCAAACAGGCCGGCAAGTTAAATGCAGACATTAAGGAGAAAGGCTCACAAAGCGACGACGATGACGAGGAATCCCGACAACCGAACACAGGGGGACATAAGAAATTTCCCCCAAAGTCAAAACAGTGAACATGATATACGCCACCCATATCCCCAAAAGGGAGCGCAAGCATGCACTCAGGGGCTTCTATGCGATGGAGCCAGTCACCCCAAAGTACAGCCCATGGTCGTCCTGCTCGATCACCTTCGATCGTAGGGACCATCCAACCAGTATCCGTCATGGCGGTTCAGCCGCACTGGTCCTTGACCCAATTATTGATGGATTCCACCTTATGGGAGTTCTCATGGATGGTGGCAGCAGCCTGAACCTGCTCTATCAGGATACAGTGCGCAAAATGGGTATCGATCCCTCAAGGATCAAACCCACAAAAACCACCTTTAAAGGTGTCATGCTAGGTGTAGAGGCCTATTGTACGAGCTCAATCACACTGGAAGTGGTCTTCGGATCCCTGGATAATTTCTAAAGTAAAGAGTTAATCTTTGACATCGTCCCCTTCCGCAGTGGCTACCATGCACTGCTCAGACGAACCGCATTTGCTCGATTCATGCGGTGCCACACTATGCATACCTTAAGCTCAAGATGCCTGGACCTCGCGGTGTCATAACAGTCAATGGAAATACGGAGCACTCCCTCCGTACTAAGGAACACACCGTGGCCCTTGTAGCAGAAGTACAGAGCAGCCTTCTTAGGCAGAGCCTCCATTTGGCAATAAAGCCCCCGGACACCGTCAAGCGAGTCCGACCTACTTTGCAGCCGGACCGTCCGGCTCGTCCAGAGCTCAACTAGCAATTCGGCCTTCGTCCTAGTCCCAATCAAGCGGTGAAATTCATGCCGTGCGTACATAACTACGCACTTAAAATACCATGGACATGGACGGAGGCACAGCTAGATCGCGGTCCACAATGCAGCTCAACCGCCCCTGGATCTGCATACCTTCACTTTTTCTCTTCTTTTCAGGTTTTTCTCTTCTTGAGGCTTTTCTGACAACCTGATCATTCGACCCATTGCGGGACGGATACACCAAGAAAGGCAAGGGGCTTTGACGTACAAGGGAATCTCCAGGTGGTCTCTGCTAACGATCGCTATACCTGTTTTACATACCCGCACGCAACCCGCTCTTGGTCATGGCATGTCAAAGAGCCTTATTTGCTTATCGCACTACTTGTACACATACGCCTTGACGTATTAATCAAATTACAATGGAAAATAATTTGTAGCGTCGGCTTATTACTTAATTTTTTCCTTGTCCGTTTATTTATTGTCAATTGCACCTGTACATTCTGGTACGCCTTAATTTGCCAGGGGCTTCATGGTACCCCATAACACGGCAAGAAAGTCCGAACACTTTTATAGTACAGTTCAGCACCCCGAACTTATAGTGCATCGGCTCCGAATCATGTCTTTGGTCAATAGTTGGGTTGCCCGGCTCCTGTGCTTACTACCTTACGTTCTGCTATATCAGCTAGGGTAGTAACGGGAGAACTACTGCGATTCTGTCCCAGTTCTTCCAGACGAGCACCTCAATAGAGAAAACCGAAAACTGACTGCCATGATGCAGCGAGAGCTGGTCGCTGTTCGAGAGGTTTGAAATCCTTAGAGATTTTTTCGCTTTACGCGAGGAATCAGTTTTTGTCCGATTAGGCGTGTATAGCGCCCCAAGTTCGGTCTTCCGAATACTAGGGGCTGCACCAAAATTTAAAATTATCGAACTCCTATGGCTAAGTGAGGGTGATAAAGTCGTATAGTCCGATTGCCTTCTTCATTGTGCTAAACACCTCCTTAAAGGACCAAAAACTTGGATAAAGAGTCTTTAGATTTATCCCGAACACCCCTGTACTAGCTATTGGGGGGCAGAAGCCAACGACTGACCAACTCTCAGATTTCATAAACGGCCGCACAGGAGGTAAAATTTTAAATAAAACAAGCATTATATTACATAACAACCTTGTTTCATATTACAGGACAGGATAACATGAATGATTTCACGGGAATATGATATCCTTAGCACATTGCTCCGCCACAAGGCGGGATCCCTCCAGGACAATTTCATAGTATAGTTTGGGTCGTCGGTGCTCCTTTCCCTCATGTGGCCCCTCGGTCATCAGCTTCATGGCGTCCATCTTCGCCCAATGCATCTTTGCGCAGGCAAAGGCCATCCGTGCACCTTCAATGCAAACCGACCGCTTTATGACTTCAAGTCGCGGGCAGGCACTGACAAGCCGCTTCACGAGTCTGAAGTAGCTACTGGGCATGGGCTCGACAGGCCATAGCCGGATTATTAGGTCCTTCATGGCCAATTTGGTCGCCTTGTGCAGCTCGACCACCTGTTTCAGTTGGTTGCTAAAGGGCACCGGATGTTCTGGTCCAAGGTATTGAGACCAGAACAGCTTCTTCGTAGAGCTCCCTTCTTTGGCTCGATAGAAGTCTATAGCATCTGATATGTTGCGCGACAGATCCGCAAATGCTCCTGGAGAACTTCAAATTCGGGTAAGCAAAAGGAACGTTTCCTTCACATACTTGCTTTGCATAAGAAAAGCCTTACCCGCCGTGATCTTCTTGACCGCCTGGATTTCCTGGAGGGCGCTCTGGGCTTTGGCTCGGGCATCTTGTGCGCTCTAGCGAGCCTTGGCAAGTTGAGACTCTCGAGTCTTTGAATCACACTCTAAGGACTCATACTTCTTGACGGCGTCTTGAAGCTCTTGCTGAACCTCGCTGACCCGGGCCTCCTGCTTCTCGCGCGCGACATGTTCCTTGGCCCCTTCGTCCTCGGCCTTGGCTAACGCCTTCTTGAGGGCTACCACCTCAGTCGTGGCCCCTAATAAAGTTCATGACGCTTTAATCAGCACAAATCATTCATCCTTCCTAAATATACATGCAGGTTACTACATACCTTTGCTTTCTTCAAGCTGCTTCTTCATGAGGCCGAGCTCTCCCTCGGCACGCTCCAGGTTCTGCTTTAGTCTGGAGACCTCCACGGTATGAGCGGCAGCAGCCAGTGGCGATGCCTGCTTATTCACATAGACATCTTATGTTAGACTCCTGCGAAAATTATTTGATCCTCTGTTCGGCTTTTCCTTCTGAACACCGAACAGAGCATCAGGGGCTACTGTCTAGATTGTGATATTCTTTTTTACAATTACATTGCTTACCTCAAAGCCTGTTAGAAGGCTAGTGCAGGCTTCGATCAGTCCGCTTTTTGCAGACTAGATCTTCTCGATCACCGTACTCATAAGAGTATGGTGTTCTTCAACAATGGAAGCGCCTTGTAGCACTTCCAGCAATCTATCTGGTGCCTATGAATGGATAGAGGTCACCGGTGGAGACGGATCACCCCCTTCGTTTGGAAGAGGCGGCCTGCCCGAATCCGGAGCCACCTGGGTCTCCGGAGTTGTATTTGGCTGGGGGCCAAATTGGATGCGGCCCCCATCATCGATGTCCGTAGGGGTCTTTCCCCCCATGTGTTCGGCAATCGGGGTTTTATCCTCTGGCGTCACCGGGACGGTCTCCCCTTGGCCTGGGATCCTTCGAGACAACACCTCGATGTTGTCCATGGCCTTGGGGGAGGAGGCCGTCAGGAGGGACCCGCTGTTCATCGCCGACGGGTCCAATGATCCCTCCGAAGAAGAGGATAGCTCAATGCTGGACTGGGCTAGACAACAGGTGCATGATCTAGCATGCTCAAAATGATAAAGTAAAAAGGCCGGAAATACTACCGTGTCCTGATACTTAACATTTAGCCAGGGGCTTGACCCTGGGCTCCCACTCCCCGCCACTGTCGGTGGTTGCGGCAGAGTAGTCCGGAAGGGAGGTTTTTCCCTTCTTGGGCGTCTTGCCCCCCCCCCATGTGTGGGGGCCTCCCTCTTTTTTCTATGGGGGGGCGGATTTCTTCTTCCTCCTCCGCCTCCTCCTCATCTTCGGCGGCGGAGGAGGGATCCTTGATGTCTTCGGACATTGCGTCTGAAGCATCCTTGCATCGGAGATCATCTCTTGTCCCCTTGGCCGTCTTCTTGGCCTTCTTCTCCGGCACCTCATAACGCACCGAAAACAGCATAACTTCGTCAGAAGATGCATATCTGGATCTTTGAGCAGCGGACCCGGACAGTTAATCTGCTCTGCTATCTTTACCCAAGCCTCAAAGATTGGTAGAGAGGCTAAGATTCCTCCCTCAGACATGCCAGTAAAGGATATATGTTGAAAACATGAAAGAACTTACCGGATTAGCCCGACGTTTTGAGCTAAGCCCACGATCCTCGGTCGTGGGCGGTGGCACCTTGCCGGCCTTAAAGAGAACCTTCCAGACATCTTCGTGTGTCGTGCCGAAGAGCTCCAGCAGCGTCTGGTGCTTGGCCGGGTCGAACTCCCACAAATTGCAAGTCCGGCTTTGGCACGGAAGAATCCAGCGGAAGAGCATAACCTGGACCATGTTGACAAGCTTGATTTTCTTGCTTATCATGTTCTGGACACACGTCTGGAGCCCAGTTAGCTCTTCCACTGAGCCCCAGACCAAGCCCTTCTCTTGCCAGGAGGTGAGCCGCATGGGGACTCCGGATCGGAATTCGGGGGTCGCTGCCTAGTTGGTGTCGCGCGGCTCGGTGATGTAGAACCACCCCGATTGCCACCCCTTTACAGTCTCCTCAAAGGAGCCTTTGGGCCAGGTGACATTGGGCACCTTGCCCACCATGGCACCTCCACACTCCGCTTGTTGGCCGCTCACCACCTTTGGCTTCACATTGAAGGTCTTCAGCCATAGGCCAAAGTGAGGTGGGATGCGGAGGAAGGCCTCGCACACGACAATAAATGCCGAGATGTTGAGGATGGAGTTGGGGGCCAAATCATGGAAGTCTACCCCATAGTAGAACATTAGTCCGCGGACGAACGGGTGGAGGGGGAATCCCAGCCCGCAGACGAAGTGGGTGAGAAACACCACCCTTTCCTGGGATTCCGGGGTGGGGACGATCTGTCCCTTGGCTGGAAGTCGATAAGCGATGTCTTTGGCCAAGTACCCGGCCTCCTGGAGCTTCTTGATGTCCTCCTTCTTGACAGAGGAGGTCATCCACTTGCCTCCTACTCCGGATGTGGACATGATTGGAGTGCTTTTTCGGGCGGAGAAGGCGAGAGCTTGGGCGCTGGAGCTCAAGAATGAATGGGCAGAGGAAGGAGAAGGCGTGCATGAACGAGGATGAATCACTATCCCCTTATAAAGACAGCAAAAGTCATGCGCCTCCCCCTCGCCTTAAAATCCGCCTATTTCCCAAGCGCCGTGCAGATGACACGGTTGGGTTACCCATGCCCGTATTGATGAAAATCCCGTGATAAGGGGACATGATCTCTGCTTCAACAAGACGTCCCAATAAGACTGCCTCGTGAAACATGAAGTAGCAGGCCGGAAAATGATTCAGAATAATGGTCGGGTGATGATGTAGTGTCATGTAACATAAATTGTCAGCGGATGGGACTCGTGGAATATTATACTCTCTATGGTAGTGTGTGGTACCTAATTTGTAGAGCCAGACACGTTTTCTATGTTTGGAAGGCTATATTGGAGTACTTGGAGAAGGAACCCGCCTTGCAATGCCGAAGACAATCTGCGCGCCGGACTCATTGTCATTGAAGCCTGGTTCAGGGGCTACTAAGGGAGTCCTGGACTAAGGGGTCCTCGGACAGCCGTACTATATACTTTTGCCGGACTATTGGACTATGAAGATACAAGATAGAAGACTTCGTCCCGTCTCTGGATGGGACTCTCCTTTGCATGGAAGGCCAGCTTGGCGATTCGGATATGTAGATTCCATTCTCTGTAACCGACCTT
>NC_041385.1:857788472-857828083 GCF_002162155.2 Triticum dicoccoides | reverse complement strand
AAACCAGAGGGTTTAGAGTTCTAGGGTTTAGCACAACAACCATAACCTCATAGGCTAGACTTCTAGGGTTTAGCCATTACGATCTCGTGGTAGATCAACCCTTGTAATACTCGTATTCATCAAGATCAATCAAGCAGGAAGTAGGGTATTACCTCCATAGAGAGAGCCCGAACCTAGGTAAACATTGTGTCCCCCGCCTCCTGTTAACATTAGCCTTAAACGCACAGTTCGGGACCCTTTACCCAACATCCGCCGGTTTTGACACCGACAGGCGTCCCTAAGAGACACAACTATTGCTCTTAGCCGTGTGCGGCGCCCCCCTCCATAGTTTACGCCTCCGGTTATATTCTCGCGGTGCTTAGGCGAAGACCTGCGTGGATCACATCACCATCACCGTCACCATGCCGTCGTGCTGAAGGAACTCATCTACTCCCTCGACACATCACCATCACCGTCACCCTGCCGTCGTGCTGAAGGAACTCATCTACTCCCTCGACCCTCTGTTGTGACGTACGTTCGGTACTCGATCGATCGGAACGAGAAGACTTTCGACTACATCAACTGCGTTGAGCTAACGCTTCCGCTTTCGGTCTACGAGGGTACTTGGACACACTCTCCCCCTATCGTTGCTATGCATCTCCTAGATAGATATTGCGTGAGCGTAGGAATTTTTTTTAAATTGCATGCTACGTTTCCCAACACCCAGACCACGAAGGGCCAAGTGATGGGGATTGTTCTTAAGGCAGTGGGAGACATATGACTTTGATTGGCAAAAAGCTGACAGCCCACACAACGTTGGACAAGGGCTTGTGCGTCTGCTCGGGCCTTTAGCCAGAAGAAACTTGACCGCAAAGCTTTTCTTACGAGGGCCCGAGCTGCGACATGATGGTCACCTAGACCAGCATGTATTTCCGCCAAGATCTGCCGCCCCACCTCTTTGGAGATGCACCTTAGGAGAACTCCGGTAATGCTTTTATTGTACAGTTCACCTTCGTGAACTTTGTAGGCTTTAGAGCACCAAACTATGCGACGAGCCTCCTTTTGATCATTCGGAAGCTCCTGCCTATTAAGGTATGCCAGGAAAGGTTCGGTCCATGGGGCAATAATGGCCATGATCTTGTGAGCAAAGGGTGTTATTTCGGCATCCGAATCCCCGATGATATCTAAACGGTGTTTGGCTACTGGGGGCGTGACCAAGTCCGTACTGGCGTCTCCGCTCTTGCCCTGACATACTACGGATGGCTTAAAGAGCCTTTCCACAAAGGTATAATGGCCATGATCTTGTGAGCGAGGATGTCAGCTGCCTGGTTACTGTCTCGAGCAACATGATGGAATTCAAGTCCCTCGAATCGAGTTGATATTTTTAATACGGTGTTTCGATATGCCGCCATTTTTGGATCTTTTGCATCGAACTCTCCATTTACCTGAGATATTGCGAGGTTTGATTCGCCGCGCACCTCTAGGCATTGTATACCCATGGAGACGGCCATGTGTATACCATGTAGAAGCCCCTCATATCCAGCTGCATTATTGGAGTCCGTATACATGATTTGCAATACGTAGCAGGCTGTGTCCCCCGTAGGGGATGTCAAGATGACACCAGCCCCCAGTCCGACTAGCATTTTAGAGCCGTCGAAGTACATGATCCAGTTGGAGTATGAACTGCACTCTTTAGGGAGCTCGGCTTTCATCTATTCGGCAACGAAGTGGGCCGCACCTGAGATTTAATAGCTCGGGATGGCTTGGATGTTATTTCGAATGATAAGAGCTCAATGTCCCATTTCGCTATGCGGCTGTCGGGGAAACTGATCCACGAACACCTATGGGACCGGCGGACCGAGCCCCTTTCGGTTCGGCGGGGGGCGGAGATCGCACGAAGAGCGGATCGAGGCGAAGCACACTAGCAGTTTACCCAGCTTCGGAGCTCTTCGGAGAGATAACACTCCTACTGCTGCATGTCTGAGTGTATTGAGTTCTTGCTCGGGAGCGCTGAGTGCTACAATACACACTAGCTGCTAACGAGACCGAGCGTGAGTGTTTTTCTGCCTTCGAACCCTTCCCTACGTTGCGCATGGGCCTCCTTTTATATGCTAAAGGGGTCCCCGACAGGTGGCAACGTAGACAAGGGTAAAAATGGAAAAGGAATTGCGGTTGGTACAACCACCTGTACAGTGTATCATACCTAACCCTGACGGCAGGGGACAAAGGCATTAAATGCCCGTCTGCGTCGCCCAAATAGTGCAAAAAGGGACCGTCAGGGATGCCACCGCTCGCCACGATGGCAATCTTGTCAGCATCGCTTGCCACCGCGCACCGCTGGCTGCACAGCCTCTTGCCACACGCGCCTGGAAAGGCCCCAGGGCGACACGTTGGTGGATGTGCTGGAGCGCGGGTGCAGAGTGGTAGCTTGCCGCGGCAAGCGCCTTGCCGCAGTCGTTGTCTTGTCGCCTCCGGAAGCTTGTCGCTCACCGGGCCTCGCCAGGACGCGTGGCGCGTCGCGGCAAGTTTCTTGAGGTTCCTTGGTTGGCCTTCTCGGCAAGCTCCTCTTGCCGGGGTCTTGTCTCCTTGGCTTGAATACTTTGTTCTTGAATGGCTCCAAAGGAACCACGGAGGACCTTGGCGGTCACCCGGCAAGCCTTGCCGCGGGGTGCTGCGACTGCCTGTGCACAAGTTCGGGATACTAGGGTACCCCTACTCTAGTACACCGACAGGAGCCCCCGGGCCTGGGCCACACACGGTGCCGAGCGCTATTGGGTCAGGCCCAAAACAAGGCACGGGCACGTGCGGCCTGGGTTACGCCGTATCTTACTCCGTATCCACCGCGCCCTCCCCGAACGGCACGTGTCGAATGCGGCGTCGTGGGAGAGATCGTGGGTGGTTTCTTTATTCAGAAAAATGGAACGTCCGCCCCCTCCCTCTTTATAAGCAGGGGAAACAGGGGCAGTTGGCCCACCTCGCCGGTTGCTACTCCAATCTCAAGAATCTCCGCTGCTCCCGCCTTCTTCCCAAAGCTGAAAGAGAGCAGCGCTCCGCCCCCCATCGCCACCGGCACCATCAACGCCGTCGATCTCTCTCACCACCTCCGCCATGGCTCCGAAAGCCGGGAAGGGTGTGAAGTCGGCCGAGGCGCAGCGGCTCGTGGCGCTGCGAAAGGACCGGGCAATCTTCCCCCCCCCCAGCTCGCCGCGAAGGAGCTGAGGGAGTATTACTACCTCTTCTGGTCGACGGAGACGCGAGCGCATCCGCGCACGAAGGTACTCTCAGCTGCCGCTTCGGAACTGGCTCCGAATGGATATCCCTTCTTCGCGTTGTTCTTCTACTGCGGGCTCTGTCCGCCTTTCTCTGAGTTTTTCTGTGACATTATGAACACCTACGGGTTCCGCCTCCTTGACTTCACCCCCAACACCGTTCTGACCATGGCACTTTTCGCACATCTCTGCGAAAACTTTGTCGGAGTCCATCCAAATGTGGCTCTTTTTCGCCACTTCTTTATGCCCCGAGTTGAGAGAGGGGAGCCTTTATCCGGCGGAATCGCCTGGATCTCGAGAGCTGGCAAGAAGGAAGCTTATCTGGAGGGAGAGCTCCGTAGCAAGTGGGAGGAATGGAGAGCAGAGTGGTGCTGGATTGTCGAGGAGAACCCACAGCCATTTACCGCCCAGCGCCAAGCCCCAATAGTGCGCGGCAATGATTGGAGCAACATGGCCCCGGAAGACGATAGGCTGAAGATTGCCGTCACCCGGATCCTATGCCTCAGGCTTGCCGGGCTCACCATAGGCGCCGTTGGCGCAGATTTTCTTCGCTGCCGCATCGCCCCCCTGTAGGAGAGGAGGAGACCCGCTTGGGAGTTCCAGAATGCGGCGGATATCATGAGGCTGCGCCCGGGCCTCAACTTCAACTTCACTGTCCTGGAACTGGACGTGATGCTCCTGGAACTGTTCAAGCGTGATCCTCAACATCCCGAAGCGTTCATGTTGCCGAGGGGTGTCGTTCCGCTGTGCAACAACTCCTCGCTCGACCGCATCCGTGCAATGATGCCGCTGTGCGATTCGCATGGAATTGTCCCAACTTGGCAAGAGCCTGCAAACGACGTCGTCCAGGAGTTCTTTGACGGCTTGGTAGAAGTGCCGGTCCGCTCCGATGAACAGAAGAGCCTTACTCGCGACACCACCGATGTAGAGATGCAGCGCATCGCCACTAGGCTGGAAGAGGCGGCGGCAGCCACTGCCGCGGGCGAGTTTGTATTCACCGTGGAGGAGGCAGAGGCAGCAGAGGCGGCAAGCCTTGCCGAGCGAGAGGAGCTTGCCGGCGAGGGAGAGCTTGTCGGGCCTGGATCTGAGTCGAGCGAGCCCGCCGAGGGCGCGAGCGAGTCGTTGCAGATCGACTCCTCCTCCTTCTCACCTTCAGGCAACTCGCCGCAAGCGGAGCCCCCATCTCCACCAATAAGGCGTCTCCGCAAGGCCGTGGACGTAGCGGGGCGGCAGACGGGTCAACATCCGCCGCACTGCGCGACACGCTCTACCGCGGCAAGCACTGTTGCCGCGGGAGCACCTCACGCCGCTGCGGCAACTGGAGTGGGGTCCTCCCGGTCCACCGCTTCTGCTCCTGCCAAGCGGCTAAGGGAACTTACTCCTTCGCCTTGTCGTGCCGAAGGTGGGCCGGACTTCGACCTCTCCGTGCTCAGCTCCGACGAGGAAGAGGAAGAGTAAGATTCTTTGTTGTACCTGTAATTCTTCAATTCTTGCTATTTTGTCTTGTATCTGATTTGCTTTACTCCGAACTCATTCCTTTTCAGGACTCTGGCCCAGAGAGCGGCGAAGAGAGCCAAGGTCCCGGTGACTGTCATTGAAGACGAACCCACCGCGACAGCAGGGGACGTGCCCGAGACCACCTTGCCGGACCCGGCAACTATTCCCCAAAGCAGCCCCCAGCGCAGCCCCCAGCGTAAGTATATGGTTTACTTCCTGCTGTTAGGTGCACATGGGTGCTCTTTTTTTGCTGACATCTGACTATTGGTTTGCGTAGGAGCAGAGCAGTCTCACCAGGAGTGCCCGGAAGCCGCTCCCGACATGCCATCTGCTTCGACTACACCGCCAAGGGAGGATTCCCCGGCAAGGGTGCGTTCTCCGGCAAGGGACAGTTCTCCGGCAAGGGACAGCACCAGCGACCCCCTGGTGGCGGAGACCGCGGATGTAGATCCTAGTACAGGTAATCCTCTTGCTTGAAAACTTCCCTTGGGTTTTTCTTCTTCTGATTTTCTTTTTGAATATTTGCTTGACTTTTCTCCCTTTTCCGGTCGTCAGATCCATCTGCCACGGAGCCGATGGAAACCGAGGTCGCCGGCGAGGAGAACGCACGCGGCAATACCGACGACGCCGCTGCCATCGAAGAAGAGGCCGGCGCTGATGATCCTGCCGGCGAAGAGGCCGCCAAAGCTGCCGCCGCAGAAGCTGGCGAGGGGTCCGGCGATCGCACTGACGGCCCCGAGGCTGCAGGAGCGTCAGGCGCTACGCCAACCGCCGATCCCTCCGCCGCTGCTGCAGCGTCAGGCTTCGAAGAGCCCCAGCCCGGCGCCTATTTGAAGGCCGGCGATGGCGTCTTCATCAAGCTCCCCTGGGCGTCAAGCTCCAGGGCGCCGGTCGAAGGAGAAATCTTTGATGAAGAGTTGCTCGCCTCCGCTGGGCTGACGCTGGTCGACGCGCCGAGCAGTAGCAGCGGTGAGCCTGAGGAGGAGCAGCTGCTGCGGAAGCTATTGTCACTCTACCGCGCCCGACGGGCCAAGCTGGTATCCCGAGAAGCGCTTGTCGTGAAGGCGGGAGTGGACATCGAGAAGCGCGCGGAGGAGCTCCGGGGCTTCAACCAGGAAGCTCTCCGGTCCCTGGCAGAGGAGCGGGAGCAACTCGCCGAGGAGCGGAAAGCCTTCCTCCTCGAGAAGGCTGAAGTTGAGGAGCAACAGCGGCTTGCTGCTGAGAAGCTGTCTGCGCAGGAAGGCGAGTTGGCGCAGCAGAAAGTTAACCTTGACAGCCACAAGGAAGAGCTTGCCGCGCGCGAGCAAACATTTGGCGGGGCTCTCAAGGAAGCAGAGGATGCTGCCGCAGCTGCCGAGGCCGCCAAGAAGGAGCTGGAAACGAAGGTGGCGTAGCTGGAGGCCGATCTCAAGGCGAGCGGCGAGGAGCTTGCTGCGCTCAAGCATGAGCGCGAGAAGGACGCCTACGCCCATGGCGAGCTGCAGGGTCGTCTCGCCGAGAGGAGCAAGGAGCTTAGCGCCGCCAAGGACTCCAACGCAGATCTTGAGTTGAAGCTGGCTACTTTGACTAAGACGCTGGACGGCGCCAGGGAGCAGGAGGTGGCCTTGAAGGAGAAGATCAAGGCCGATGAGGTGCTGCTGGCGAGTGTTGTTGCCGCCCAGAACACCTTTAGGGAGAATGTGGAGCACTGGACCGATGGTCTCGTGGATGTTGCCGCAGCCATCGACAGGGAGCTGGCGCAACTGGGGATGGAGGATCTCGGGTATTCCTCCGATGAGCACCTCCAACCCAGCGCCAAGCTCAGCTTATTCTTCAAAGGCGTGGCGACGGCCCTCCAGCAACTCCAGGAGAAGATCCCAAAGCAGCTGGCCGATGAGTCGCGCAAGATCTACGCGGGAGCTCTTCAAAAGGTGCTGGTGAAGGTGGCCTTCCGCAACCCAGGCCTCAACCTCACCAACATCCTCAGGACCTTGCCGCCGGATGCTGATCTGGAAGCACTCAAGACCCTTGTCGCACCCATTGTGGACAAGGTGAGCGGGATCAAGAGGGTTGAGGGCGATCGCATAGATTAGGCCGCCCGTTTTCTCTTTTTCTTGTCGCTGCTGGTCATGTTATGAGAACAATCTGTTAGAGCTGCGACAAGCTATTTTGTAAAATGACTCTATTTTGGGTAGCGATTGCCATGTTATTTCCTTTACTTGATTCCTTCCTTTGTATGTTTTTGCCCTACGCTTTTAGGGAACTTGTCGGCGCAGGCACCTTAGCCGCGAGCGCTGAGTGCGGGACATCAGCAGCCTGCTGGCGGTGCCGCTACCGACAAGAAACCTTGTCGCAACTAGTCGCAACTCACTTAAGTTGTTGAGCGGACCCGAAACAAAGTAAGGGCGCAACTAGCTACGAGTTGGTTCCTCCGCGCACAGGTTTTCCATACAAAGCACGGTCGTTCGAGGAAGATAACTTAAAAATTTTAAAACTGATCGCTCAAACTTTAGCAACTTATCTTTTCTGTCGTTTGCTTCCCGGTAAGGCAAAACTTCCTCGAACGACGCTTGGTCCACACCATTATCTTCTCTCCCCCCGGCAAACTTGTGGGCGAGGGAACCTTCCTTTCTTTGGGAAAGAGAAAGGAGAGAAAATAAAGATAAGGAGCCTTACGGCTTGTTATTGCTTACCGGGGGTAGGCGCTGCACAAAGTGTCAGATAACACATGCAAAAAAGTATAAAGCATGAAATTGACAAGATGTGCGGAGCACATGAGCTTTACTTATGCGCGGGGTCTGCGCCCGGCTTTGTACAAAGGATTACATGCAACATCGGCAAGACTTGTACAAAAGGTGGTTGCCAGAACAGGTTCCGGCAACCGCGCCCTACGGGTAAAACTTACGAAGATGCTCAATGTTCCAGGAGTTGCTCACCGGAATGCCATCTTCGGTCTCAAGGCGGACAGCGCCAGGCCTAGTGACTCGTTTCACCCGATAAGGGCCTTCCCACTTCGGCGTCAACTTGTTGGAATTCTTGGCGGACTGAACACGCCGAAGAACAAGGTCGCCTTCATCGAGACTTCTGGCATTAACTTTGCGGCTATGGTAGCGGCGCAAAGCTTGCTGGTATCGAGCAGCTCGTACAGCGGCCTGAAGACGGTCCTCCTCAAGGAGCAGCGCGTCATCTTGTCGCAGCTGCTCTTGCTCAAGCTCATCATAAGAGAGCACTCGAGGTGACCCATATACGAGTTCCGTGGGGAGAACTGCCTTTGCTCCATAGACTAGAGCGAAAGGTGTCTGGCCAGTGGCTCGATTTGGCGTCGTCCTGATCGACCAAAGAACCACCGGCAGCTCCTCAATCCAGTTCTTTCCGCACTTGCACAGCCTGTCGAAAGTCCTGGTCTTGAGCCCGCGCAGCACTTCAGCATTCGCCCTCTCCGCTTGACCGTTGCTTCTCGGATGAGCAACAGAAGCGAAGCAGACCTTGGCGCCAAGATCTTGGACGTACTGCATGAAGGTGCGGCTCGTGAATTGCGTGCCGTTGTCGGTGATGATCCTGTTAGGGATCCCGAAGCGGCAAACAATCGACCTGGAGAACTTGACTGCTGACTATGCTGTCACCTTCCTCACTTCTTCCACTTCCGACCACTTTGTGAACTTGTCGATTGCAATGTACAAGTACTCAAAGCCCCCGACAGCTCGGGGAAAGGGGCCAAGACTGTCGAGCCCCCAGACCGAAAATGGCCAGGATAAAGGGATCGTCTGGAGAGCTTGAGCTGGCTGGTGTATCTGCTTGGAATGGAACTGGCACGCTTCACACTTGGTTACTTGTGTAGTTGCATCCTGGAGGGCTGTCGGCCAAAAGAAGCCTTGCCGGAATGCCTTGCCGGCAAGTGCTCTTGCGCCAATGTGGTGACCACATATGCCTCCATGTATCTCTGCCAACAGCTTTTGTCCGTCTTCCCGGTGAATACACTTCAATTTCACGCCGTTGAATCTTCTTCTGTACAGTGTGTTGTCGACAAACTGGTACATACTTGACTGCCGGGCTACTCTTTCCGCTTCTTCTTGCTCTTCGGGAAGTTCTCCTGTCTGAAGGAAACGGACAATCTGTTGTGCCCATGCTGGAGCTTGCGGCTCGACAACAAGGACTAAAGGCACATCTGCTGCTGCGGGAACATCCGCTTCTACGGCGAGAACCTGTGGCTCAGCCGGAGCTTGACGTTCCCCAGCAAGCTTGCCGGAGCAAAACTTGTCGGGAGCGTCTGCTTCAACGGAACAAACCCTAGGGCTTGCCGGAGCAGACTGCTCCTCAGCACCCTTGGTGTTGATCTTGGGGACCTTCTTGGCGGCGGCTTCGGGGAGCTCTGCCGGAAAATAGTCACCAGAAATCAACTTCCTCTTCTTGCTCTGTCCAGTTGATGGCATTACAGACGGTTGATTCAGTTTGAGCACAAAGATCCCTGGTTCCACAGGTAACTTAAGTGCGGCGCACTTTGACAGGCCATCGGCAATGTCGTTCTGAGCTCTTGGAACATGTTCCATCTGTAGGCCATCAAAGTGCTCTTCTAGCTTCCTCACTTCATCAATGTAAGCTTCCATCAACGGACTCTGATAATTCTTGTTCACTTGGCGGACGACAAGCTGTGAGTCACCCCTGACAATGAGCTTCTTGATCCCAAGGTTTGCTGCGATCCTGAGACCGGCAAGCAAACCTTCATACTCTGCGGTATTGTTCGTTGCTTGCTCCTTGGGAAAGTGCATCTGGACTATGTACTTGAGGTGCTCTCCGGTGGGTGCAACAAGTAGCATGCCCGCACCGGCGTCTTGCAGCGAGAAGGCACCATCAAAGTACATCAGCCACTCTTTGCTTGCTTCCTCGACGGGGATGCTCGTTTCTGGAATTTCTTCATCTTGTGTTGGCGTCCACTCTGCTATGAACTCCGCCAATGCTCTGCTTTGGATAGTTGAAGTGCTCTCAAACTTGAGGCCAAAGCTTGACAGTTCCAATGCCCACTCGACAATCCTGCCTGTTGCTTCTGGATTTTGCAGTATCCTCTTCAGCGGAAAACGAGTGACGACTGTGATCTCATGTGCTTGGAAATAATGGCGCAGCTTTCTCGAGGACATGAGAAGGCCGAAAAGCAATTTCCGCACACCAGAGTACCTTGACCTAGCCCCCTGCAGAAGGGAACTGACAAAGTAAACTGGGCGCTGCACCATTCTTTTCTGCATCTTCTCACGCGCCTGCGCAGATCCATTTTTGTCGGGACCAGAGCTTGTCGGTGAAGTCCCCTGCTTGTCGCTGGATGCATCTGCCGTGGTTGCCGGCTCATCATCCGCCTCCCTCTCCGCTACTAACGCAGCACTAACCACTTGATTGGTTGCCGCTATATACAGCAGCAACTTCTCTTGTGGCTTAGGTGCGACAAGTGTTGGAGTGGAGGACAGGTATCTCTTCAAGTCCTACAGTGCAGCCTCCGCTTCCGGAGTCCATTTCATTGGACCTGCCTTTTTCAATATTTTGAAAAATGGCAGGGCGCGCTCAGCAGACCTAGAGATAAACCTGCTGAGAGCAGCCACGCAACCGGCAAGTCTTCGTACATCCTTGACGCGGTTTGGTGCTTCAATCTGCTCAATGGCCTTGATCTTGTCGGGATTGGCTTCAATTCCCCGCTGAGACACAAAGAACCCGAGAAGCTTGCCGGAGGGGACCCCAAACACACACTTCTCGGGGTTAAGCTTGAGGTTGATCTTGCGCAGATTTGCAAAGGTTTCGTCTAAATCTTGAATCAGAGTCGCCTTGTCCTTGCTCATGACCACTATGTCATCCATGTAGGCTTCCACATTTCTGTGTATTTGCGGCTCAAAAGCGTCATGGACTACCCTTGCAAATGTTGAACAAGCATTCATTAAACCGAAAGGCATCCGTACGAAATAGTATGTGCCACATGGGGTGATGAATGCGGTCTTCTCCTCATCCTCTTCTGCCATGAAGATCTGATGGCATCCTGAGTATGCATCAAGAAATGAAAGCAAGTCACATCCGGCCGTGGAGTCAACAATCTGGTTGATGCGCGCCAAGGGAAATGGGTCTTTGGGACAAGCTTTATTGACATCGGTAAAGTCGATACAAAGCCTCCAATTCCCGTTTGCCTTGCGCACGACTACAGGGTTGGCCAACCACGTAGGATGGAGCACTCCTCTGATAAGGCCTGCTGCTTCCAATTTCTTGATTTCTTCTGCGATGAATTCTTGGCGCTCCACTGCCTGTTTCCTAACTTTCTGCTTGACGGGCCACGCATGAGGACAGACGGCAAGATGGTGCTTGATTACTTTCCTGGGAACACCGGGGATGTCAGATGGTTGCCACGCAAATACGTCGACATTCGCCCGCAGGAAAGCAATGAGCGCGCTTTCCTATTTAGGGTCGAGAGTGGCACTGATGGTGAAGGTACCACCAGTGCCATCCTCCTTGGCGGACACCTTCTTGGTCTCTGGTGGAGCTGTCATTGTCTTCTTACACTTGCCGGTGGAGCTCGATGGTGCGTCCTCGACGGTAGCGCAGCACTCCGAAGAGGTGCGCTTGCCGGAGTGGGCATCAGAACTCTTGCCGGACTTGGTCTTCTTCTTCGCCCCGGGAGCTTCAACGGCAAGTGACTTGCGATCTGTTGCGGCTGCTGCTTCCCGGTAGAGCTTGTCAGCACAGATAAGAGCATCCTTCTTATCGCCAGGGATAGAGATGACACTTATCGGGCCTGGCATCTTCAGCATGTTGTATGCATAGTGAGAGGCTGCCATGAATTTGGCGAGTGCTGGACGGCCGAGTATCCCATTGTAAGGCAATGGAAAGTCAGCAATGTCAAAAGTGACCCTCTCAGTCCTGAAGTTCAACTCGCTGCCAAATGTTACCGGCAACGTGATCTTTCCCTTCGGCTTGCTCCTCCCCGGATTGATTCCTTGGAATGTGCCGGTCTCTTCGAGCTCGCCATCAGGGATCTGGAGTTTCTGGAGTACCGTGGAGGAGATCAGGTTCAAGCCGGCCACGCCGTCGACTAGCATCTTAGTGACCTTGAGGTTGCGGATAGTTGGTGAAACCAACATCGGCAAGCACCCGACCGCAGTTATGCGATCAGGGTGGTCCTCAATATCAAAGATGATAGGTGTGCTGGACCATTTCAGAGGCTTGCGTGACTCGATGGGTGGTTCTGCCGCATTGACTTCCCGCACCCACTGTTTGAGCTGGCGGTGTGAAGTATGCAGAGAAGCACCGCCGTCAACGCACAGGACCTCTGTGGCTTTCTGGAACTCCTGCTCATCGGTCTCGTCATCATCCATATCTTCATCGTCGTCGTCATCTTCATCCCTGTCATGGCCGCGGGGAGGTCTGTCTCCTTGCCGCTGCTTGGCCTTGCCGCGGCGTCCTCCTCGGCCGGGACGTTTCTTGCCGGCTCCTCCAGCACCTTCCTGGGCCTTCTCCTTGTCGCGTCGCTCGTATTCAGCCTTTTGCTGCTCGACAAGCTGCTCGACCTTCTTGCAGCTCTGGAGGTCATGGCCCTTGGTGCGGTGGATCTTGCAGTACTGCTTGTTGGTGCCGTCCTGCTTGTCGGCGACCGCCACAGCCTGGTAGTTGGTGCCTGCACCAATCTCCTCGCCGGAGCTACCAGCTTTGGCTTTCTTGGCGCCACCTCCATTGCCGGACTGCTCAACGACTAGCACATCTTTGCCTTTCTTCTTCCTGTTGTTCCGCCGCCGGTTTTTCTTTGTCGGGGCAGCCTCCTCACTATCAGATCCTCCTGCTTCTGTATTCTCTCTGGGGAGTTTCCTCCCTTCCTCAGCACGTGCACACTTGTCGGTCAGGGCATATAGCTCACTGACGTCCCTGATCTTGCACATCGCCATCTCCTCCCGCATCCTACGGTTTCGCACGTTCTGATGGACCGCGCTGATTACCGCGGCAAGGTGGACATCCGGGATGTTGTGCTGTACGCGGCTGAATCTCTGAATGTACTTGCGCAGGGGCTCTCCTTCCTTCTGGGCGAGCAGATGAAGGTCACTCTCTTGGCCATGAGGCTTGTGGCCGCCTGTAAAGGCGCCGACAAACTGATGGCATAGGTCTGCCCAGGAGGATATGGATGAAGGAAATATGCCCTAGAGGCAATAATAAAGTTATTATTTATTTCCTTATAATCATGATAAATGTTTATTATTCATGCTAGAATTGTATTTACCGGAAACATAATACATGTGTGAATACATAGACAAACAAAGTGTCACTAGTATGCCTCTACTTGACTAGCTCGTTAATCAAAGATGGTTATGTTTCCTAACCATGAACAATGAGTTGTTATTTGATTAACGAGGTCACATCATTAGTAGAATGATCTGATTGACATGACCCATTCCATTAGCTTAGCACCCGATCGTTTAGTATGTTGCTATTGCTTTCTTCATGACTTATACATGTTCCTATGACTATGAGATTATGCAACTCCCGTTTACCGGAGGAACACTTTGGGTACTACCAAACGTCACAACGTAACTGGGTGATTATAAAGGAGTACTACAGGTGTCTCCAATGGTCGATGTTGGGTTGGCCTATTTCAAGATTAGGATTTGTCACTCCGATTGTCGGAGAGGTATCTCTGGGCCCTCTCGGTAATACACATCACATAAGCCTTGCAAGCATTACAACTAATATGTTAGTTGTGAGATGATGTATTACGGAACGAGTAAAGAGACTTGCCGATAACGAGATTGAACTAGGTATTGGATACCGACGATCGAATCTCGGGCAAGTAACATACCGATGACAAAGGGAACAACGTATGTTGTTATGCGGTCTGACCGATAAAGATCTTCGTAGAATATGTAGGAGCCAATATGGGCATCCAGGTCCCGCTATTGGTTATTGACCGGAGACGTGTCTCGGTCATGTCTACATTGTTCTCGAACCCGTAGGGTCCGCACGCTTAAGGTTACGATGACAGTTATATTATGAGTTTATGCATTTTGATGTACCGAAGGTTGTTCGGAGTCCCGGATGTGATCACGGACATGACGAGGAGTCTCGAAATGGTCGAGACGTAAAGATTGATATATTGGAAGCCTATATTTGGATATCGGAAGTGTTCCGGGTGAAATCGGGATTTTACCGGAATACCGAGAGGGTTACCGGAACCCCCCGGGAGCTATTTGGGCCATAGTGGGCCTTAGTGGAAAAAGAGAAGGGGCTGCCCTAGATGGGCTGCGCGCCACCCCCTTCCCCTAGTCCTATTAGGACTAGGAGAGGTGGCCGGCCCCCTCCTCCTCTTTTCCCCTCCGAGGAATCCTAGTTGGACTAGGATTGGAGGGGGAATCCTACTCCCAGAGGGAGTAGGACTCTCCTGCGCCTCCCCCCCTTGGCCGGCCAGCCTCCCCTCCTCTCCTCCTTTATATACGGAGGCAGGGGCACCTCTAAACACACAAGTTGACACAAGTTGATCCACGTGATCGATTCCTTAGCCGTGTGCGGTGCCCCCTGCCACCATATTCCTCGATAATACTGTAGCGGAGTTTAGGCGAAGCCCTGCTGCTGTAGTTCATCAAGATCGTCACCACGCCGTCGTGCTGACGAAACTCTTCCCCGACACTTTGCTGGATCGGAGTCTGGGGATCGTCATCGAGCTGAACGTGTGCTCGAACTCGGAGGTGCCGTAGTTTCGGTGCTTGATCGGTTGGATCGAGAAGACGTTCGACTACTTCCTCTACGTCGTGTCATCGCTTCCGCAGTCGGTCTGCGTTGGGTACGTAGACAATACTCTCCCCTCGTTGCTATGCATCACATGATCTTGCGTGTGCGTAGGAAAATTTTTGAAATTACTACGAAACCCAACAGTGGTATCCGAGCCTAGGTTATTGATGTTGATGTTATATGCACGAGTAGGACACAAGTAAGTTGTGGACGATACAAGTCATACTGCCTACCAGCATGTCATATTTTGGTTCGGCGGTATTGTTGGACGAGACGACCCAGACCAACCTTACGCGTACGCTTACGCGAGACCGGTTCCCTCGACGTGCTTTGCACAGAGATGGCTTGCGGGCGACTGTCTCTCGAACTTTAGTTGAACCAAGTATGGCTACGCCCGGTACTTGCGAAGGTTAAAACGGAGTCTATTTGACAAACTATCGTTGTGGTTTTGATGCGTAGGTGAGATTGGTTCTTACTTAAGCCCGTAGCAGCCACGTAAAACAAGCAACAACAAAGTAGAGGACGTCTAACTTGTTTTTGCAGGGCATGTTGTGATGTGATATGGTCAAAGCATGATGCTGAATTTTATTGTATGAGATGATCATGTTTTGTAACCGAGTTATCGGCAACTGGCAGGAGCCATATGGTTGTCGCTTTATTGTATGCAATGCAATCGCGATGTAATGCTTTACTTTATTACTAAACGGTAGTGATAGTCGTGGAAGCATAAGATTGGCGAGACGACAACGATGCTACGATGGAGATCAAGGTGTCGCGACGGTGACGATGGTGATCATGAAGGTGCTTCGGAGATGGAGATCACAAGCACAAGATGATGATGACCATATCATATCACTTATATTGATTGCATGTGATGTTTATCTTTTTATGCATCTTATCTTGCTTTGATTGACGGTAGCATTATAAGATGATCTCTCACTAAATTATCAAGAAGTGTTCTCCCTGAGTATGCACCGTTGCCAAAGTTCGTCGTGCCCAGACACCACGTGATGATCGGGTGTGATAAGCTCTACGTCCATCTACAACGGGTGCAAGCCAGTTTTGCACATGCAGAATACTCAGGTTAAACTTGACGAGCCTAGCATATGCAGATATGGCCTCGGAACACGGAGACCGAAAGGTCGAGCGTGAATCATATAGTAGATATGATCAACATAACGATGTTCACCATTGAAAACTACTCCATCTCACGTGATGATCGGTCATGGTTTAGTTGATTTGGATCTCGTAATCACTTAGAGGATTAGAGGGATGTCTATCTAAGTGGTAGTTCTCAAATAATATGATTAATTGAACTTAAATTTATCATGAACTTAGTACCTGATAGTATCTTGCTTGTTTATGTTGATTGTAGATAGATGGCTCGTGCTGTTGTTCCGTTGAATTTTAATGCGTTCCTTGAGAAAGCAAAGTTGAAAGATGATGGTAGCAATTACACGGACTGGGTCCGTAACTTGAGGATTATCCTCATTGCTGCACAGAAAAATTACGTCCTGGAAGCACCGCTGGGTGCCAGGCCTGCTGCTGGAGCAACACCAGATGTTATGAACGTCTGGCAGAGCAAAGCTGATGACTACTCGATAGTTCAGTGTGCCATGCTTTACGGCTTAGAATCGGGACTTCAACGACGTTTTGAACGTCATGGAGCATATGAGATGTTCCAGGAGTTGAAGTTAATATTTCAAGCAAATGCCCGAATTGAGAGATATGAAGTCTCCAATAAGTTCTATAGCTGCAAGATGGAGGAGAACAGTTCTGTCAGTGAGCATATACTCAAAATGTCTGGGTATAATAATCACTTGATTCAATTGGGAGTTAATCTTCCAGATGATTGCGTCATTGACAGAATTCTCCAATCACTGCCACCAAGCTACAAGAGCTTCGTGATGAACTATAATATGCAAGGGATGAACAAGACTATTCCCGAGCTCTTCGCAATGCTGAAAGCAACGGAGGTAGAAATCAAGAAGGAGCATCAAGTGTTGATGGTTAACAAGACCACTAGTTTCAAGAAAAAGGGCAAAGGGAAGAAAAAGGGGAACTTCAAGAAGAACAGCAAGAAAGTTGCTTCTCAAGAGAAGAAACCCAAGTCTGGACCTAAGCCTGAAACTGAGTGCTTCTACTGCAAGCAGACTGGTCACTGGAAGCGGAACTGCCCCAAGTATTTGGCGGATAAGAAGGATGGCAAGGTAAACAAAGGTATATGTGATATACATGTTATTGATGTGTACCTTACTAGAGCTCGCAGTAGCACCTGGGTATTTGATACTGGTTCTGTTGCTAATATTTGCAACTCGAAACAGGGACTACAGAATAAGCGGGCACTGGCGAAGGACGAGGTGATGATGCGCGTGGGAAACGGTTCCAAAGTCGATGTGATCGCAGTCGGCACGCTACCTCTACATCTACCTTCGGGATTAATATTAGACCTAAATAATTGTTATTTGGTGCCAGCGTTGAGCATGAACATTATATCTGGATCTTGTTTAATGCGAGACGGTTATTCATTTAAATCAGAGAATAATGGTTGTTCTATTTATATGAGTAATATCTTTTATGGTCATGCACCCTTGAAGAGTGGTCTATTCTTATTAAATCTCGATAGTAGTAATACACATATTCATAATATTGAAACCAAAAGATGCAGAGTTGATAATGAAAGTGCAACTTATTTGTGGCACTGTCGTTTAGGTCATATCGGTATAAAGCGCATGAAGAAACTCCATGCTGATGGACTTTTGGAAACACTTGATTATGAATCACTTGGTACTTGCGAACCGTGCCTCATGGGCAAGATGACTAAAACACCGTTCTCCGGTACTATGGAGAGAGCAACAGATTTGTTGGAAATCATACATACCGATGTATGTGGCTCGATAAATATTGAGGCTCGTGGCGGATATCGTTATTTTCTCACCTTCACAGATGATTTAAGCAGATATGGATATATCTACTTAATGAAACATAAGTCTGAAACATTTGAAAAGTTCAAAGAATTTCAGAGTGAAGTTGAAAATCATCGTAACAAGAAAATAAAGTTTCTACGATCTGATCGTGGAGGAGAATATTTGAGTTACGAGTTTGGTGTACATTTGAAAAGCTGTGGAATAGTTTCGCAACTCACGCCACCCGGAACACCACAGCGTAATGGTGTGTCCGAACGTCGTAATCGTACTTTACTAGATATGGTGCGATCTATGATGTCTCTTACTGATTTACCGCTATCTTTTTGGGGATATGCTTTAGAGACGGCCGCATTCACATTAAATAGGGCACCATCAAAATCCGTTAAGACGACGCCTTATGAACTGTGGTTTGGCAAGAAACCAAAGTTGTCGTTTCTTAAAGTTTGGGGCTGCGATGCTTATGTGAAAAAGCTTCAACCTGATAAGCTCGAACCCAAATCGGAGAAATGTGTCTTCATAGGATACCCAAAGGAAACTGTTGGGTACACCTTCTATCACAGATCTGAAGGCAAGACATTCGTTGCTAAGAATGGATCATTTCTAGAGAAGGAGTTTCTCTCGAAAGAAGTGAGTGGGAGGAAAGTAGAACTTGACGAGGTAACTGTACCCGCTCCCTTACTGGAAAGTAGTTCATCACAGAAAACTGTTTCAGTGACACCTACACCAGTTAGTGAGGAAGCCAATGATAATGATCATGAAACTTCAGATCAAGATACTGCTGAACCTCGTACTCAACCAGAGTAAGATCCGCACCAGAGTGGTACGGTAATCCTGTTCTGGAGGTCATGCTACTAGATCATGATGAACCTACGAACTATGAAGAAGCGATGGTGAGCCCAGATTCCGCAAAGTGGCTTGAAGCCATGAAATCTGAGATGGGATCCATGTATGAGAACAAAGTATGGACTTTGATTGACTTGCCCGATGATCGGCAAGCAATTGAGAATAAATGGATCTTTAAGAAAAAGACTGACGCTGATGGTAATGTTACTGTCTACAAAGCTCGACTTGTCGCAAAAGGTTTTCGGCAAGTTCAAGGAATTGACTACGATGAGACCTTCTCACCCGTAGCGATGCTGAAGTCCGTCCGAATCATGTTAGCAATTGCCGCATTTTATGATTATGAAATTTGGCAAATGGATGTCAAAACTGCATTCCTGAATGGATTTCTGGAAGAAGAGTTGTATATGATGCAACCAGAAGGTTTTGTCGATCCAAAGGGAGCTAACAAAGTGTGCAAGCTCCAGCGATCCATTTATGGACTGGTGCAAGCCTCTCGGAGTTGGAATAAACGTTTTGATAGTGTGATCAAAGCATTTGGTTTTATACAGACTTTCGGAGAAGCCTGTATTTACAAGAAAGTGAGTGGGAGCTCTGTAGCATTTCTGATATTATATGTGGATGACATATTACTGATTGGAAATGATATAGAATTTCTGGATAGCATAAAGGGATACTTGAATAAAAGTTTTTCAATGAAAGACCTCGGTGAAGCTGCTTACATATTAGGCATTAAGATCTATAGAGATAGATCAAGACACTTAATTGGACTTTCACAAAGCACATACCTTGACAAAATTTTGAAGAAGTTCAAAATGGATCAAGCAAAGAAAGGGTTCTTGCCTGTGTTACAAGGTGTGAAATTGAGTAAGACTCAATGCCCGACCAATGCAGAAGATAGAGAGAATATGAAAGATGTTCCCTATGCATCAGCCATAGGCTCTATCATGTATGCAATGCTGTGTGCCAAACCTGATGTGTGCCTTGCTATAAGTTTAGCAGGGAGGTACCAAAGTAATCCAGGAGTGGATCACTGGACAGTGGTCAAGAACATCCTGAAATACCTGAAAAGGACTAAGGATATGTTTCTCGTATATGGAGGTGACAAAGAGCTCATCGTAAAAGGTTACGTTGATGCAAGCTTTGACACTGATCCGGACGATTCTAAATCGCAAACCGGATACGTGTTTACATTAAACGGTGGAGCTGTCAGTTGGTGCAGTTCTAAACAAAGCGTCGTAGCGGGATCTACATGTGAAGCGGAATACATAGCTGCTTCGGAAGCAGCAAATGAAGGAGTCTGGATGAAGGAGTTCATATCCGATCTAGGTGTCATACCTAGTGCATCGGGTCCAATGAAAATCTTTTGTGACAATACTGGTGCAATTGCCTTGGCAAAGGAATCCAGATTTCACAAAAGGACCAAACACATCAAGAGACGCTTCAACTCCATCCGGGATCTAGTCCAGGTGGGAGACATAGAGATTTGCAAGATACATACGGATCTGAATGTTGTAGACCCGTTGACTAAGCCTCTTCCACGAGCAAAACATGATCAGCACCAAAGCTCCATGGGTGTTAGATTCATTACAGTGTAATCTAGATTATTGACTCTAGTGCAAGTGGGAGACTGAAGGAAATATGCCCTAGAGGCAATAATAAAGTTATTATTTATTTCCTTATTATCATGATAAATGTTTATTATTCATGCTAGAATTGTATTTACCGGAAACATAATACATGTGTGAATACATAGACAAACAGAGTGTCACTAGTATGCCTCTACTTGACTAGCTTGTTAATCAAAGATGGTTATGTTTCCTAACCATGAACAATGAGTTGTTATTTGATTAACGAGGTCACATCATTAGTAGAATGATCTGATTGACATGACCCATTCCATTAGCTTAGCACCCGATCGTTTAGTATGTTGCTATTGCTTTCTTCATGACTTATACATGTTCCTATGACTATGAGATTATGCAACTCCCGTTTACCGGAGGAACACTTTGGGTACTACCAAACGTCACAACGTAACTGGGTGATTATAAAGGAGTACTACAGGTGTCTCCAATGGTCGATGTTGGGTTGGCGTATTTCAAGATTAGGATTTGTCACTCCGATTGTCGGAGAGGTATCTCTGGGCCCTCTCGGTAATACACATCACATAAGCCTTGCAAGCATTACAACTAATATGTTAGTTGTGAGATGATGTATTACGGAACGAGTAAAGCGACTTGCCGGTAACGAGATTGAACTAGGTATTGGATACCGACGATCGAATCTCGGGCAAGTAACATACCGATGACAAAGGGAACAACGTATGTTGTTATGCGGTCTGACCGATAAAGATCTTCGTAGAATATGTAGGAACCAATATGGGCATCTAGGTCCCGCTATTTGTTATTGACCGGAGACGTGTCTCGGTCATGTCTACATTGTTCTCGAACCCGTAGGGTCCGCACGCTTAAGGTTACGATGACAGTTATATTATGAGTTTATGCATTTTGATGTACCGAAGGTTGTTCGGAGTCCCGGATGTGATCACGGACATGACGAGGAGTCTCGAAATGGTCGAGACGTAAAGATTGATATATTGGAAGCCTATATTTGGATATCGGAAGTGTTCCGGGTGAAATCGGGATTTTACCGGAATACCGGGAGGGTTACCGGAACCCCCCGGGAGCTATTTGGGCCATAGTGGGCCTTAGTGGAAAAGAGAAGGGGCTGCCCTAGTTGGGCTGCGCGCCCCCCCCTTCCCCTAGTCCTATTAGGACTAGGAGAGGTGGCCGGCCCCCTCCTCCTCTTTTCCCCTCCGGGGAATCCTAGTTGGACTAGGATTGGAGGGGGAATCCTACTCCCAGAGGGAGTAGGACTCTCCTGCGCCTCCCCCCTTTGGCCGGCTAGCCTCCCCTCCTCTCCTCCTTTATATACGGAGGCAGGGGCACCTCTAAACACACAAGTTGACACAAGTTGATCCACGTGATCGATTCCTTAGCCGTGTGCGGTGCCCCCTGCCACCATATTCCTCGATAATACTGTAGCGGAGTTTAGGCGAAGCCCTGCTGCTGTAGTTCATCAAGATCGTCACCACGCCGTCGTGCTGACGAAACTCTTCCCCGACACTTTGCTGGATCGGAGTCCGGGGATCGTCATCGAGCTGAACGTGTGCTCGAACTCGGAGGTGCCGTAGTTTCGGTGCTTGATCGGTTGGATCGTGAAGACGTACGACTACTTCCTCTACGTCGTGTCATTGCTTCCGCAGTCGGTCTGCGCTGGGTACGTAGACAACACTCTCCTCTCGTTGCTATGCATCACATGATCCTGTGTGCGCGTAGGAAAATTTTTGAAATTACTACGAAACCCAACACGACCCGCATCTCCATAACACTCGACCCAAAATAGGAAGAAGCGCTCATCCAGTTCCTCCGTGAGAACTGGGACATTTTTGCATGGAAGCCCGCTGACATGCCAGGTGTTCCCAGGGGACTGGCTGAGCATCGCCTAAGAGTCGACTCGTCTGCAAAACCAGTCAAAGAGCATCTTCGGCGGTCCGCCGTCCAGAAGAGAAAGGCCATCGGTGAAGAAGTGGCTCGACTGTTGGCGGCAGGATTTATCCGAGAGATATACCACTCCGAGTGGCTCGCTAATGTCGTCATGGTTCCTAAGAAGGACAAGTCGCTCCGAATGTGCATTGATTTCAAGCACATCAACCGGGCCTGCCCGAAAGATCACTTTCCTCTCCCTCGCATAGATCAAATTGTTGACTCGACCGCGGGATGCGAGAGGTTGTCTTTTTTAGATGCTTACTCCGGGTACCACCAGATCCGTCTGTACGGGCCCGATGAGGTAAAAACAGCTTTCATCACTCCATTCGGGTGCTTCTGCTATATCACCATGCCATTCGGCCTCAAGAATGCCGGAGCCACTTTTATGCGAATGATTCAGAAGTGTCTACTCACCCAAATCAGTCGGAATGTGGAAGCTTATATGGATGATATGAAGGAAATATGCCCTAGAGGCAATAATAAAGTTATTATTTATTTCCTTATAATCATGATAAATGTTTATTATTCATGCTAGAATTGTATTTTCCGGAAACATAATACATGTGTGAATACATAGACAAACAGAGTGTCACTAGTATGCCTCTACTTGACTAGCTCGTTAATCAAAGATGGTTATGTTTCCTAACCATGAACAATGAGTTGTTATTTGATTAACGAGGTCACATCATTAGTAGAATGATCTGATTGACATGACCCATTCCATTAGCTTAGCACCTGATCGTTTAGTATGTTGCTATTGCTTTCTTCATGACTTATACATGTTCCTACGACTATGAGATTATGCAACTCCCGTTTACCGGAGGAACACTTTGGGTACTACCAAACGTCACAACGTAAATGGGTGATTATAAAGGAGTACTGCAGGTGTCTCCAATGGTCGATGTTGGGTTGGCGTATTTCGAGATTAGGATTTGTCACTCCGATTGTCGGAGAGGTATCTCTGGGCCCTCTCGGTAATACACATCACATAAGCCTTGCAAGCATTACAACTAATATGTTAGTTGTGAGATGATGTATTACGGAACGAGTAAAGAGACTTGCCGGTAACGAGATTGAACTAGGTATTGGATACCGACGATCGAATCTCGGGCAAGTAATATACCGATGACAAAGGGAACAACGTATGTTGTTATGCGGTCTGACCGATAAAGATCTTCGTAGAATATGTAGGAGCCAATATGGGCATCCAGGTCCCGCTATTGGTTATTGACCGGAGACGTGTCTCGGTCATGTCTACATTGTTCTCGAACCCGTAGGGTCCGCACGCTTAAGGTTACGATGACAGTTATATTATGAGTTTATGCATTTTGATGTACCGAAGGTTGTTCGGAGTCCCGGATGTGACCACGGACATGACGAGGAGTCTCGAAATGGTCGAGACGTAAAGATTGATATATTGGAAGCCTATATTTGGATATCGGAAGTGTTCCGGGTGAAATCGGGATTTTACCGGAATACCGGGAGGGTTACCGGAACCCCCCGGGAGCTATTTGGGCCATAGTGGGCCTTAGTGGAAAAGAGAAGGGGCTGCCCTAGTTGGTCTGCGCGCCCCCCCTTCCCCTAGTCCTATTAGGACTAGGAGAGGTGGCCGGCCCCCTCTTCCTCTTTTCCCCTCCGAGGAATCCTAGTTGGACTAGGATTGGAGGGGGAATCCTACTCCCAGAGGGAGTAGGACTCTCCTGCGCCTCCCCCCCTTGGCCGGCCAGCCTCCCCTCCTCTCCTCCTTTATATACGGAGGCAGGGGCACCTCTAAACACACAAGTTGACACAAGTTGATCCACGTGATCGATTCCTTAGCCGTGTGCGGTGCCCCCTGCCACCATATTCCTCGATAATACTGTAGCGGAGTTTAGGCGAAGCCCTGCTGCTGTAGTTCATCAAGATCGTCACCACGCCGTCGTGCTGACGAAACTCTTCCCCGACACTTTGCTGGATCGGAGTCCGGGGATCGTCATCGAGCTGAACGTGTGCTCGAACTCGGAGGTGCCGTAGTTTCGGTGCTTGATCGGTTGGATCGAGAAGACGTACTACTACTTCCTCTACGTCGTGTCATCGCTTCCGCAGTCGGTCTGCGTTGGGTACATAGACAATACTCTCCCCTCGTTGCTATGCATCACATGATCTTGCGTGTGCGTAGGAAAATTTTTGAAATTACTACGAAACCCAACAATGGAGTTGTCCGGCAAGTGCATGAGCCAGGATCTGACATTGGGCTTGAGCACTAGCGGGAAGTAGTTGGCCAGGATCTTGTCGTCCCGCCCCCCGGCAGCTTGCACCGCGATGGTGTAGATGCTGAGGAACTCCGACGGATGCGACTTGCCGTCGTACTTCTCTGGTACGTCTGGCTTGAAATTCTTCGTGCTGGTCCGATTGACGCCGCGCTTCTCTTCGGCGCTCGATGCGAGTACGAGCGTCTTCTTGCTGTCGCTCGTGAAGAACTTGGCGCTGATTGCGACGAGCTCGCGGATCTGATGATGCGGTGGAGTCACTGTCGAGGTGGATCCGGCGAGTCGGCGATCTTAGCCTTCGGGGTGGAGAGTGCATGGTGGTTGCACCCCCACCGGTTTCGTCGCCATCGGCTCGTGCCTGGCAGTCCTGCCGCGGCCGCGATGCACTCGGCTGCCGCGGAGTGTCGCCGTTGGAGAAGCCGATGAGACTCTAAATGGTGGCCCTCCATTCGTCGATCTTGTCTGCCGTTGGAGGGTAATCCAGGAGCAGTTGAGCTCGCGCCAAAGCTTCTGTTGGAGTGGTGGGTGGCAGTGGCGAACGGTGCGTGGAGCGGGATATGCTCGGACTTCTAACTATGTTAGAAGGAGCAGTATCCTGTCCAGGCGACCGTGTCTCGCTCGTGCCAGCATGTTGGCGTGCATGCTCGTCTTGAGCACTACGAGATCCACCAGCTCGATCTTGGTCCAACGAATGTATGGCACTGCGAATACCATGACGTTGTCGGTCCTGCGCCTCCTGAGATGGGCGCGGTGCATGTACGGACGCCGAGGTCTGTGCAGCCTTGTCCTTGGACCTGGCAGCACCGTGAGCTCCCTCGTCGACGCCCGTTCTTCCGCCGGTGTCTATCCCACCATCCGTTTGCTCCGGTGGTGGTGGGATCGACGTGGACGGAACAGTTGCCCCCGAAGCCTTCTTCTGCAGTGGCATGTCAATGAAGAAGATGAAGATCTAGCTCGTGTGAACGCCGGATCAGGTTCACACAATCTCGACGCCCCTACCTGGCGCGCCAAAGATGTCGGGGAAACTGATCCATGAACACCTATGGGACCGGCGGACCGAGCCCCTTTCGGTTCGGCGGGGGGCGGAGATCGCATGAAGAGCGGATCAAGGCGAAGCACACGAGCAGTTTACCCAGCTTCGGAGGTCTCCGGAGAGATAACACTCCTACTGCTGCATGTCTGAGTGTATTGAGTTCTTGCTCGGGAGCGCTGAGTGCTACAGTACACACTAGCTGCTAACGAGACCGAGCGTGAGTGTTTTTCTTCCTTCGAACCCTTCCCTACGTTGCGCATGGGCCTCCTTTTATATGCTAAAGGGGTTCCCGACAGGTGGCAACGTAGACAAGGGTAAAAATGGAAAAGGAATTGCGGTTGGTACAACCACCTGTACAGTGTATCATACCTAACCCTGACGGCAGGGGACAAAGGCATTAAATGCCCGTCTGCGTCGCCCAAATAGTGCAAAAAGGGACCGTCAGGGACGCCACCGCTCGCCACGATGGCAATCTTGTCAGCGTCGCTTGCCACCGCGCACCGCTGGCTGCACAGCCTCTTGCCACGCACGCCTGGAAAGGCCCCAGGGCGACACGTTGGTGGATGTGCTGGAGCGCGGGTGCAAAGTGGTAGCTTGCCGCGGCAAGCGCCTTTCCGCGGTCGTTGTCTTGTCGCGTCCGGAAGCTTGTCGCTCATCGGGCCTCGCCGGGACGCGTGGCGCGTCGCGGCAAGTTTCTTGAGGTGCCTTGGTTGGCCTTCCCGGCAAGCTCCTCTTGCCGGGGCCTTGTCTCCTTGGCTTGAATACTTTGTTCTTGAATGGCTCCAAAGGAACCACGGAGGACCTTGGCGGTCACCTGGCAAGCCTTGCCGCAGGGTGCTGCGACTGCCCGTGCACAAGTTCGAGATACTAGGGTACCCCTACTCTAGTACACCGACAGCGGCTGGTGGCGTCCCTGTTATTGATGATGTCGTTAAGTGGTACTTCAGATGCCACCATGATCGAACACTCTTGAAAATAGTGTTGGAGTTTTCGGGGTGCCATAAAGATCGTGTAAGCTATCTTTTGGTAGTCTGGGTACCAACATTTGCATGGTGTGAGGACCTCTAATACATAAAAGACTAGCTTTTGGATGGGGAATTTATGCCTTCTTCCCCTCGCTCGACGATGAGTACATTGCTTACCACCTGGTGAGTTGCGGAGATATAAAGCAACATAGGCTCGCCAACACCCGGGGTAGCTAGGATTGGGAGTGCCTGCTAGTAAGGTTTTTATTTCTTCCAATCCGGCTATGGCCACATCCATCCATTCAAAGTTGTCGGCGCGTCTGAGCAGTCTATAAAGTGGTAATGCTTTTTCTCCTAATCTGGAGATAAAGCGGCTCAAAGCCGCCACACACCTTGCTAGCTTTTGGACCTGCTTTAGGTCTATTGGTGTAGCCAATTGTGACAAGGCTCGGATCTTAGCTGGATTTGCTTCGATTCCTCTATGGGAAACAATGAACCCTAGTAGCTTTCTGGCTGGGACACCGAAGACACATTTTCTGGATTGAGGCATATATCGTATGTTCGGAGGTTGTCGAAGGTGAGGCAAAGATCGTCCACCAATGATTCGACGTATTTGGTTTTGATAACCACGTCATCCACATATGCTTCAACTATCTTGCCGATTTGTTTTTCCAAGCATGTTTGAATCATGCGTTGGTAAGTGGCACCAACGTTTTTAAGCCCAAAAAGCATAGTGTTGAAATAGAAAGGGCCATACAGGGTGATGAACGTCGCTGCGGCCTGGTTGGACTCCTTCATTTTAATCTGATGGTATCCAGAGTAAGCGTCGAGGAAACACAATGAGTCATGTCCTGCGATCGCGTCGATAATCTGGTCAATGCGGGGCAACAAGAAAGGATCTTTAGGGCAAGCCTTATTGAGGTCTTTGAAATCGACACAAAGGCGGCAGAATTTGTCCTTCTTCGGCACCATGACCAAGTTGGCTAGCCAATCGGGTGTTTCATTTCTCTGATGAACCCGGCCTCGAGCAGTTTGTCTAGATCTTCCCCCAGAGCTTGTCGTTTGGGTTCGGAAAATCACCGCAACATTTGCTTGACTGGTTTGAACACTTTGATTACGTTGAGGCTGTGTTCAGCCAGTCTGCGTGGGATCCCGAGCATGTCTGAAGGGTGCCAGGCGAAGAAATCCAAATTTTCGCGTAGGAACGCGCGTAAGGAGGTGTCTACCGTTGGA
Organism: Triticum dicoccoides; assembly: GCF_002162155.2. NCBI lineage: Eukaryota > Viridiplantae > Streptophyta > Magnoliopsida > Poales > Poaceae > Triticum > Triticum dicoccoides. Next base: position 857,800,829 of record NC_041385.1, on the reverse strand, counting down.
TCCAGTTGTGCTCCGATGGACGTTCTTTTATTGGGGTATGTCAGGTACACTTGAAATTTTACTATTTCATCTGCTGGCTTGAAAGAGGTGGATTCAGGTCTCTTATCGAGAATCACATCATCCTGTCCACTGTGGATCATAGGGTGGTTAATTCTTCGGCTGCTAAGGCTTCGGATAGTGTCTCAAGGGCCAAGGATGCGGTTTTGTTTTCGGCACAAATTGCTTTGTCCGTGTCAATCGAAATTGTAATTATTCCATTGGGCCCTGGCATTTTAAGCTTCATGTACCTGTAATGGGGTATAGCTTGGAAGTGTGAGCAAGCGTCCCGCCCGAGAATGGCGTGATAACCGCTATTGAAGGGGACCACGTGGAAGAGCAACTCTTCGGACCTGTACTTTTCAGGTGTGCTGAATACTACATCCAATTTAATTCTCCCAGAGCATCGTGCTTCTTGACTGGGGACAATGCCTCGAAAGGTGGTACTGCTTTGCTCTATGCATGTTGTATCAACCTGCATTTTGTCGAGCGTGTCCTCGTAGATGAGGTTAAGCCCACTGCCGCCGTCCATGAGCACTTTGGTGAGTCGGAAGCCGTCCACAATGGGTTTTAGCACTAGAGCGGCGGGTACTCAGACTGATCGGGCCTTTGGTTCATCATCGGCAGTGAAGGTTATTGCCGCGTCGTTCCATGGGCTCGTTGCGGTTACTTGGTGGACTTCGGCAAGGTCGCGAAGTGCCCTCTTACGTGATTATTTGAGAAGAAAGTCTCAAAGACCATGAGCACATTAAAGTCGTCATCCTCCAGAGAATGCTTCTCTAAAGTGGCGGTGGTGAGGATGGCCTCCCCACTCTTAGCTACCTGCCGGAGTACCCCAACATGCCTGGAAGCTGTGAGTTGAGTCTGTGCTTGGAGTTGATGTATCGGACAGGGTTTGTCTAGGAGTTTGTCAAGAACGGACCTGTATCATGTAAAGGGTTTATTCTTCCTACTAACGGACCTGTGGTCGGATGCCTCGTAAGGGTGTATCCGTTTAGCCCGGGTAGTATACTGCTTAAAGGCAGCAGGTTCCAGTTGGGGTTTCTGGGCCTTCCATGTGCTTTCCATCACGCAGTACTTCTGTACTATATGTGATAGTTCTGTGACTCTGTATGCAACAGCGGTTGAGGGTATTCCGAGTTCCCTCGTCGGTACAATTGCGATGAAAGACTGAGACTGCATCCTCGTCGCAGCAATCTCTAATCTTGTTTTTGACAAGTAGGGATGGCCCAAAAGTGATGGACCACTTCCTGAGGTTGTTGCCGTACATACATCAGGTCGTATATGTCTGGAGGGCCTGAATTACTTGGAGAGTATGGATTGTGGTGGGTGGGCGGGCTAAAAACTTGAGTCCGACCGAATTTTGTGTCCGGAGCTTGCAAAATCTTCGAGGTCACTAGTTTGGGTCCGGGAAGATCCAAGCGCTCCCCGGACGGGCCACCGTATTTCATGAAAAAAATGTTTCCCCCCTAACTGTTGGGACCCATCGGACGGGCCACTGTGTTTTGTGAAAAAAGCGTTCCCCCGCTGTCAGCTCGGACCCACCGTAAGTGCCTCCTTATTACGCACAAAAAAATTGAATACTCCCCCTGCTAGCTGGGACCCACCTTGGTGGGAGGCTAACTTGTGGGCCTACTAAGTTGACGGGGACGGAGGGCTTTGTCAACTTAGTCAATATGAACAATTCTAGCTCCCATGACCGTACGATGTCCATCCAACGGTCGTAGTGCTTCTTCAACCTCTGGTCTTCTTGCCCCAGCCGCGCAAAGCAGCGCCGATCGTGCCGCATGCTCCTGCCTCCCGTGGCCGGCTATGCTGCCGAGGAGGCCTCACCGCCCCCTACTATTCCCACCGTTGGCCAGGCCCTGCGGCGGCGGCAGCCTCACACCGTTGCCAAACCAGTGAACCCTTGTACTATTCTCCGCGCGGGCTTCCACTGCCACGTCTTCCCCGGCTCCGCGTCGTCCCCTTCCTAGGCCTCGCCGTCGTCCACCGCACTAGTGCTCTCGGCGCGGCATGGTCAATGTGGTCAAGGAACGACTTCCATCAAAAGAGTATTGTACGTGGAGAGGCTGACAGCTGGGTCCACGGCGGCCGTAAGGAAGTGCCTCCTTATTACGCGCAAAATAATTATTCCTCCACCTGACAGCAGGGACCCATCGAATGGGCCATCGCATTTCATGAAAAAAACATTTCCACCCTGACTACTGGGACCCACCAGCTACATCTTCGCACGCAAGGAAGTGCGTCCGGGCAAAAAAACTATTCGCCCCCCTGACTGCTGGGACCCACCATCTACATCTTTGCACGCAAGGAAGTGCCTAACAGTCGGCACCCACATAGTCGAAGCATACGTAGCATTGTCATTCTGGTCATGAATGTGTACGTACATACTGGTCGACGTAGAGGTCCGCACGTGTTGTAGTAGAGGCGCCCACGTAGCATGTACACGTACATACAGCGGCCAGTGTGCAAGAAAGAAAATACAGCCACGTACGTACATACGGGCGGGGTCTCGAATGCCTACTCGCGCATACGTATGGCCAGGGCTCGTGTACATGGCTGTGTCGGAATGGAGAAACTGCTTCGTCGTCGTGTTCATGGGGAGGCAATGAATGCGTCATTTTCATCGGGAGGCAACGGAATGCGTCGTGTTCATCGGGAGGCAACGGAACGCGTGGGAGCCAACCGGCTTGGACGAAACAGCCGATGAAAATGAGGCCTGGCGTACCGCAGAACGGAGGAAACGGCCTTGTGTTCAACCGGCCACGTTCGAAATGGGATCCTGTTCATCGAGAGTGGTCTGGCGTACCACAAAACAGAGGAAACGGACTTGTGTTGGAGCGCTATGGTCGAAATGGAGGTCCTGTTCATCGGGAGGGGTGTGGCCTACCGCAAAACGGAGGAAACGGACTTGTGTTGGAGCGCTACGGTCGAAACGGGGGGTCCAGTTCATCGAGAGGGTGTGGCGTACCGCAAAACGGGACTCCATGGGATACTGTTCATATCCACCATCAACCTCCTCCAGCCTCCACGGGCTTCTATTCATCCACCATCGACCTCAGCCTCCACCTGCGACTGTTCATCCAACCTCCACCGCGCGCTACTCCACCGGCTACTGTTCAACCACCCCTCTCCACGGGCTCCTATTCAACCACCCCTCCATGGGCTACTGCTCATCCACCCCTACATCATCTACTGTTCATCCAGCCCTCCACGGGGTCGTCCTATTCATCCAGCCCTCCACGGGGTCCTGTTCATCCAGCCCCAACCGGCTCGATCGATCGGGGTCCTGTTCATCTAGAGGCAACACCATGGGTCCTGTTCATCCACCCCCACCGGGAACTGTTTATCCAAACCCCCCTGCAATGCTCACTGTTCATCCAGAGCCAGCATCGATCGGCTTCAGTTAGCAGCAGTAGCGAAGGAATCGCTCGATCAGGTTCAGTTAACAGCCATCGATCGATTGCTCGGGTTCAGTAACGCGTAGCCTGCAGTGCAATCGCTCGGGTTCAGTAGGCGAACACCTCGCTCAGGTTCAGTTAGAGCACAAGGCCTCGCACCCACATGCGTCCGTGTACGAGAGAAACACGCAAGCCTCCATGCATCGCTCGGCCCCGACCACCCACCATAACCGGGAACACCCCAATATTTTCCTCGCCCTCGCTTCTACCTCGGTTTTTTCCGTCATGGACGGCCCAAAGAATGTCATGCAGCTGCCTCTCCAACCCGCCCAGAACGAAAAGCCCATTTTTGTCATGTTTGTCATAGAAGTAGGAGCCCACCACATCTATGATGATACCGGGTTTTGTCATAATTATCGTCATAGAAGTGTCGTAAGTATGACATAAAAAATTTCATTCGGCCCAAAATGTCACGGATGTGTCTTATTTCTGTAGTGGAGAGGCCCCGAACCTGGGTAAACATTGTGTCCCCCGCCTCCTGTTACCATTAGCCTTAGACGCACAGTTTGGGACCCCCTACCCGAGATCTGCCGGTTTTGACACCGACATTGGTGCTTTCATTGAGAGTTCCACTGTGTCGTCGAAGATAGGCTTGATGGCTCCATCAATCATCTACAACAACACAGTCCGTGGGAAGATTTTTCTCCCTGGACAGATCTTCGTATTCGGTGGCTTCGCATTGCTGGTCAACTCATTTGGCCATCTAGAGCAGATCGATAGCTAAGCCCCTGGACATCAGGTCAGATTCAGAAGCCTGAATTTTGTGGCCGATATCCGTGGCGGCTTGATCTTCAACGGGTTTGAGCCCATGACGGCTGTCCCCAGCCGCCACGATGAACATGACCTAGATCTGTCATCGGGCCACACACAGGAGATATCACCTGCGTACGCCCTGGTCCTAGAGCCAGAGCAGACAGCGTCGTCCGAAGACGGGAAGCTTAACCCAGCCACGGAGGCCGCAGACTAAGCGGCGCTCGAGCCGCACACAGGCCCAACATCAGGTTGGGCTTGTGATACCGAAATCCTGGACTCATCTCCGAACAAGGGTTCCGGACCGCGTGCATCCACGTCCATCAAATCTGATTGGGCACCGGTCTTGGAGTTCAGCTCCGCGGATATCTTCCAGCACTCGCCTTTTGGCGACGTGCTAAGCTCATTAAAATCCATGTCCCTGTCAGGGAGCGCCTGGCCAAACTATGTCCGACTCGAGTGGGAAGCGCACGACGAGGAATTTTGTGTCACACCCACCACCCACTTTATAGCTACTATCGACGACTTAACTGACGTGCTTGACTACAACTCCGAAGACATCGACGGTATGGACGACGATGCTGGAGAGGATCAGGAACCACTGCCTACAGGGCATTGGACAACCACTTCCTCGTATGACATATACATGGTGGATACACCCAAAGAAAATAACGGCGATGATGAGAATCCAGTCGAGGATAAACCTCCTGAGACACAGCCGAAGCGCCGATGTCAGCGGCGCCGCTCCAAACCATGCCGTAGTAAAAACAGCAATACCGTTAGAGAAGAGGATAACACTCTGGATGGTGTCGAAAACAATGAAGACCCCGTTGAGCCAACCTCCGAACAGGAGGAACGGGACGATGGGCGAGTCAGCCCTGGTGAAAAGGCCATGAACGATGACTCGGAGGATAGCAACTACCTTCCGCTCTCCGAGGACGAGGTTAGCCTCGGTGACAAATATTTCATCGTGCCTGAAGAGCCCGCCGAACAAGAACGATTTAAGTGTCAGCTAATTGCCATTGCAAGAAGCCTGAAAAAGAAGCAGCAGTAGCTCCAAGCTGATCAAGATCTGCTCAACGAAAAATGGACTGATGTCCTGGCAGCCGAGGAATACGGCCTTGAGCGCCCAACCAAAAGCTACCCGAAGCGCAAACTGTTACCATAGTTCGATGATGAGGCGTTGGAGTCCATCCTACCAAGGTACGATGCAGCCGACCGACCACCACATGGCCGGGATAAAGCGGCACCTCGAGCCGAACACCAGCCCGCATTACCTCACCGAACAGACAGAAATACAACATCTCAGGGATATACACATGACCTGCGGTGCGACTTGGAAAAGAGAACAGGTCATACAAGATCAATCTATGGATCACGGGGGCATGCCTCGACGCGCGATGATGGCCATCTGGCTGAATGTTACAAACATAACCACGTCCGGGCCGAAAACCACAAACGAGCTCCATCCGAGCTACGGCACGACCTGGCCCGATAGAGAGGTGCCGCACACCCCCTTTGCTTCACTGACGAAGTAATGGGACATGATTTCCCAGAAGGGTTTAAACCCGTAAACATCGAATCATATGATGGCACAACAGACCACGCGGTGTGGATCGATGATTTTCTTCTCCACATTCATATGGCCCGCGGTGATGATCTTCACGCCATCAAATACCTCCCACTCAAACTCAAGGGACCAGCTAGATACTGGTTAAATAGTCTGCCCGAAAACTCCATTGGCAGTTGGGAGGAATTGGAGGGCACCTTCCTCAACAACTTCCAAGGCACATATGTCCGACCTCCGGATGCCGATGACCTAAGTCATATAATCCAACAACCCGAAGAGTCAGCCAGGAAATTCTGGACTCGGTTCTTAACCAAAAAGAACCAAATCGTCGACTGTCCAGACGCCGAAGCCCTAGCGGCCTTTAAACGCAGCTGGCTAGCCCGTAGAAACAATACAAGCGAACCTGGCACTTCTAAAGCCAGAAACAGCAACGGCAAGCCCCGACGCAATAGACATAAGTGTCGAAACAACGGTGATAGTACCGAAGACACGGCGGTCAACGCCGGATTCAGTGGCTCCAAGTCCGTTCAGCGGAAGAAGCCGTTCAAGAGAAATAATCCGGGCCCGTCTAGTCTGGACCGCATACTAGATCGACCATGCCAAATCCATGGCACTCCTGATAAACCAGCCAATCATACCAATAGAGAATGTTGGGTCTTCAAACAAGCCAGCAAGTTAAATGCAGAGATTAAGGAGAAAGGCTCACAAAGCAACGACGATGACGAGGAATCCCGACAACCGAACACAGGGGGACATAAGAAATTTCCCCCAAAGTCAAAACGGTGAACATGATATACGCCACCCATATCCCCAAAAGGGAGCGCAAGCGTGCACTTAGGGGCGTCTACGCGATGGAGCCAGTCGCCCCAAAGTACAACCCATGGTCTTCCTGCTCGATCACCTTCGATCGCAGGGACCATCCGACCAGTATCCGTCATGGCGGTTCAGCCGCACTGGTCCTTGACCCAATTATTGATGGATTCCACCTTACGGGAGTTCTCATGGATGGTGGCAGCAGCCTGAACCTGCTCTATCAGGATACAGTGCATAAAATGGGTATCGATCCCTCAAGGATCAAACCCACAAAAACCACCTTTAAAGGTGTCATGCCAGGTGTAGAGGCCTGTTGTACGAGCTCAATCACACTAGAAGTGGTCTTTGGATCCCTGGATAATTTCCGAAGTGAAGAGTTAATCTTTGACATCGTCCCCTTCCGAAGTGGCTATCATGCACTGCTCGGACGAACCGCATTTGCTCGATTCATGCGGTGCCGCACTATGCATACCTTAAGCTCAAGATGCCTGGACCTCGCGGTGTCATAACAGTCAATGGAAATACGGAGCGCTCCCTCCGTACTAAGGAACACACTGTGGCCCTTGCAGCAGAAGTACAGAGCAGCCTTCTTAGGCAGAACCTCCATTTGGCAATAAAGCCCCCGGACACCATCAAGCGAGTCCGAACTACTTTGCAGCCGGACCGTCCGGCTCGTCCAGAGCTCAACTAGCAATTCGGCCTTCGTCCTAGTCCCAATCAAGCGGTGAAATTCATGCCGCGCGTACATAAATACGCACTTAAAATACCATGGACATGGACGGAGGCACAACTAGATCGCAGTCCACAATGCGGCTCAACCGCCCCTGGATCCGCATATCTTCACTTTTTCTCTTCCTTTCAGGTTTTTCTCTTCTTGAGGCTTTTCTGACAACCTGATCATCGGACCCATTGCGGGACGGATACACCAAGAAAGGCAAGGGGCTTCGACGTACAAGGGAATCTCCAGGTGGTCTCTGCTAACGATCGCTATACCTGTTTTACATACCCGCACGCAACCCGCTCTTGGTAATGGCATGTCAAATAGCCTTATTTGCTTATCGCACTACTTGTACACATACGCCTTGACGTATTAATCAAATTACAATGGAAAATAATTTGTAGCGGCGGCTTATTACTTAATTTTTTCCTTGTCTGTTTATTTATTGTCAATTGCACCTATACATTTTGGTACGCCTTAATTTGCCAGGGGCTTCATGGTACCCCATAACACGGCAAGAAAGTCCGAACACTTTTATAGTACAGTTCGGCACCCCGAACTTATAGCGCATCGGCTTCGAATCATGTCTTTGGTCAATAGTTGGGTTGCCCGGCTCCTGTGCTTACTACCTTACGTTCTGCTATATCAGCTAGGGTAGTAAAGGGAGAACTACTGCGATTGTGTCCCAGTTCTTCCAGACGAGCACCTCAGTAGAGAAAACCGAAAACTGACTGCCATGATGCGGCGAGAGTTGGTCGCTGTTCGAGAGGTTTGAAATCCTTAGAGATTTTTTTCGCTTTACGCGAGGAATCAGTTTTTGTCCGATTAGGCGTGTATAGCGCCCCAAGTTCGGTCTTCCGAATACTAGGGGCTGCACCAAAATTTAAAATTATCGAACTCCTATGGCTAAGTGAGGGTGATAAAATCGTATAGTCCGATTGCCTTGTTCATTGTGCTAAACACCTCCTAAAAGGACCAAAAACTTGGATAAAGAGTCTTTAGATTTATCCCGAACACCCCTGTACTAGCTATTGGGGGGCAGAAGCCAACGACTGACCAACTCTCAGATTTCATAAACGGCCGCACAGGAGGTAAAATTTTAAATAAAACAAGCGTTATATTACATAACAACCTTGTTTCATATTACAGGACAGGATAACATGAATGTTTTCACGGGAATATGATATCCTTAGCACATTGCTCCGCCACAAGGTGGGATCCCTCCAGGACAATTTCATAGTATAGTTCGGGTCGTCGGTGCTCCTTTCCCTCATGTGGCCCCTCGGTCATCAGCTTCATGGCGTCCATCTTCGCCCAATGCATCTTTGCGTGGGCAAAGGCCATCCGCGCACCTTCAATGCAAACCGACCGCTTTATGACTTCAAGTCGCGGGCAGGCACTGACAAGCCGCTTCACGAGTCTGAAGTAGCTACTGGGCATGGGCTCGACAGGCCATAGCCGGATTATTAGGTCCTTCATGGCCAATTTGGTCGCCTTGTGCAGCTCGACCAGCTGTTTCAGTTGGTTGCTAAAGGGCACCGGATGTTCTGGTCCAAGGTATTGAGACCAGAACAGCTTCTTCGTAGAGCTCCCTTCTTTGGCTCGATAGAAGTCTGTAGCATCTGATATGCTGCGCGACAGATCCGCAAACGCTCCTGGAGAACTCCAAATTTGGGTAAGCAAAAGGAACGTTTCCTTCACATACTTGCTTTGCATAATAAAATCCTTACCCGCCGTGATCTTCTTGACTGCCTGGATTTCCTGGAGGGCACTCTGGGCTTCGGCTCGGGCATCTTGTGCGCTCTAGCGAGCCTTGGCAAGTTGAGACTCTCGAGTCTTTGAATCACACTCTAAGGACTCATACTTCTTGACGGCGTCCTGAAGCTCTTGCTGAACCTCGCTGACCCGGGCCTCATGCTTCTCGCGCGCGGCATGTTCCTTGGCCCCTTTGTCCTCGGCCTTGGCTAACGCCTTCTTGAGGGCTGCCACCTTAGTCGTGGCCCCTAATAAAGTTCATGACGCTTTAATCAGCACGAACCATTCATCCTTCCTAAATATACACGCAGGTTACTACATACCTTTGCTTTCTTCAAGCTGCTTCTTCATGAGGCCGAGCTCTCCCTCGGCATGCTCCAGGTTCTGCTTCAGTCTGGAGACCTCCACAGTATGAGCGGCAGCAGCCAGTGGCGATGCCTGCTTATTCACATAGACATCTTATGTTAGACTCCTGCGAAAATTATTTGATCCTCTATTCGGCTTTTCCTTCCGAACACCGAACAGAGCATCAGGGGCTACTGTCTAGATTGTGATATTCTTTTTTACAATTACATTACTTACCTCAAAGCCTGTTAGAAGGCTAGTGCAGGCTTCGATCAGTCCGCTTTTTGCAGACTAGATCTTCTCGATCACCGTACTCATAAGAGTATGGTGTTCTTCAACAATGGAAGCGCCTTGTAGCACTTCCAGCAATCTATCTGGTGCCTCTGGATGGATAGAGGTCACCGGTGGAGACGGATCACCCCCTTCGTTTGGAAGAGGCGGCCTGCCTGAATCCGGAGCCACCTGGGTCTCCGGAGTTGTATTCGGCTGGGGGCCAAATTGGATGCGGCCCCCATCATCGGTGTCTGTAGGGGTCTTTCCCCCAATGTGTTCGGCAACCGGGATTTTATCCTCCGGCATCACCGGGACGGTCTCCCCTTGGCCTGGGATCCTTCGAGACAACACCTCGATGTTGTCCGCGGCCTTGGGGGAGGAGGCCGTCGGGAGGGACCCGCTGTTCATCGCCGACGGGTCCAACAATCCCTTCGAAGAAGAGGATAGCTCAATGCTGGACTGGGCTGGACAACAGGTGCATGATCTAGCATGCTCAAAACGATAAAGTAAAAAAGGCCGGAAATACTACCGTGTCCGGATACTTAACATTTAGCAAGGGGCTTGACCCTGGGCTCCCACTCCCCGCCATTGTCGGTGGTTGCGGCAAAGTAGTCCGGAAGGGAGGTTTTTCCCTTCTTGGGCATCTTGCCCCCCCCCCCCCATGTGTGGGGGCCGCCCTCTTTTTTTCTATGGGGGGGAGGGGGTGGATTTCTTCTTCCTCCTCCGCCTCCTCCTCGTCTTCGGCGGCGGAGGAGGGATCCTTGATGTCTTCGGACATTGCGTCTGAAGCATCCTTGCATCGGAGATCATCTCTTGTCCCCTTGGCCGTCTTCCTGGCCTTCTTCTCCGGCACCTCATAAGGCACCAAAAATAGCATAACTTTGTCAGAAGATGCATTTCTGGATCTTTGAGCAGCGGAGCCGGACAGTTAATCTGCTCTGCTATCTTTACCCAAGCCTCAAAGATTGGTAGAGAAGCTAAGATTCCTCCCTCAGACATGCCAGTAAAGGATATATGTTGAAAACATGAAAGAACTTACCGGATTAGCCCGACGTTTTGAGCTAAGCCCACGATCCTCGGTCGTGGGCGGTGGTACCTCGCTGGCCTTAAAGAGCACCTTCCAGACGTCTTCGTGTGTCGTGCCGAAGAGCTCCAGCAGCGTCTGGTGCTTGGCCGGGTCGAACTCCCACAAATTGCAAGTCCGGCTTTGGCACGGAAGAATCCAGCGGAAGAGCATAACCTGGACCATGTTGACAAGCTTGATTTTCTTGCTTATCATGTTCTGGACACACGTCTAGAGCCCAGTTAGCTCTTCCACTGAGCCCCAGGCCAAGCCCTTCTCTTGCCAGGAGGTGAGCCGCATGGGGACTCCGGATCGGAATTCGGGGGTCGCTGCCTAGTTGGTGTCGCGCGGCTCGGTGATGTAGAACCACCCCGATTGCCACCCCTTTATAGTCTCCTCAAAGGAGCCTTCGGGCCAGGTGACGTTGGGCATCTTGCCCACCATGGCGCCTCCACACTCCGCTTGTTGGCCGCTCACCACCTTTGGCTTCACATTGAAGGTCTTCAGCCATAGGCCGAAGTGATGTGGGATGCGGAGGAAGGCCTCGCACACGACAATAAATGCCGAGATGTTGAGGATGGAGTTGGGGGCCAAATCATGGAAGTCTACCCCGTAGTAGAACATTAGTCCGCGGATGAACGGGTGGAGGGGGAATCCCAGCCCGCAGACGAAGTGGGTGAGAAACACCACCCTTTCCTGGGATTCCGGGGTGGGGACGATCTGCCCCTTGGCTGGAAGTCGATAAGCGATGTCTTTGGCCAAGTATCCGGCCTCCTGGAGCTTCTTGATGTCCTCCTTCTTGACAGAGGAGGTCATCCACTTGCCTCCTACTCCGGAAGTGGACATGATTGGAGTGCTTTTTCGGGTGGAGAAGGCGAGAGCTTGGGCGCTGGAGCTCAAGAATGAATGGGCAGAGGAAGGAGAAGGCGCGCATGAACGAGGATGAATCACTATCCCCTTATAAAGACAGCAAAAGTCATGCGCCTCCCCCTCGCCTTAAAATCCGCCTATTTCCCAAGCGCCGTGCAGATGACACGGTTGGGTTACCCATGCCCGTATTGATGAAAATCTCGTGATAAGGGGACATGATCTCTGCTTCAACAAGACGTCCCAATAAGACTGCCTCGTGAAATGTGAAATAGCAGGCCGGAAAACGATTCAGAATAATGGTCGGGTGATGATGTAGTGTCATGTAACATAGATTGTCAGCGGATGGGACTCGTGGAATATTATACTCTCTATGGTAGTGTGTGGTACTTGATTTGCAGAGCTAGACACATTTTCTATGTTCGGAAGGCTATATTGGAGTACTTGGAGAAGGAACCCGCCTTGCAATGCCGAAGACAATCTGCGCGCCGGACTCATTGTCATTGAAGCCTGGTTCAGGGGCTACTGAGGGAGTCCTAGACTAAGGGGTCCTCGGATAGCCGTACTATATACTTTTGCCGGACTGTTGGACTATGAAGATACAAGATAGAAGACTTCGTCCCGTGTCCGGATGGGACTCTCCTTTGCATGGAAGGCCAGCTTGGCGATTCGGATATGTAGATTCCTTTCTCTGTAACCGACC
>NC_041385.1:857771559-857788340 GCF_002162155.2 Triticum dicoccoides | reverse complement strand
CCCCGGTGTCTATATAAACCGGAGGGTTTAGACTTCTAGGGTTTAGCACAACAATCATAACCTCATAGGCTAGACTTCTAGGGCTTAGCCATTACGATCTCGTGGTAGATCAACTCTTGTAATACTCGTATTCATCAAGATCAATCAAGCAGGAAGTAGGGTATTACCTCCATAGAGAAAGCCCGAACCTAGGTAAACATTGTGTCCCCCGCCTCCTGTTAACATTAGCCTTAGACGCACAGTTCGGGACCCTTTACCCAACATCCGCCGGTTTTGACACCGACAGGCGTCCCTAAGAGACACAACTATTGCTCTTAGCCGTGTGCGGCGCCCCCCTCCATAGTTTACGCCTCCGGTTATATTCTTGCGGTGCTTAGGCGAAGACCTGCGTGGATCACATCACCATCACCGTCACCATGCCGTCGTGCTGAAGGAACTCATCTACTCCCTCGACACATCACCATCACTGTCACCCTGCCGTCGTGCTGAAGGAACTCATCTACTCCCTCGACCCTCTGTTGTGACGTACGTTCGGTACTCGATCGGTCGGAACGAGAAGACGTTCGACTACATCAACTGCGTTGAGCTAACGCTTCCGCTTTCGGTCTACGAGGGTACTTGGACACACTCTCCCCCTATCGTTGCTATGCATCTCCTAGATAGATATTGCATGAGCGTAGGAATTTTTTTAAAATTGCATGCTACATTTCCCAACACCGAGACCACGAAGGGCCAAGTGATGGGGATTGCTCTTAAGGCAGTGGGAGACATATGACTTTGATTGGCAAAAAGCTGAAAGCCCACACAACATTGGACAAGGGCTTGTGCGTCTGCTCGGGCCTTTAGCCAGAAGAAACTTGTCCGCAAAGATTTTCTTACGAGGACCCGAGCTGCGACATGATGGTCGCCTAGACCATCATGTATTTCCGCCAAGATCTGCCGCCCCACCTCTTTGGAGATGCACCTTTGGAGAACTCCGGTAATGCTTTTATTGTATAGTTCACCTTCGTGAACTTTGTAGGCTTTAGAGCACCGAACTATGCGATGGGCCTCATTTTGATCATTCGGAAGCTCCTGTCTATTAAGGTAGGCTAGGAAAGGTTCGGTCCATGGGGCAATAATGGCCATGATCTTGTGAGCAAAGGGTGTTATTTCGGCATCTGAACCCCCGATGATATCTGAACGGTGTTTGGCTACTGGGGGCGTGACCAAGTCCGTACTGGCGTCTCCGCTCTTGCCCTGACATACTACGGATGGCTTAAAGAGCCTTTCCACAAAGGTATTAGGTGGTACGGGGTCGCTCTTAGCGCCCATGCGAGCGAGGATGTCAGCTGCCTGGTTATTGTCTCGAGCGACATGATGGAATTCAAGTCCCTCAAATCGAGTTGATATTTTTAATACGGTGTTTCGATATGCCGCCATTTTTGGATCTTTTGCATCAAACTCTCCATTTACCTGAGATATTGCGAAGTTTGAGTCGCCGCGCACCTCTAGGCATTGTATACCCATGGAGACGGCCATGTGTATACCATGTAGAAGCCCCTCATATCCAGCTGCATTATTGGAGTCTGTATACATGATTTGCAATACGTAGCAGGCTGTGTCCCCCATAGGGGATGTCAAGATGACACCAGCCCCCAGTCCGACTAGCATTTTAGAGTCGTCGAAGTACATGATCCAGTTGGAGTATGAACTGCACTCTTTAGGGAGCTCGGCTTTCGTCTATTCAGCGACGAAGTGGGCCGCACCTGAGATTTAATAGCTCGGCATGGCTTGGATGTTATTTCGAACGATAAGAGCTCAATGTCCCATTTTGCTATGCGGCCGGTGGCGTCCCTGTTATTGATGATGTCGTTAAGTGGTACTTCAGATGCCACCATGATCGAACACTCTTGAAAATAGTGTTGGAGTTTTCGGGGTGCCATAAAGATCGTGTAAGCTATCTTTTGGTAGTCTGGGTACCAACATTTGCATGGTGTGAGGACCTCTAATACATAATAGACTAGCTTTTGGATGGGGAATTTATGTCCTTCTTCCCCTCGCTCGACGATGAGTACATTGCTTACCACCTGGTGAGTTGCGGAGATATAAAGCAACATAGGCTCGCCAACACCCGGGGCAGCTAGGATTGGGAGTGACTGCTAGTAAGGTTTTTATTTCTTCCAATCCGGCTATGGCCACATCCATCCATTCAAAGTTGTCGGTGCGTCTGAGCAGTCTATAAAGTGGTAATGATTTTTCTCCTAATCTGGAGATAAAGCAACTCAAAGCCGCCACGCACCTTGCTAGCTTTTGGACCTGCTTTAGGTCTATTGGTGTAGCCAATTGTGACAAGGCTCGGATCTTAGCTGGATTTGCTTCGATTCCTCTATGGGAAACAATGAACCCTAGTAGCTTTCCGGCTGGGACACCGAAGACACATTTTCTGGATTGAGCCATATATCGTATGTTCGGAGGTTGTCGAAGGTGAGGCAAAGATCGTCCACCAATGATTCGACGTATTTGGTTTTGATAACCACGTCATCCACATATGCTTCAACTATCTTGCCGATTTGTTTTTCCAAGCATGTTTGAATCATGCGTTGGTAAGTGGCACCAACGTTTTTAAGCCCAAAAGGCATAGTGTTGAAACAGAAAGGGCCATACAGGGTGATGAACGTCGTTGCGGCCTGGTCGGACTCCTTCATTTTAATCTGATGGTATCCAGAGTAAGCGTCGAGGAAACACAATGATTCATGTCCTGCGATCGCGTCGATAATCTGGTCAATGCGGGGCAACAAGAAAGGATCTTTAGGGCAAGCCTTATTGAGGTCTTTGAAATCGACACAAAGGCGGCAGGATTTGTCCTTCTTCGGCACCATGACCAAGTTGGCTAGCCAATCGGGTGTTTGATTTCTCTGATGAACCCGGCCTCGAGTAGTTTGGCTAGATCTTCCCCCATAGCTTGTCGTTTGGGTTTGGAAAATCACCGCAGCATTTGCTTGACTGGTTTGAACACTTTGATTATGTTGAGGCTGTGTTCAGCCAGTCTGCGTCGGATCCCGAGCATGTCTGAAGGGTGCCAGGCGAAGAAATCCAAATTTTCGCGTAGGAATGCGCGTAAGGAGGTGTCTACCGCTGGATCCAGTTGTGCTCCGATGGACGTTGTTTTATTGGGGTATGTCAGGTACACTTGAAATTTTACTATTTCATCTGCTGGCTTGAAAGAGGTGGATTCAGGTCTCTTATCGAGAATCACATCATCCTGTCCACTGTGGATCATAGGGTGGTTAATTCTTCGGCCGCTAAGGCTTCGGATAGTGTCTCAAGGGCCAAGGATGCGGTTTTGTTTTTGGCACGGATTGCTTTGTCCGGGTCACTCGAAATTGTAATTATTCCATTGGGCCCTGGCATTTTAAGCTTCATGTACCTGTAATGGGGTATAGCTTGGAAGTGTGAGCAAGCGTCCCGCCCGAGAATGGCGTGATAACCGCTATTGAAGGGGACCACGTGGAAGAGCAACTCTTCGGATCTGTACTTTTCAGGTGTGCTGAATACTACATCCAATTTAATTCTCCCAGAGCATCGTGCTTCTCGACTGGGGACAATGCCTCGAAAGGTGGTACTGCTTTGCTCTATGCGTGTTGTATCAACCTGCATTTTGTCGAGCGTGTCCTCGTAGATGAGGTTAAGCCCACTGCCGCCGTCCATGAGCACTTTGGTGAGTCGGAAGCCATCCACAATGGGTTTTAGCACTAGAGCAGCGGGTACTCAGACTGATCGGGCCTTTGGTTCATCATCGGCGGTGAAGGTTATTGCCGCATCGTTCCATGGGCTCGTTGCGATTACTTGGTGGACTTCGGCAAGGTCGCGAAGTGCCCTCTTACGTGATTATTTGAGAAGAAAGTCTCAAAGACCGTGAGCACATTAAAGTCGTCATCCTCCAGAGAATGCTTCTCTGAAGTGGCGGTGGTGAGGATGGCCTCCCCACTCTCAGCTACCTGCCGGAGTACCCCAACATGCCTGGAAGCTGTGAGTTGAGTCTGTGCTTGGAGTTGCATGTATCGGACAGGGTTTGTCTAGGAGTTTGTCAACAATGGACCTGTATCCTGTAAAGGGTTTGTTCTTCCTACTAACGGACCTGTGGTCTGATGCCTCATAAGGGTGTATCCGTTTAGCCCGGGTAGTATACTGCTTAAAGGCAGCAGGTTCCAGTTGGGGTTTCTGGGCCTTCCATGTGCTTTCCATCGCGCAGTACTTCTGTACTATATGCGATAGTTCCGTGACTCTGTATGCAACAGCGGTTGAGGGTATTCCGAGTTCCCTCGTCGGTACAATTGCGATGAAAGACTGAGACTGCATCCTCGTCGCAGCAATCTCTAATCTTGTTTTTGACAAGTAGGAATGGCCCAAAGGTGATGGACCACTTCCTGAGGTTGTTGCCGTACATACATTAGGTCGTATATGTCTGGAGGGCCTGAATTACTTGGAGAGTATGGATTGTGGTGGGTGGGTGGGCTAAAAACTTGAGTCCGACCGAATTTTGTGTCCGGAGCTTGCAAAATCTCCGAGGTCACTAGTTTGGGTCCGGGAAGATCCAAGCGCTCCCCGGACCCTATGTCCGACTCTAAGTTCGGGGGATACGGACTCCCATCCAAGGGAAGGGTATCCGGCTAAAGGGGTTCGGAGACCCGAACATATCTGGTTTTTAATATAGGGGAAGAAGTGTTATCGGCTTGTTCCTCGACGACTGCTACCAGGTGGGTGATCGGTGGGAGATTGATTTCCCTCTGGCCAGGTTTAAGCCCGATCAGATCATAGTCCGTCGAAACCCCCAGGGTGGCGATGTGATCTAGCAGCTCATTTAAGGACGAGACGTCCGCCGGATCCATCTTCTTGAAGTATTCGAGACCGATGTGGGAGTGATGTTTGGCGATCGTGGGTGTCGGTGTCAAAACCGGCGGATCTCGGGTAGGGGGTCCTGAACTGTGCGTCTAGGCGGATGGTAACAGGATACAAGGGACATGATGTTTTACCCAGGTTCGGGCCCTCTTGATGGAGGTAAAACCCTACGTCCTGCTTGATTAATATTGATGAAGTGTGTTACAAGAGTAGATCTACCACGAGATCAAGGAGGCTAAACCCTAGAAGCTAGCCTATGGTATGATTGTTGTTCGTCCTACGGACTAAAGCCATCCGGTTTATATAGACACCGGAGAGGGCTAGGGTTACACAGAGTCGGTTACAATGGTAGGAGATCTACATATCCGTATCGCCAAGCTTGCCTTCCACGCCAAGGAAAGTCCCATCCGGACACGGGATGAAGTCTTCAATCTTGTATCTTCATAGTCTTGGAGTCCGGCCGATGATGATAGTTCGGCTATCCTGACACCCCCTAGTCCGGGACTCCCTCAGTAGCCCCTGAACCAGGCTTCAATGACGACGAGTCCGGCGCGCATATTGTCTTCGGCATTGCAAGGCGGGTTCTTCCTCCGAATAATCTATAGAAGATTGTGAACACCAGGATAGTGTCCGGCTCTGCAAAAATAAATTCCACGTACCACCGTAGAGAGAATAATATTACACAAGTTCAATCTGCTGACGTATTTTGTGGCGTGACGTCACACCACTACTAAGCCTTTACTCGAATTGTTTTTAATGTACCACCTCAGCGCGTTTAGCGAAGCGGTTTCCTTGGCACGTCTTGTCGAAGCAGAGATCGTGTTCCCCTTATTCCGGGATTCCCATCAATACAGACGTGGGTAACCCAACCGCGCCATTGATTGCAGCGCTTGGGAGATAAGCGAGTTTTACCAGGCCGGTGGGGACACATGTTTTTGTCCGCCCATATAAGGGGATAAAGATCCAACCCTTTTACCTACGCCTTCTTCCTCCTTGGCTTATCCATCTCCGCGAACTCAAGCTCCAGCGCCCAAGTCCGCACTTCTCACCTCAACCTTCTCCAACTATGTCCGGAGTGGGAGGCAAGTGGATGGCCTCCTCCGTCACGGAGGGGCAGATCCAGAAGTTGCGCAACGCCGGATATTTGTCCAGCAACATCGCGCACCGGCTCCCTGACGAGGGAGAGATCATCCCCACCCCCAGGCCCCATGAGAGGGTAGTATTTCTTCCCCATTTCCTCCGTGGTCTGGGCTTCCCACTTCATCCCTTTGTCCGGGGGCTCATTTTCTACTACGGCCTGGATTTCCATGATCTGGCCCCGAATTTCATCCTCAACATCTCGGCATTTATCGTTGTGTGTGAGGCCTTCCTCTGCATCCAGCCCCACTTCGGCTTGTGGCTCAAGACCTTCAGTGTCAAGCCGAAGGTTGTGAAGGGCAGCCAAGCGGAGTGCGGAGGCGCCATGGTGGGCAGGATGTCCCACGTTACTTGGCTGGAGGGCACTTTCGTGGAAACCATTAAGGGGTGGCAATCGGGGTGGTTCTACATCAATGAGCCGCGTGACCCTGAATGGGCAGTGGCCCCCGAATTTAGATCTTGCATCCCTACACGGCTCACCTCCTAGAAAGAGAGTGGCCGGATCTGGGGTGACTCGGAGGAGCTGACCGGACTCCAAGCCTGTATCCAAAAGCTGGTGGACAAGAAGCTCAAGCTTGTCAACATAGTCCAGGTCATGCTCATCCGCCGGATTCTCCCGTGCCAACGACGAGGTTTCAACATGTGGGAGTTCGATCCGGCGTAGCACCAGACTCTGAGCGGGCTCTTCGACACTACGTATGAAGATGTCTGGAAGGTGCTGTTCAAGGGCGCCGAGGCTCCCGCATCCGCTACCGAAGATCGCGGATTCAGCTCGCAGTGTCCGGCTAACGAGGTAAGTGATTTTGTCGCTTGTTTTCCATAGTTTGACTCTATGCGGGATCTAAACTCCCTTTACCTTTGACAGGACTGGTTGGCGAAGGCCGAACAGACTATCTGTCCGGCCCCATTGCTAGAGGACCCAGCGGACGCCCACCTAACGGGGTTGCTGGCTCCGGCACCCCACGTGGTGCCGGAGAAGAAGGCCAAGAAGAAGGCCACGGGTACTCGAAAGAGTTCCCGTTTTCAGGTGTTATCGGATGATGACTCCGAGGCCGACTCCTCCCACAAAGGCGAGGAGGAGAAGAAGAAAGCCTCTCCCCCAGCGGGGGGAGGGAAGAAAAGGAAGGCTTCCCCTACGGGGGAGGCCGAAGGGTCCAAGAAGGGAAAAACTCTTTCCCCGGACTGCTCTACCAACGCCAGTGACGACGACGAGGACTGGCCTCCAAGGGCCAAGCCCCTGGCGAGATCGTAAGTATCCGGACTCCCGAATAACTTCATGGTTTTTCTTTTTGCCACATAATGTCTTTCTAATGCCGCATACAATCCTGCAGTCCGCCCAAGGATGATCTTCCCGCTTCGTCGAGCGGGTCCTTAGGTGCGTCGGATATGGATTCTCTTCCGACTGCCTCCACCCCCCGTGATGCGGACGATGCCGAGGTGGGATCCCGGGAAGGGACCCACCAGGAGGAGGAGGCCCCAGAGGTGTCGCAGGACAACCTCCCGGACTTTGCACCGGACTCGGCCCCGGAACCCATAGTGGCTCCGGAGTTCGGCGGGCGACCCCTTCGTAAGAAGGGCAAGACCGTGACGCCGGCAGCCTCCGTCCAACCGGAGGCGCCGGATAACTTGCTGGAGGCGCTCAATGGCGCCTCCATTGAAGAGGAACACCGCACTGTTATGAGTGCGGTGATTCAGAAGGTTCAGCTCGCCAAGAGCAGGCTAACCGAAGCCTGCAGCAGCCTTCTAACAGGCTTTGAGGTAAGAATTTTGATATATGTAAAATAGTACCACATAGACAGTAGCCCCTGATGCTCGGTTCGGTGTTCGGAAAGAAAAGTCGAACTGAGGATCTAAAAAGATATACGCAGGAGTCATAAAAAATATGTCAATATGGGATTGCAGGCTGTGCTGCTGACCTCCGCCGCACTGACTGTGGAGGTCAATACTTTGAAGGAAAGCCTCGAGCGGTCTGAGAATGAGCTCGGCCGTGCCAAGAAGCAGCTCGAGGAAAAAGAAGGTGAGTAATACCTTATTAAAACTGTACCTTACAGAAAAGGATTTGGTTGCAAGAAAAATGACAAGGATAACGTGGATATAGCAAGGGCCACAAACGAGGTGGCGACCCTGAAGGAGGCGGTGTCCGCGGCCGAACGTAATGCGGCCGCGGAACACACCGAGCGAGAGAAGCATGAGGCGCGGGTGGCGGAGGTACAGCAAGAGCTCCAGGCTCTCATGGAAAAACATGAGAGTTTGGAGCGTGACTCGAAGACTCGAGAGTCCGAGCTTGCGACGGCTCTTGAGAGTGCCAAAGCCGCTAAAGCCGAAGCCTACAAAGCCCTCCAAGAAATCGAGGAGTTGAAGAAAATAGCGGCGAGTAAGGCATTTTTCATGCAAAGTAAGCATGTGAGTGTTAATTACCTGTTACTTACCCGAATTCGGAGCTCTCCAGGAACGTTCGCAGATCTTCCTCGCAGCGTATCCGATGCTGCCGCATTCTACCGGGCCGAGGAGGGGAGCTCAACGGAGAAGGTCTTCTGGTCTCAGTATGCTGAGGCCGGACATCCGGTGCCCCTTAGCGACCAGCTGAAGCAGCTGGTCGAGCTCCACAAGGTGGCCGAACAGGCCATGAAGGGCCTCATAGTTCGGCTGTGGCCTAAGGAGGTCATGCCTGGGAGCTACTTCGGCCTGGTGCGGCGGCTGGTGGATGCGTGCCCGTGGGTTGAAGTCATCAAGCACTCCGCCTGTATTGAGGGTTCCCGTCGGGCCCTTGCCCGCGCAAAGGTGCACTGGGGAAAGATGGATGCCCAGAAGCTTGTGACGGACCCGCCACCGCAGGGCAAGGAGCACCACACGCCCAAGATGTATTATAAGAGTGTCCTGAAGGGTGCCCGCACTATTGCGGGTGAGTGCTCCAAAGATGTAATATTTGAGTAGACTCGCATTTTGTTATCCTGTGCGCTGAAAACTTAGTTCATATGCGCTAAGCAACGCTTGTTAATTTAAAATATTACCTTATGTGCGGTTGTTTATCAAATTGAGAGATAGCAAGTCGTCGGCTTCGGCCCCCATGCCACGAGTGCTGGGGTGTTCGGGATAAACTTGAGCACTCTTGTTCCCATTTTTGGGTCCATCTAGGGAGGCGCTCAACATGACGAACAAGGCAACCGGACTTATAATGCTTGAACACTCTCACTTAGCCATAGAATTCTATAATTTTAAATTTCGGCGAAGCCCCTAGTCTTCGGAAGGCCGAATTTGGGGCGCTATCCACGCCTGGGCCGGACAAAAACCGGCTCCTCGCTCTAAGCGGCATAAGTCTTTAGGGACTCGCAAAAAACCTCTCGAACAGCGACCAGCTCTCGCCTCATCATGACGGTCAGTTTTAGCTTTCTCCACTGAGGCGTTAACCCAGCTCAACTGGGGCGCAATCGCAGTGGTTCTCCCAGTGCTACCTTAGCCGATACAACGAAACGTAAGGTACCAAAACATGGGAGCCGGGCAAACCCAACTATTGACCCAAGACATGATTCGGAGCTGATGCATATAATGCTATAAGTTCGGAGTGCCGCACTTGTGAAAGTGTTCGGACTTATCACACCATGATGTGGGGAACATAAGCCCCTGGTGTTTTTTAGCCGTACCAAAGTGTACGGATGCAACATGTCGTAAATGAACATATGTATAAGAAAGAAATGCAATTATAACCAAAAAGATGATGCATTGTTTTATTCAAGAAGTACTGCTATGAATGCAGAACGATACAAATAGTGCGATAAGCGGGGGACGGGACTGTTAAACATGTCCCCCTCCAGGGGTAGGCTGCGGAGTGGTGTATAAAATAGATTAAATGCTCGTAAGGGAGACCACCTGGATATTCGTCGCAGCCTTTCTCCTTCCCTGGCTGTTGCATCGTGAGTTCGGCCGGTCTACTGCCGGACAGGGCCTCTGGTAAACGGAGTCCTGTGGGTAAGAAAAGAAAAGGAAAGAGAAAAAAAAGAAATGACGCACTTAGGAGCCCCTGATGTGGTTGAGCCGCATTCTGGGCCTGTCATGGTCGTGCCCCTTCCCCTATGCCCATCGTATCTCCAGAGCGTAATGATGTACGCGAAGGGCCAGTCTTGCGATCTTGCGAGGGCTGGGGTTGGGGTCGCATTGCTACGCGTGCTCGGAACGCGCCAGGTGGTCTTGTTGTAGGTTACTTCGGGCGCGTTTGGCCGTGTCTGGTCGCTTAATGGCCGGACTCGAGAATTGCCTTAAGAGGCTGCATTGTACTTCTGCCGCGAGAGCCGCTGTATGTTCCTCCGTTCGGAGGGAGCGCTCGGTGTTTCCGTTGACCGTAATGACTCCTCGAGGGCCTGGCATCTTGAGCTTGAGGTATGCGTAGTGCGGCACCGCGTTGAACTTTGCAAACACGGTCCGTCTGAGCAGAGCATGATAGCCGCTGCGGAACGGAACTATGTCGAAGATTAACTCCTCGCTTCGGAAGTTATCCGGTGATCCGAAGACCACTTCCAGTGTGACTGAGCCCGTACAATTGGCCTCTACACCTGGTATGACGCCTTTGAAGGTCGTCTTTGTGGGTTTAATCCTTGAGGGGTATATGCCCATCTTGCGCACTGTGTCCTGATAAAGCAGGTTCAGGCTGCTGCCGCCATCCATCAGGACTCTGGTGAGGTGAAATCCCATCGACGATTGGGTCTAAAACCAATCCGGCGAATCCGCCGTGGCGGATGCTGGTGGGGTGGTCCCTTCGATCAAAAGTGATCGGGCAGGAGGACCATGGGTTGAACTTCGGGGCGACTGGCTCCATCGCGTATACATCCCTGAGTGCACGCTTCCGCTCCCTCTTGGGTATGTGGGTTGCGTATATCATATTCACCGTCCGCACTTGTGGGGGAAAACCCTTCTGTCCTCTGTTGTTCGGCGGTCAGGTCTCTTCTTCGTCATCGCTATGCAGCCCCAGGTCATTATTTTCGGCAATTAACTTGCCTGCCTGCTTGAATACCCAACAGTCCCTGTTGGTGTGGTAGGCTGGTTTTTCGGGGGTGCCGTGTATTTGGCACGAGCGGCCGAGTATTTGGTCCAAATTGGACGGACCCGGAGTAGTTCTTTTGAATGGCTTTTTCCGCTGACCGGGTTTAGAGCCTCTGAATCCGGCATTGACTGTCGTGTCCTCACTATTGTCGCCGTTAATGCGGCGTTTGTTTTTGTTACGACGTGACCTGCCATTACGGTCCTTGATATCCGGACTGCCAGAATTTTTGCTGAGGTTGTTGCTGCATGCTAGCCAGCTGTCCTCACCCGCGCAGAAGCGGGTCATGAGTGATGTGAGGGCTGCCATGGATTTCGGCTTTTCCTGTCCCAGGTGCCGGGCAAGCCACTCATTGCGGATGTTATGCTTGAAGGCCGCGAGGGCCTCCGCATCCGGACAGTCGATGATTTGGTTTTTCTTGGTTAAGAACCGTGTCCAGAATTGTCTGGCCGATTCGTCTGGCTGCTGAATTATGTGGCTTAGGTCATCAGTGTCTGGTGGTCGCACATACGTGCCTTGGAAGTTATCGAGGAATGTGGCTTCCAGGTCTTCCCAACTCCCAATTGACTCTGCTGGCAAGCTGTTAAGCCAATGTCGGGCTGGTCCTTTAAGCTTGAGGGGGAGATATTTGATGGCGTGAAGATCGTCACCGCGGGCCATGTGGATGTGAAGGAGATAGTCTTCGATCCAAACCGCGGGGTCTGTTGTGCCATCGTAAGATTCAATATTCACGGGTTTAAACCCTTCGGGGATTTGATGATCCATTACTTCATCTGTGAAGCATAGTGGGTGTGCGGCGCCTCTGTACTGGGCGATATCACGACGGAGCTCAAAAGAGCTTTGTCTATTTTGTTCGGCCCGGCCGGACTTACTGTGTCCGGCGCGACGGTTGTCGTCACGTATCATGGGGTCTTGATTGTCTTGCCTTATCCTCCAATATATCTCGCAAGTCCGGAGCGTTCCCCTGTGGCCTTGTGCTTTTCGAGCGATGCCGGGGTACGGTTCTAGTGAAGGGCCTAGAGGCCTCTCTGTCGCGACCACGGGGTGGTCGGTCAGCCGTATTGTCTGCGGGTGATGCAGGTTCATATGCCTCCTCCTCTAATCGGGGGAGCAGCTTGCGTTTAGGGTAGCTTTTGGAGGGGCGTTCGAGCTCATGCTCTTCGGCCGTGAGGACTTCAGTCCATCTGTCGGCTAGCAGATCTTGATCAGCTCTAAGCTGTTGCTGCTTTTTCTTGAGGCTGTTTGCCGTGGCCATAAGCCTGCGTTTAAAACGCTCTTGTTCGACGGGATCCTCAGGCACGACGAATTCGTCGTCGTCGAGGCTCGCCTCGTCTCCGGAGGGAGGCATATAATCCTCTACCTCTTCTTCTGCCGCTCTCTCGTGAGGGCTGGCGTCTCCATCCTCCTGTGCTGAATCTTGCTGGAGTGGGTTGTCTTCGGCACTGTCTGGGGTGTTATTATCTCCGGTGCCGGAATCCTCATTCTTGTTGTGGCGGGATTTAGAGCGGCGCCACTGACACCGGCGCTTGGGCTGTTTCTTGGAGTGGTCATCCTCCGCTATTCCTTCGCCATTCCCATCCTTTGGGATATCCACCATGTATATGTCATATGATGAGGTGGCTTTCCAGTGCCCGATAGGCGCTGGTTCTTGGTCGTCTCCGGCATCATCGTCCATACCGTTGATGTCTTCGGAGTCGTAGTCTAGCATGTCGGTTAGATCGTCGACAGTGGCTACCAAGTGGGTGGTGGGTGGGGTTTGAATTTCTTCGTCGTCCGCATCCCAACCGTCCTGACCGCAGTCCGGCCAGGGCTCTCCTGATAACGAGAGATACTTTAGCGAACTCAAGATGTCGCCGAAAGGTGAGTGTTGAAAGATGTCCGCAGCGGTGAACTCCATGACCGGCGCCCAATCGGATTCGATTGGAGGGGGCGCGGGAGGTTCGGAGTCCGGCAAGGGGTCCGGCACCTCGGAGTCACGAGCTTTATGAGGGACAAGGTCAGTGTTTGGCTCTATCGCCGTAGAGGTTGCAGCCCCCGAGGCGGTGTCTAGCCATCCGTCCTCAATCTGCGCAGCCGGCTCCGAATTGAAGATCGGAGCAGACTCGAGTGCGGCCTCCAGGGTACTGTCCGGCTGCAGAGCTAGATCATGCCCGTCGTGACAGTGCGGCGCGCTTGGCTGTGACTCGAATCCATCGAAGATCAAGTCCCCGCGGATGTCAGCCGTGAAGTTCAAACTTCCAAATCTGACCTGACGGCCAGGGGCGTAGCTTTCGATCTGCTCCAGATGGCCAAGCAAATTGGCCCGCAGTGCAAAGCCGCCGAATACGAAGATCTGTCCGGGAAAAAAGGTCTCACCCTGGACTGCGTCGTTGATGATGATCGAAGAAGCCATCGAGCCTATCGGTGACGACACAGAGGAACTCTCAATGAAAGCACCAATGTCGGTGTCAAAACCGGCGGATCTCGGGTAGGGGGTCCCGAACTGTGCGTCTAGGCGGATGGTAACAGGAGACAAGGGACACGATGTTTTACCAAGGTTCAGGCCCTCTTGATGGAGGTAAAACCCTACGTCCTGCTTGATTAATATTGATGATGTGTGTTACAAGAGTAGATCTACCACGAGATCAAGGAGGCTAAACCCTAGAAGCTAGCCTATGGTATGATTGTTGTTCGTCCTACGGACTAAAGCCATCCGGTTTATATAGACACCGGAGAGGGCTAGGGTTACACAGAGTCGGTTACAATGGTAGGAGATCTACATATCCGTATCGCCAAGCTTGCCTTCCACGCCAAGGAAAGTCCCATCCGGACACAGGACGAAGTCTTCAATCTTGTATCTTCATAGTCTTGGAGTCCGGCCGATGATGATAGTTCGGCTATCCGGACACCCCCTAGTCCGGGACTCCCTCAGTGGGGGATGTTGTTGGCTTAATGGCCATGCAGGTACCCACGGTGAAATCGCCGAGCTAGAGGATATGTCCTGAGGTTAGGCTCCCTCCAGAAGTGATTTCGGTATTGATGACAAGGCGAGCCATAGATCGCTTTTCGTGACTACATAGTAGAGCTCTCAATGAAAGCACCAATGTCGGTGTCAAAACCGGCAGATCTCGGGTAGGGGGGCCCAAGCTGTGAGTCTAAGGATCAATGGTAACAAGGGGACAATGGGGACACGATGTTTACCCAGGTTCGGGCCCTCTTTAAGGAGGTAAAACTCTACATCTTGCTTGATTGTATTCGATGAGTATAGGGGTTACAAGAGTTGACTTACCTCGAGATCGTATTGGCTAAACCCTACTCCCTCCGTTCCAAAATAGATGACCCAACTTTGTACTAAAGTTAATACAAAGTTGAGTCATCTATTTTGGAACGGAGGGAGTAGCTGTCTAGCCTATGACTATTCTGATAGCCTCTATGGACTAAACCCTCCGGTTTATATGCACACCGGAGGGGCCTAGGGTTGTACAGAGTCGGTTTACAGAAGATAGAAACAGTATATCCAGACACCCAACTTGCCGCCCACGCACATAGGAGTCCTACCCGGACACGGGGAATAATCTTCGGCTTTATCTTCACGGCCCATTGGTCCGGCCCATATCAAATAGGACAGACACCTGAGGACCCCCGAATACAGGACTCCCTCACTGGTCTTTTTAGACAATGTTTACAATGACCAATCACATGAATTAAATCAACCTCGAGGTATGGCCACTTTCCAGCCCGTAACTCATCCTTAGACTGCTTCAGCCATAGCAAACTTAACATTTGCGTTCCTTTGGGTATGAGTTACCAGAAGGGAAGATGCAACTTACTGATATGGATTGTCTATCATACCTGGCCATGAGACATTTACAAATATTGAATTGTACCCCATTGTTGACATGTACAATTTGACCGAATTGTTCATTGCAGACACCTTATATGGACATGTGCATACACATTTTTCTTGTTACACGTAAATAGTCTCATCATATTTAAAAAGAATGCCACGGACCTTCTTGAAACCAATAAATAGGCCAATTATGATATTATTGATTGAAAGAACAAAAAAAATGTGCAAAACAAGGACTTAAAGGTTAATTTAATCGTTGTGTGTAAACAGGCTCATTATATTGGAAAAGAATGCCACAAACCTTCTTGGCACCAATACACAAGCTCATTATATTTGAAAGAACATTTTTTTTGCAAAACAAGTACTCCAAGGTTAATTTAATCAATCGAACGGATCATTGCATACATTTAAATTGACATTTAAATGTTTAGAGTGACTCGTCCCATCAGCTAATTCAACCTTGAGATATGGCCACATCCCAGCCGGTCACCCATATCCCCAAAGTGCTCCATTCATAGCATGCTTAACATTTGTGTTCTTTCCGATCAGCTGGGGGATGGGGATAGCTGGACCTTGCTGGTATGGGTTTCCTTCTCGCGTCCTTTATGATGTACCCGAATGACCGCACATCACCAGCCCAATGCTATGTCGCCCGCGAATCTAGAAGCTTCCCCTTCGTCCAGCTACTTCATGTGTTTTCCCCAGTTTTTGCCGCCCGCCCTCCTATATAGTACCGCCTCGCATCGGCCATTTCCGGCGAGCAAACACTGCACATACCAGTCCTTGGCCATGGTTCGTCTGGAAATCAGCACCTGCAACAACATCGACGGCAGATGGAGTCCCCTGATTTCCAGCTGTGCATCTCCATGCCTCAGCCCCTCACCGTGTGGCTCCCCATATCCCCAATTAGATCCTTCTCCGGAGGAGCTCAAAACCGCACGCAATGAGGTTTGACAACTACCCACAGATGCCCTGTAAGCTCCTCGATCAAGAGCATGCTCAATTGATCAAATTCTCGATAGAGATGTCCACCTGTGCGAAACGAGAAGGCAAGACGTGCAAGAATTTCCTCACTTCCTTGGTATCACCGATGGTGTCCCCAAGATAGCAAAGAAATGTCGTGAGGCTGGTGACCCACATCGCTAAGTCAATGATCCGCTCGCCATCGTTGAAGGCGATTGTCTCGAACTCCCCACTCAGAGGCGTTATGAGTTTGCCTCATGCATGTGATCACGGGAAAGACATCTGAGTCCTGTTCACAGCCCACACGGTCTTCGCGTTTGTCTTCCCCGAGATCATGCTATTCAACTCCAGCAGAGTGAACAGATCAGCGCCTCCATGACCAGCTGATCCTCCTTCGAAGGCACGATGTCATCCTCGATGGCGACCCATAGGCTCGCGGCATGGATGTTCACCTTCATCACCAATGCCTTGTCGGAGTAGTTCGAGCGGGTGAGCATCGGGAAAGCGAGGTTGGTGCCGCCGCCGTTGGGCTCACAGACCACCTGCTACACCATGATCTTGTCGCCGCCATCACGCCTTGTCCTACTACCTCCGCGGCTTGGCGAGCGCTGCCGCTCCTACGGCGGTGATACATTGAGCCTATGAGCTAAAAACGCTAACAGGAAAACAGAAAGCAGAGGCGCTGCTGCGGCAGCCTAAAATCGCTGCCATGGGTGTCGAAATCGGTGCCATGGCAGGCATTCTAAATGCTCTGCCATGGCAGCTAAGAATGCTGCTCTTGCATGCAAACGTGCCGCGGCTAGCTTTATTCAACAACCAACACACAGTACAGCACTTGGCTGCAAATAAGTACTTAAACAACAAGTAAACATCACTATAAATTACGACCATAGTGATCAAACAACATTTAACAAACAAAATGATGACGTTCTTGTGTAT
>NC_041385.1:857769767-857771383 GCF_002162155.2 Triticum dicoccoides | reverse complement strand
CTCCATCGATCTCAGAGTTCCTGTAAAAGATATTGTAGTGATGAAGATTCTATACACACACGACCACCATGCACTGATCTCGGTTCGCAAGAGCAAGCAAGATATCAATTAGGAGCTGCACCTGCATTAGCGGCCGCCGCCTCCATCGGCGATATCCCCGGACATGCTCCTGCTGCTCGGGTAATTTTGTTGCTGCTGGTGGTGGTCTCCCTTGGCTGGTATCATTGACTGGTGGTGGTGGAACTGGTGGTGTCCTCCACCCTCCTCGCCATTGTGGTCGCCGCCGCTCGGTAGCCCTAGGTGGATCATGCCATGCATCGCCACCATTGTGGTCGGTATTGCCGCAGCTGGCGGCCCAGCCATGGTGTGCAGGAACGGGTCGTGGTGGTTGTGGTCGACACCGTCATCAGCCACGTAGGCGCCAGTGTCCGCGGAGAGCAGGCAGTCGGGGAAACTAAGACCAAGGTCTTGTGGGTCGAAGCAGTCGGCCAACAGCGGCGCGCTGCCGAACATCGAGTATTGCAGCCCGGAGAGCAGGCAGTTGTTGAAGTAGCAGAACTTGGTGTTGGTGGAGTCGCAGCGCGGGCAGTTGAGCCCCGACACCGGCCGCGGCACCCCCGCCAGCCGTGCCCGCTCCGACATGGGCATGGGCTTGCTATTTCCGGTACCTCTGCCTTCACCATCCACAGAAAAGCCGCCACCATCACCACCACCCCCTCCGGCTCCAGCCATGGCCATTAATCCTTCCTGACCATGATTGTTGTTGTTGATGCCTCGTTCATCTCCAGGACCAGCAGGTGAAGGAGTAGTGCCGCCGATTTGCTGCAGCTGCAAATCAAAGAGATAGGAACCAAGCGTCAGCCAAGATGTATATTCCAATATATATAGGGCAGCCATCAGCGGGATATATATCTGAATCAACAAACCCTAGCTTAGCTAGTATACACACATATTCTCTCTCTTTTTTCTTGTGTGAACAAAATCTTGAGATGAAATACAATTAAGTACTGTAGCTAGAACCACAAATTAATACGCGCGCATACGTGAAGGTGGTTGTGGTTGGTGTTCCAGCAGCTTGATGAATCTTGGAGGCATGGGGGAAGAACATTGTCGGTGATCAGACTTCTAGAAAGAGGGATCGAGACAGTTGTTGGGAGGAGAAAAGAGATAGTGGGAGGAAGAGACTTGGCAGCAGCAGTAGCTGCTGGGGAAATCAAACGGAATTAGAGAACTACTAATAGCAAGGAAACAAATGGATCAATGGCATACCCTGCTATTTAAAACTATGAAGCCAACAGGAGCAGGGAGGGTCTAAGCTGTTGACAGCTTTGAAGGAGAGCGAGAGCTAGCTAAGAGGAGAGAGAAAAAGGACATCATCTGCTTTTTGGACAAAGGGTGAAATTTATTGACTTAAAATGAAGCATCAATTAGATACAAACAGAATGAGAATACACACTCAGCCTCTGCATATCTAAGATGCACACAACAAATATCAACACACATACACAAAAAACACCGGCAATTAGTAAAGTTATATAAGACCAAAGTTATGCCTAGGCGAGGAAAAAGAAAAACTACAGCAGTGACCAGGGCCGTCTCCAGGATTTTGGGGCCCC
>NC_041385.1:857761210-857768019 GCF_002162155.2 Triticum dicoccoides | reverse complement strand
AGAAATAACGGTTTCCCTTCTATCTTCACTTATAGTGTTTTGGTTAGTAAAAATGTAACTAAATTCAGTGGATGGTGTTATTTGAAGCCAGATTATAGGATTATTCCCCTGGTGTTATCAATGTATTTGGATTGAACTTATGAACATGATTCCTTTATATTATTCCTCTAGAATTTGGTATGATGTATAACCACCTGTTCAGTAGATGATTCCTTTATATTATTCCAAAGGCTTGGCAATGAATTTGGATTAAAGTTGTGAACATGATTCACTAGAAATTGGAAGAAGGACGTCATGAATTTATAAGTATATGAAATTGTACTTTCTAGGTTTTCTTATGGTCTTGCTTCTAAATTCGATTTTATCTTGGGTGGATTTTCAAAGCGGGCATGGGTATTATCCTTTTTTCTTAGCTTGCCTTCTTTACTGGTAAAGAAACACATTACATATATCTGGATTTTTGTTGAGTAAATGAGTATGAGTGCAAATAAATTCAGACACCAAGCAAAAACTTTGACGTTTCATTGATTAAGCAGAAGATTGTCCAGTTAATCACGGAAAACCAAAACAAAAGGGCCAAGCCCACTCTAGAACACCGTAATGCCACAAGAACGCCAACCACACAAACACACGCTAGCTTGATCTCGCTCTACGGAACAAGTCGCCCTTCCATGTCTGAAAGAAATCATGAGGCACTCTCCCGTGGCGATGAAGAGATAAGTATTCCACATGCATGTAGTAGTTGCAACCCACCGAAGTTGCAAAGCTCTCGGGGGCGCCGCCCCGACATCCACTGGTTCAACATGCCTTGCACCCTCAACCGGTAGGGCCATCGCCCCCACATGCCACTGCAGAGACGTGTGTTGCACGTGCACGCTTACTAGTTATATAAAAGAAGGGTGTCGATATTAGCCGAACGTTTGGTCTAGGAACCTCCCAAACTGAACCATTCGGTCGGTACGACCACTCCCCTACAACGAACTATTTCGTTTGATAGGAGAACATGCACAGCCCGAACACCTCCCCATCGCCCTGCTGGCCTTTTCCCTGTGCAAACAAAAACAGAAAACTGGCCGGAAGCGAAACATAATAAAAAGAACAAAATTTAGTTTTCTTTCTTGTGACAAATAAAAGCCAAGTCTTTAAAAAGCATTATATTGGCATGGCAAAAATCATCATTACGTGATGTTGTGTCATTAAAAAAATTCCAGAATTGCCATGGCAACAAAATTATGTACGGGAAAATTTAATGGCAAAAATATTACAATGAATGGAGTGAACATTACACAATATGACCTTTAGCTGAAGACAAGACAGGTGGAATTCTAACAAGCTGAAGTTTTTCACTGTTCTTTAGCTGAAGAACTCCTAGAAACAAGAAATCTACTCCCCACGGATGAAATCCATTCCCTTTCGGTTTGTCACCCACACGCGTATTTCGAGATCATCAATATGACCAGTGAGTGTAAAACTCTATATGTTTCCTGCGTGCGGAAGATGACCTGGGAACAGTGGCGTAGCCAGCCCAATAAGTCAGGGTGGTCCATCAATAGAAATATTTACATAAGTTTATTTATTTATAAAGAAATATATTTTTTACTACACTATATACAAGCTGTGGGGAAATTCCATGGTGGTCCATGGACCACCCTGGCCACCCCCTAGCTACGCCACTGCCTGGGAAATACGTGTATACCTTGTAAAATGAAAAGGAGGAGTATTCAATACAGTTCTTTTTACCGCATTGCATATTCCTATCATAGATGGTTGAATGAGGCTAGCCATACCGGGAGTAACATAATCGGTATCATGCACTTGGGACTTGTAAACATGCTTATGTGGCAGACAATTAAAGAAGAGAGAGGAGT
Source organism: Triticum dicoccoides (assembly GCF_002162155.2). Classification (NCBI taxonomy): domain Eukaryota; kingdom Viridiplantae; phylum Streptophyta; class Magnoliopsida; order Poales; family Poaceae; genus Triticum; species Triticum dicoccoides. The sequence goes on along the minus strand of NC_041385.1, from coordinate 857,766,151 downwards.
TATAGTAACATAATTAGACACCATATCATAATAAATGTTATGCTAATATGTGTCATATATGACAATAAATGAGACCACCTATGATATTAATATATGATACTATGCACTATGAATATAGTATCATACACTAGTATCATATGCATGATACTAGTATATGATACTCCCACAGATCACCCGAACAGTGGGAATTATGAGTAGGGAATGATTGTCAAGGGACATACAATATTCCACCTGTTAAATTCTGTATCATCATAATACGCTACTCCCTCTGTACCCTAATCATAGCACCGCTCCTTCCATCCCTATTTTCATAGCCCTCGTGACTCGTGATTTAACCCTGGCCATCAAATTTTCACCAAATAACCCATGAGCCATGTTCCAAGAAAAGCACACCATCGGAACCCATTTAGAATGCAAATTCAATGTATATATAAATGGTAAATGTTTGCATCCGGTCGACTGGCTGAGTTTCGGCCGGTCGCACCGCTCACTCCGCGTTTCGCTCCTCTAGTCTGCACGTGGTCCACCACCGAACGAGTGCCTCGCTTTACCTTATCTCTTCAGGGGCAAAACGAGATCCACTCATTCTTCTGGTCGTGCACATGTGCATCTCCTCTGCACGGCAGGCTACACTCTCTCCCCTCTTCCTCTCTGTACATGCCCGCCTTCCCTCACCGGTGACAGGCTATGCGGCCGGCCATGGCCACCGCCCACTTCTGTTTTCTTCTCCATCCCATGGTGGTCGTGGCTGCCCCCCCCCCCCTTTCCCCACTGTAAACAAGTGCTGCAAAACCAATGCTCAACGGTGCGGACGGCAGCGGCCACAAGTGCTGGAGACCGGCGGCGGCCGGTGTTGGGTACCCCGGCGACAAGTGATTGAGATCCGGTGTTTTGTATTTTTGCTGGAAGCAGCCCCAAATTTTGCTGCCATTGTCTTCTTCTTTTGCTGGAACCAACCAATTCATTTTTGCTACCACATTTTTTTATTTTGTTGAAAACAGTGTATCAATTTGTTGCTTCTACCATCTTCGATTTTTGCTGGAACCAATCCAAATTTTTGCTACCATGTTTCAGCAAGATGTGGATCGGTGAGATGTTTCGTTGAGACCGTCGGCAGCGCCGGCATGTATTCCAGTCGATTTGCTGGCACCGTCTTTTTGGTTTGCTACAACCGACAATTTTTTTGCTGGATTGGCGAGATGTTTCGTTGTGATCGTCTATGATGACGGCATGTTTTTTTGCTGGAACCGGCATTTTTTTTCTGGAAGCGGCAATGTTTTTTGCTAGGACTGTGTTTATTTTTTGCTACCACATAATTTCTGATTTTTGCCGGAATCAACGCCAAATTGTTGCATTTTTGCTACCACCGGCGTTTGGAGTGCTGGAACCGGCTCTAATTTTTGCTACTACAGGCGTTTTTGTGTTGCTGGAACAACAACCATTTTTTTCAATTTTGGCTACCAATTGTGTTTTGGTTTGCTGGAACCATCTCTATTTTTTGCTACCACTGCGAGCATGGCGTCCTCGCCATTGATTCTGCTGGGGGACGAGGTGGTGGGCAGCACTGGCAAGGGGCGGGGCGGGTGGCTACTGTCGATGGCGAGGGGATGGACATGTGCTGCACGATGCGGAGGGGCGAGCCGCCATGGCTCCCTGTGTTTTTCTTCTCTGCTCAAAAAGACAACCGGCGACAGCGGCGAGGACGGACGGTGAGGGCGCCGACCGGCAATGAGGACGCCGCGGTGGTTCTTCAAGTTCGGTCGTTTTCTCACGGGGGATATGGCGGGGCCGCAGGGATGCGGAGCGTCGACGGCGCTCGGGGGCGTTCCAATTTTTATTGCAGGGAAGGGGTAGGGGACGAGGGAAGACTGCGAGGAGGACGAAGCTGGGGTCGGATCTGACGGTTTTAATCGCGCGTATCGGGCGTCCAGGGCTCGACCGGCCCAACCGTTCAGCCGGTGCGCCGGCGCCTAGCGTCGCCCTATATAATTTCCCATGGCACACAACTATGCTTCTGTTGCCTAACCAATAGCCAAGAGCTAAACGTCAGACCACGTGTGGACCAGGACGACCACATTCTATGCCCTGTCCAGCATCAGGTGATTCCAAAACCGGCGACTAGCCGCAACGACTGTACATCCTACACCGGGAGTCGCAGATTACAACCTCATCAGAGAATCCTTCATATGATAGCACTTCTTTTATAAAGTGTTTTTTTTAACATAAGATACATACGTGCATACATTCATCTCTATAAACGCATACACGCACATCGGAAATTCTAAAATAAATCCAGGAACAATACGAGCACCGGGACTTGAACCCTGATGGGCTGAAGATATCAGTGTCCCTTTAACCATTCAATCACAGGTTGGTTCGCTTATAAAGGATGTTTTTATTAACTCAAAATCAAGCATCAAGAATCTACAAAGTATGATAATCAGTGCCTGGCCTCTACATAATTAAGATACACAAAGCCAAATAATAACAATAGTCTGATGCGCAGTTTGTTGATTGGTGTTGGATTTTATTTTGTCAACTTTGGAACGCGTGGGCGCGGCACCATACATTCCCAAACTTGTTTCTACGCAGCTACACTGATGCATCTTGCAATGATCTTGGGAACAACTGCCCCTTGTTAAAACATTTGAGGACAAAACCATCATCATCGGTCAAGATCAAGCGGACCTTTTCAATGTGCTTCGACAGAGGAACAACTGCCCCTTGTTAAAACATTTGGGAACAACTGCAACGATATCTGTAGACATGGGACAGATAATCGGTTTTTCAATGTGCTTCGACAGAGGAACGACTTCCAGAAACAACAAATCTTCTCCCCACAGATGAATACAGCGGACCTTTTGGCTAAAGGAAAGCATAGACCAATTTTGTGTCTCCTACTGTGTTGTGCACGCAAAATCGATGAACAAACAGAATTATTCGTGACACGCATATGCCTTAATATAATTTTAGATGTAACTAGGTAAACAAACATAATTTTATCTTATATGCCTCAATATAATTTTAGATGTAATATACTACATATAAGTTATTTTTAGTAGCCTTCATAAATTTTTGAATTGATTAAATATTTTCTAAAATTTCAATGCCAAGAAATGCACTTAATTGCATAAATAGAGCGAATGGACCCCATTTTTTAAAAAAAAATACCTGTTACATTAGTGGTGTGTGTCAAGTGTATAGTTTTTTAGGGCAACCCTCCCTCTCGAAACCTAGCTTCTTGCTTGGATATGGTATGGTTTCTAATAGTCTACATGACAGCTTTTACGAAACATTCTCAAATTTAAGCCACATCATCTATGGGTTATATAATCAAACCATGCCAAGTTTCGTGATTTTTTGAGCTTTATTGGAATTTCTGAAAACTAAAATGGCAGTACCACCACGTTTGTGCTCGGTTCTCGGCCACCTAGTGTCAAGGACTCTTTTCTTTCCTTACACAAGGCTTAAACATTGGCTAAAGACTGCTAATAAGATTTATCAAGACATGTAATTTAAATTTGAATTATATCCATTAAATGCCTAGCAGTGCATTTTACGACTTAACTATAGCAAACGGACCTTAGAAAATCCCAAAATTTGACATGATACATTTAATAGTGCGTGTTGAGTGTGGAAAACATTTCAAGGCCAAATGATGAACCGATGGTCACTTCGCCTCCAAACTTGACATATGCCCTCTCAAAACCTAGTTTTTTCCTCGGAGATGGTCCGGTTTGCAAGCAGTCTACATGAAACTTTTGTGAAATATTATCAAATTTTTAGCATAGTCTTTAGGGATCATATCATGACACTATGGCAAGTTCCATGATTTCTGAGCTTCACTTGAATTTCTGAGAATTAAAATGGCAATAACCAACATGTTGGTGCTCGAGCCTCGACCACCTGGCCTCTAGGACACATTTTCTATCCTTACATGAGTCCTAAACATAGACTAAAGACTAACATTAATTTTTTTCATACCATTTATGACAACTACCCACAGATGCCCTGTAAGCTCCTCGATCAAGAGCATGCTCAATTGATCAAATTCTCGATAGAGATGTCCACCTGTGCGAAACGAGAAGGCAAGACGTGCAAGAATTTCCTCACTTCCTTGGTATCACCGATGGTGTCCCCAAGATAGCAAAGAAATGTCGTGAGGCTGGTGACCCACATCGCTAAGTCAATGATCCGCTCGCCATCGTTGAAGGCGATTGTCTCGAACTCCCCACTCAGAGGCGTTATGAGTTTGCCTCATGCATGTGATCACGGGAAAGACATCTGAGTCCTGTTCACAGCCCACACGGTCTTCGCGTTTGTCTTCCCCGAGATCATGCTATTCAACTCCAGCAGAGTGAACAGATCAGCGCCTCTATGACCAGCTGATCCTCCTTCGAAGGCACGATGTCATCCTCGATGGCGACCCATAGGCTCGCGGCATGGATGTTCACCTTCATCACCAATGCCTTGTCGGAGTAGTTCGAGCGGGTGAGCATCGGGAAAGCGAGGTTGGTGCCGCCGCCGTTGGGCTCACAGACCACCTGCTACACCATGATCTTGTCGCCGCCATCACGCCTTGTCCTACTACCTCCGCGGCTTGGCGAGCGCTGCCGCTCCTACGGCGGTGATACATTGAGCCTATGAGCTAAAAACGCTAACAGGAAAACAGAAAGCAGAGGCGCTGCTGCGGCAGCCTAAAATCGCTGCCATGGGTGTCGAAATCGGTGCCATGGCAGGCATTCTAAATGCTCTGCCATGGCAGCTAAGAATGCTGCTCTTGCATGCAAACGTGCCGCGGCTAGCTTTATTCAACAACCAACACACAGTACAGCACTTGGCTGCAAATAAGTACTTAAACAACAAGTAAACATCACTATAAATTACGACCATAGTGATCAAACAACATTTAACAAACAAAATGATGACGTTCTTGTGTAT
>NC_041385.1:857752734-857761097 GCF_002162155.2 Triticum dicoccoides | reverse complement strand
CTCCATCGATCTCAGAGTTCCTGTAAAAGATATTGTAGTGATGAAGATTCTATACACACACGACCACCATGCACTGATCTCGGTTCGCAAGAGCAAGCAAGATATCAATTAGGAGCTGCACCTGCATTAGCGGCCGCCGCCTCCATCGGCGATATCCCCGGACATGCTCCTGCTGCTCGGGTAATTTTGTTGCTGCTGGTGGTGGTCTCCCTTGGCTGGTATCATTGACTGGTGGTGGTGGAACTGGTGGTGTCCTCCACCCTCCTCGCCATTGTGGTCGCCGCCGCTCGGTAGCCCTAGGTGGATCATGCCATGCATCGCCACCATTGTGGTCGGTATTGCCGCAGCTGGCGGCCCAGCCATGGTGTGCAGGAACGGGTCGTGGTGGTTGTGGTCGACACCGTCATCAGCCACGTAGGCGCCAGTGTCCGCGGAGAGCAGGCAGTCGGGGAAACTAAGACCAAGGTCTTGTGGGTCGAAGCAGTCGGCCAACAGCGGCGCGCTGCCGAACATCGAGTATTGCAGCCCGGAGAGCAGGCAGTTGTTGAAGTAGCAGAACTTGGTGTTGGTGGAGTCGCAGCGCGGGCAGTTGAGCCCCGACACCGGCCGCGGCACCCCCGCCAGCCGTGCCCGCTCCGACATGGGCATGGGCTTGCTATTTCCGGTACCTCTGCCTTCACCATCCACAGAAAAGCCGCCACCATCACCACCACCCCCTCCGGCTCCAGCCATGGCCATTAATCCTTCCTGACCATGATTGTTGTTGTTGATGCCTCGTTCATCTCCAGGACCAGCAGGTGAAGGAGTAGTGCCGCCGATTTGCTGCAGCTGCAAATCAAAGAGATAGGAACCAAGCGTCAGCCAAGATGTATATTCCAATATATATAGGGCAGCCATCAGCGGGATATATATCTGAATCAACAAACCCTAGCTTAGCTAGTATACACACATATTCTCTCTCTTTTTTCTTGTGTGAACAAAATCTTGAGATGAAATACAATTAAGTACTGTAGCTAGAACCACAAATTAATACGCGCGCATACGTGAAGGTGGTTGTGGTTGGTGTTCCAGCAGCTTGATGAATCTTGGAGGCATGGGGGAAGAACATTGTCGGTGATCAGACTTCTAGAAAGAGGGATCGAGACAGTTGTTGGGAGGAGAAAAGAGATAGTGGGAGGAAGAGACTTGGCAGCAGCAGTAGCTGCTGGGGAAATCAAACGGAATTAGAGAACTACTAATAGCAAGGAAACAAATGGATCAATGGCATACCCTGCTATTTAAAACTATGAAGCCAACAGGAGCAGGGAGGGTCTAAGCTGTTGACAGCTTTGAAGGAGAGCGAGAGCTAGCTAAGAGGAGAGAGAAAAAGGACATCATCTGCTTTTTGGACAAAGGGTGAAATTTATTGACTTAAAATGAAGCATCAATTAGATACAAACAGAATGAGAATACACACTCAGCCTCTGCATATCTAAGATGCACACAACAAATATCAACACACATACACAAAAAACACCGGCAATTAGTAAAGTTATATAAGACCAAAGTTATGCCTAGGCGAGGAAAAAGAAAAACTACAGCAGTGACCAGGGCCGTCTCCAGGATTTTGGGGCCCCGGTGCGAAATGCAAAACAAGACCCAAAATTTATAAAATTTTGTATAACTAATGAACTATTTGAATCCGAGGGGGGCTACCAGGCGGGGCATAGGCGCATAGTGCTCCCTACTCCAGTGTTCGACTAATGCCAACGGCGGTAAGTTATATAGTGCATTCGTTAGGGGTTGGACTTGTCAGGCGTGGTCAGCAGATGACACATCTTGTGAGATCGAGTTTCGACTGTCAATTTCTATAGAATACAAAAAAGAACAATTTTACCATACAAGCATTCTCACAAACACCTTGCAAACAAATTCCCTCCATGGTATAAACTCACAATATACACTCCGTTGCAAGTAATCAGCATAAATCACAAACACAAAAATTGCATAATTGTAGAAAGAGAACATCAGAAAAAGAAACAAATAACATTACGCAACAAGGGATAGGAGGGAGAGGGTCAATATCAGAGAGGTTACCTGGCTAGGGGAACAAGAAGTCGGCGACAAAGCTACCACTCCAGGGGATTCCGCAAGATGGGAATGGGAATTTGGGAAAAGCTGGGTCAGAGTGGAGGAGACCGAGTCGCTGCCTAGAAGGGGAGGCCGATGCAGACAAGACGGGGAGTGGCTGGGATGGGGCGCGGAAGCCTGGCAAGGGGTGCGGCAGGCCGGGTCGAACCGCTGGAGCAGGACGGGAAGTTAGAACTCATGCCCCTTGATCTTTGTCCTCCTGATGGAGCGTGAACGGAGGAAGATAAAAAAAAAATTCATTTACGTGGAGACGGAGAAGAATTTACGTGAATGTGCTGCGTTGGAGATTAAAAAAAAATAAACCGGCGGGCTCTGGCTTCTTGGGTTTTCTCACGATAGAGCTGATTTACTTAGTTTTGTATACCCGATCGGGGGCCCCATGATTTCGGGGGCCCTGTGCGATCGCACCTGTCGCACATGCTCCTCGACGGGCCTGGCAGTGACCATATCAACACTAACCATCTCATGACACAACAAGGACAAGAGATTCTTCAACAGCAAAGCCTTCAAAAAGAGAGTGACGCTCAAGCGCCTCCATTGCCGGATCCAACCACCAAAGACCACAATACAGGTTTTCACGCTGAAGAACTAGACCGAGGATATCCAAGCAATGCCTTCAACAACCTAACTACGCAAAAATATTGCCATTGTGAGGTATGACCAACTCTCAGGTCAGACAATGGTTTTTACCGCGGAGCTCGAGACCAGGTACTCGAGAAAGCACCATTATCGAAGTCAAGCATGTGTTGTCGCCACCAATTTTTCACGATCCAAGCAGCTACATGCGCTGCATTAGAAAACCGATCAATGCTGTTGCGCAACCATAACATCTTCGTCAAGCCGTCGTCCATAGATTGCATCTCACCACCAAGACAACCACCGGATCTGAAGAGAAAACACTCGTGAAGACCTTTCGGTGGCACCACAATCCGCAATGGGGCGCCACCGAAGGCCAGTGTGGTGACCGTACGGACCAACACCAACGATGTAGCACATCATCGAGTGCAATATCATCAGAAATAGCACTGCTCGTCACCCAAGGGGCCAACATGGACGGATCTAGAGCAAGGCAGATAAGTCCGTGGCGCGAGCCCGCTTAGCCTTTTGGGGCGCCAGGACGCCGAGATCTGGCAGGGAAGCTGAAGCGATCCAAACATGCCACGCAGTAGACGCATGCATCCCCGGATAGTCGCAGATAGTGCCCAAGTCGTTGGCAGCTCAATGGATCGAGGACTCGAAGGCCACCGGCCATGGCATATCCAGGACCTTGGATCTGACGCGGGTGTTGGAGACATGAAGGAGAGGAAGCGCATGCCCTCGCCGCTGCCGTCCGCCGCGGGTCTTAGCCCGGCGGCCTCCTCCGGCGACGGCGAGGGAGAGTAGCGATGGTGGAGGCCTCTAGAAGTGCGGCGGCAGCGGCGGCGGCCTCTTTAGTCGCACTTACGACTCGCAACAGATACATGACATCATCTGCTAGTTGTTGTTTTCCTTTATAAATACCCGATTAAGATTTTTCAGATATTTATTTAACATTTTTTCAAATGCTTGATTGACTTTTTGAAATACTTGATCAACTACCTTCAGACACATTGTGTAATTTTTGTATGCATTTTTCCTATACATGGTCAACATTGTTTATTTACACATTTTAACATTTTTCAAATGCATGATTAGCATTTTTCAAAAAAATTATGTAAATTATATTTTTAATATATATTTTTGGAATATCTTATATGTGTAAAAAGGAAAAAAAAGAAAAATAAAATATTAAATCTATGGAAAAAAGGAAAAAAAACGAGGAAGTGGCCTCTCGTGCACTGGGTCGGCCCATCTGTCATGCCCCTTATGCAAGGCTTCTCTCTCTCTCTATAAGCGAGACATAGGGGCTCTCCCTTTGGCTACCTCGTACCCGCGTCTCCTGCTTCGGCAACTGGGTCGTACCTGCTGCCTTGGTCTGCAGCCCCACCCGAGCCTTGGACAGCCGAGTGCCCTTGGTGTTGACGCTGTATCTCCCAAAAAAACCGCGACAATATTGATCTTCCATATATTTAATCCGAGGGTCTCGAGGATCTTCCGCTCTCGAGGATCTCCCACGTAAAACGTCGTTCGATTAAGAAAACCGCGAACACCGCCTAAGCCTCTGAGTTCGATCGGAATCCTGCCAAGTTCTGCGGTGACGCGAGGGTATGGTTACGGGCGCTCCTCTCCATGCCATCTCTATAACCCCGCACACCCGTCATCAGGCATTGGTACACGCCGCCGGATCCTCCAACGTGTCTGTACTAATATGTTAGCATCATGTGGAATGTGGCATTTTGGCTCTCGGATGCATCTGCACCCGTTGATGAACAGTAAATTCATTCGAAATAGTAAAATGAAATTCAAAAAAACTCGATTTTTTTATGTGACGCTAGATGTTCATGTGCGTGAAGTCCGTGCTAAATTTCATGGAGTTTACACTTTTAGTAGCTCTCGGAAAAAAGATAACTTATGGGTCTAGCAAGTTTACTGTTCATGTACTATTTTGACCAATTTTGTATTTTTGTCACGTGCGCGAACAAGCAAAAATTTGGTACCAACATCATGCATTGGAACATCTTCCACCTAAAAAGGTTCAGAATTTTTTTAATTCTTTTACCGATTCTTTTGATTTTAATGTTCATTGGATGCAGATGAGGTAGGGCATCAAATTGAATATCCTTCCTATATCTACTATCTACTACCACTATAAAAGAAAGAGAGGGGCAGATCCAAATAATCAGGCACGTCCATAGACAAGATCTGATGGTCTATAATCGTTCCGTGTTTAACCCAGCAAGCCACGCAATTAAGCCCGATCACTAAAAAAAATGTCCGCACGACCTCTCGCCGCGTCCCCACGACCTCACGCCCCGCGCCGTTCCTCCCGCACGACCTCGCGTCTCTGCGCCGTTCCTCCACAGCCGGGCGCGGGCGGTAGGTCCCCGAGCCGCCGCCGGAGCCACCCTTCGCCGCGGCCCGCAGGTCGCCGAGCCGCCGCCCCGGAGCCGCCCTTCCCCGCGGCCAGCAGGTCGCCGAGCCGCCGCCCCGGAGCCGCCCTTCAACGCGGCCTGCAGGGGGCTCACCTCGCTGCCCATGTCGTCCTCCTACTCCTCCTCAGTGGCACTCCTCAGTGCGGTGGAGCCAGCGGGCGCCGAGAGCATGCGGACGGAGGTGGCGCAGATCCAGGGCGGTAACAACGACGGGCGCCCCACATCCCCTTCACGTGTCGCTGCCCAATCCTCCTCTGCCTCCATGGCCTGCAGCAAGGGATCCCAATCATATCTGTGGGTCATCGCATGGTCCACCGTCGCCGTTCCCTTAGCACGCCGCCTGCACTTCCTCTTGGTCGCCGCAATCGTTGGGTCATCGGTTCATCTGTTCGTGCCTGGATTGTCGCGGTTCATCTTTACTCATGTTTCTCTTTGATGATGTCCAGGTGCCGCAGTACCGGCAGCGAACCTGAAGGCCCCAGTGCAGGAGGAAGCAGGCGGGTGCTCGGCGACATCGGCAATATCGTCCCTGCCCACGTCCTCGAGGGGTAAGAAAGTCAGCACAAGGATCGAATCCCAGTCCTGCTTTTCTTTCTTCCGTTCTTTTTCTTGAACTGAACACAGTCTTGTTCGTTGCAATAGCAATATGCAGCTACCGGCGGGGATCACTCCAATCACCAGGAGCTTCAGCGCTGAGCTCTGAAGTAGGCCTAGGCCGATCCATCCAAGGTGCGGACGCTCTGCGGTATACACCACCTACTCTCTTGTCTGTTGGAATTCGTGGCCTGTCACTCATGTCCTCACAGTGTAGGCAAGTGATCAATTATCCTGAAATCTTTGCCCTATTGTACAGCCCGTTCAAGCAGTCACAGAAGCCTCTTTATAAATTACATTAATCCCTAACGTTTGATCAAGAAAAATTGGTACTGTTGGTGTCCATCTACCAACACTGCTCATGACCATATCAAGCAAATACAGGAGCGAGGGGAACCAACAGGGGTGGTGTCATGTGTGCATCTCCTATAGCGTCCTGAATCCCTGCAGTACACCAGCTTTGCGCTCTACCTATAAGCTACATGTGCTTTCAAATTCGATCTCCTGTGTGGCTTAAGACTTTGAAATAAATTTTGATTAGATAAATCTTCAGTAGTTTTAGTTATGCTCTCTATACAATTAGTAATTGTTTAGGTGATAATTCCGAACAATGTTAGTGCTAGAGACTTATACATTATTTTCAACTAGCAGTTTCAGTTCTCCCTTCGCCAATTGATACAAATAATCTATGAATTATCAACTATTAGGCTAACTATGCACATATTAGATTCTTTGTTTCAGCTGTCTCCTGTTGCACTGATATAAATTTACGTTTCAGATTATGCAGTCTTCTACAGGTTATCAGATAAACTCTTCCAGAGATTGAGATCTAATCACAACTGCTTTGAGTCCTTTACCTTCTATTTTGCAAAATGCAATCAGACGTAGTTGTCATCTCTAATGTTAATGAATAGATTCTCAGAAAAGGAAATTAATTGGAATGATCTACTCGGCATGTCCCATGACTTCAAAAGGAAGAATTTGACTAAATTGAGATGTTGATCTGCAGTGTAAAGATAGACAAAATCAAAGACTAGCCTATTGTCCAGTAACTCCCTTCCTTAGTCAACACCCAAGAGCATAAGTGGGAGCAAAATCAATGGTAGCACCAAGTATTGAGCAAAAGCACTTCGCGTTTTCATGGTACGGTCTGAGCTTAAAAATTGAATCGAACAGTGACGGTTAGTGTTATGCTTATAAATTGGTAGCCCCCAGCACTGTATGTTGTAGATGGTGCGTATTATTACCTCCTTCAAATTAAAATGCCGTTCTAATAAAAATACAACATGTTCTGGTCAATTCAGGTGCATTCCACTGGGTGATTTTCTTTCTTAATAATTTTTTGGTGGTGCTAAATAACTATAGGCTTAGGATCAAGGCTGTACTTGTTATTGCCAATGAGTTATTGCTTTGTATTTTTACATGCCGGCGGTTGGAATGCATAGTTTTAAATAGCGCGCTAAGCCTCTTAGCGGCGGACCTTTTCTAAATGCTATAGTGTGCTATAGCGAAGCTATAGCGAGCTATTTAAAATGTTTGTTCGTTTGTTTGGATCAAAGTCTCTTAGCGCAAGACCTTCTGTAAATGCTATAGCGTGCTATAGCGGAGCTATAGCAGGCTATTTAAAACAGTGAATGGAATGTGATAATAATTTCTGCATGTCTACACATAGTTTATTCATCCCATTGGAAAAAGAACCAAGAATGTTGTGTGCAGAGATGTCTTGGAGGGACAACACATGTTTGTTTTCCGTACATGCCAATCCACCTTATTATATTAGGACATGTTACTGATCTCTAATATTGAATTTTTTTCTAATTTATGTGCATATTATGCATACAATGATGAGTCGTTCTGTTAGGATAATTTGAATTAGGGAGCCTTACTAAATAATGTATAAAGATGCTATTGAAGGAGGCTATGCAACTAGCAAGGTACTCTATTTATAATCTGACTGATATTTCTTAAAAGATGTATGGCTGTTGTGTTCTCTCACACAATATAAAACATGGTTCTATATGCTCTGCTAAATTTGCAACTTTCAATGTTTTGTGGGGCCTTTCCCATCAACTCTAGGGATTTTACCTAACGGTTCTTCTCTAATTTTTTTGTGTGTGTGACTCTAGCTATTTTACTTACTGGACGTCTATATCATGCATGTTTAGGGCCTTGTCTCTATATTTTTCATGTGAATCGCAGGGTAATATGTGAATAACATTTGCACTGGTGTAAGCTTGCACGTTTGCTACAGCAGGGCAGAGTTAGTGTAGCATCATTAGTTTCTTTTTTGATATACTAAGAAGTTACCCTGTGCAAATTCTCAACTGTTTGGACCCTGTTTGCGCGCAAGATTACGAGGAGCGCCTGTGCAATTCCTCGACTGTTTGACACAGTGAGCGTCAAACGGGAGGGCTCCCAGGGGAGAGACACGGCGGCCAGGGGCATCTCCTTTGTTTATCCGCTGCTTCCCTTCATCACCAGTGAATAGCAATCACGGCACCGCATCATTCACTTGCCTATCATAGATTGACCGCTGATGCGGGCGCTCCGCTCCACTACTCCATCTCATGCTGTATATTTCCTCTCTTTATATCCACATAAAGTATAGCATGTAAATATGTCTAAATT
>NC_041385.1:857749006-857752724 GCF_002162155.2 Triticum dicoccoides | reverse complement strand
AGAAATAACGGTTTCCCTTCTATCTTCACTTATAGTGTTTTGGTTAGTAAAAATGTAACTAAATTCAGTGGATGGTGTTATTTGAAGCCAGATTATAGGATTATTCCCCTGGTGTTATCAATGTATTTGGATTGAACTTATGAACATGATTCCTTTATATTATTCCTCTAGAATTTGGTATGATGTATAACCACCTGTTCAGTAGATGATTCCTTTATATTATTCCAAAGGCTTGGCAATGAATTTGGATTAAAGTTGTGAACATGATTCACTAGAAATTGGAAGAAGGACGTCATGAATTTATAAGTATATGAAATTGTACTTTCTAGGTTTTCTTATGGTCTTGCTTCTAAATTCGATTTTATCTTGGGTGGATTTTCAAAGCGGGCATGGGTATTATCCTTTTTTCTTAGCTTGCCTTCTTTACTGGTAAAGAAACACATTACATATATCTGGATTTTTGTTGAGTAAATGAGTATGAGTGCAAATAAATTCAGACACCAAGCAAAAACTTTGACGTTTCATTGATTAAGCAGAAGATTGTCCAGTTAATCACGGAAAACCAAAACAAAAGGGCCAAGCCCACTCTAGAACACCGTAATGCCACAAGAACGCCAACCACACAAACACACGCTAGCTTGATCTCGCTCTACGGAACAAGTCGCCCTTCCATGTCTGAAAGAAATCATGAGGCACTCTCCCGTGGCGATGAAGAGATAAGTATTCCACATGCATGTAGTAGTTGCAACCCACCGAAGTTGCAAAGCTCTCGGGGGCGCCGCCCCGACATCCACTGGTTCAACATGCCTTGCACCCTCAACCGGTAGGGCCATCGCCCCCACATGCCACTGCAGAGACGTGTGTTGCACGTGCACGCTTACTAGTTATATAAAAGAAGGGTGTCGATATTAGCCGAACGTTTGGTCTAGGAACCTCCCAAACTGAACCATTCGGTCGGTACGACCACTCCCCTACAACGAACTATTTCGTTTGATAGGAGAACATGCACAGCCCGAACACCTCCCCATCGCCCTGCTGGCCTTTTCCCTGTGCAAACAAAAACAGAAAACTGGCCGGAAGCGAAACATAATAAAAAGAACAAAATTTAGTTTTCTTTCTTGTGACAAATAAAAGCCAAGTCTTTAAAAAGCATTATATTGGCATGGCAAAAATCATCATTACGTGATGTTGTGTCATTAAAAAAATTCCAGAATTGCCATGGCAACAAAATTATGTACGGGAAAATTTAATGGCAAAAATATTACAATGAATGGAGTGAACATTACACAATATGACCTTTAGCTGAAGACAAGACAGGTGGAATTCTAACAAGCTGAAGTTTTTCACTGTTCTTTAGCTGAAGAACTCCTAGAAACAAGAAATCTACTCCCCACGGATGAAATCCATTCCCTTTCGGTTTGTCACCCACACGCGTATTTCGAGATCATCAATATGACCAGTGAGTGTAAAACTCTATATGTTTCCTGCGTGCGGAAGATGACCTGGGAACAGTGGCGTAGCCAGCCCAATAAGTCAGGGTGGTCCATCAATAGAAATATTTACATAAGTTTATTTATTTATAAAGAAATATATTTTTTACTACACTATATACAAGCTGTGGGGAAATTCCATGGTGGTCCATGGACCACCCTGGCCACCCCCTAGCTACGCCACTGCCTGGGAAATACGTGTATACCTTGTAAAATGAAAAGGAGGAGTATTCAATACAGTTCTTTTTACCGCATTGCATATTCCTATCATAGATGGTTGAATGAGGCTAGCCATACCGGGAGTAACATAATCGGTATCATGCACTTGGGACTTGTAAACATGCTTATGTGGCAGACAATTAAAGAAGAGAGAGGAGTTATAGTAACATAATTAGACACCATATCATAATAAATGTTATGCTAATATGTGTCATATATGACAATAAATGAGACCACCTATGATATTAATATATGATACTATGCACTATGAATATAGTATCATACACTAGTATCATATGCATGATACTAGTATATGATACTCCCACAGATCACCCGAACAGTGGGAATTATGAGTAGGGAATGATTGTCAAGGGACATACAATATTCCACCTGTTAAATTCTGTATCATCATAATACGCTACTCCCTCTGTACCCTAATCATAGCACCGCTCCTTCCATCCCTATTTTCATAGCCCTCGTGACTCGTGATTTAACCCTGGCCATCAAATTTTCACCAAATAACCCATGAGCCATGTTCCAAGAAAAGCACACCATCGGAACCCATTTAGAATGCAAATTCAATGTATATATAAATGGTAAATGTTTGCATCCGGTCGACTGGCTGAGTTTCGGCCGGTCGCACCGCTCACTCCGCGTTTCGCTCCTCTAGTCTGCACGTGGTCCACCACCGAACGAGTGCCTCGCTTTACCTTATCTCTTCAGGGGCAAAACGAGATCCACTCATTCTTCTGGTCGTGCACATGTGCATCTCCTCTGCACGGCAGGCTACACTCTCTCCCCTCTTCCTCTCTGTACATGCCCGCCTTCCCTCACCGGTGACAGGCTATGCGGCCGGCCATGGCCACCGCCCACTTCTGTTTTCTTCTCCATCCCATGGTGGTCGTGGCTGCCCCCCCCCCCCTTTCCCCACTGTAAACAAGTGCTGCAAAACCAATGCTCAACGGTGCGGACGGCAGCGGCCACAAGTGCTGGAGACCGGCGGCGGCCGGTGTTGGGTACCCCGGCGACAAGTGATTGAGATCCGGTGTTTTGTATTTTTGCTGGAAGCAGCCCCAAATTTTGCTGCCATTGTCTTCTTCTTTTGCTGGAACCAACCAATTCATTTTTGCTACCACATTTTTTTATTTTGTTGAAAACAGTGTATCAATTTGTTGCTTCTACCATCTTCGATTTTTGCTGGAACCAATCCAAATTTTTGCTACCATGTTTCAGCAAGATGTGGATCGGTGAGATGTTTCGTTGAGACCGTCGGCAGCGCCGGCATGTATTCCAGTCGATTTGCTGGCACCGTCTTTTTGGTTTGCTACAACCGACAATTTTTTTGCTGGATTGGCGAGATGTTTCGTTGTGATCGTCTATGATGACGGCATGTTTTTTTGCTGGAACCGGCATTTTTTTTCTGGAAGCGGCAATGTTTTTTGCTAGGACTGTGTTTATTTTTTGCTACCACATAATTTCTGATTTTTGCCGGAATCAACGCCAAATTGTTGCATTTTTGCTACCACCGGCGTTTGGAGTGCTGGAACCGGCTCTAATTTTTGCTACTACAGGCGTTTTTGTGTTGCTGGAACAACAACCATTTTTTTCAATTTTGGCTACCAATTGTGTTTTGGTTTGCTGGAACCATCTCTATTTTTTGCTACCACTGCGAGCATGGCGTCCTCGCCATTGATTCTGCTGGGGGACGAGGTGGTGGGCAGCACTGGCAAGGGGCGGGGCGGGTGGCTACTGTCGATGGCGAGGGGATGGACATGTGCTGCACGATGCGGAGGGGCGAGCCGCCATGGCTCCCTGTGTTTTTCTTCTCTGCTCAAAAAGACAACCGGCGACAGCGGCGAGGACGGACGGTGAGGGCGCCGACCGGCAATGAGGACGCCGCGGTGGTTCTTCAAGTTCGGTCGTTTTCTCACGGGGGATATGGCGGGGCCGCAGGGATGCGGAGCGTCGACGGCGCTCGGGGGCGTTCCAATTTTTATTGCAGGGAAGGG
>NC_041385.1:857735666-857748996 GCF_002162155.2 Triticum dicoccoides | reverse complement strand
AGGGGACGAGGGAAGACTGCGAGGAGGACGAAGCTGGGGTCGGATCTGACGGTTTTAATCGCGCGTATCGGGCGTCCAGGGCTCGACCGGCCCAACCGTTCAGCCGGTGCGCCGGCGCCTAGCGTCGCCCTATATAATTTCCCATGGCACACAACTATGCTTCTGTTGCCTAACCAATAGCCAAGAGCTAAACGTCAGACCACGTGTGGACCAGGACGACCACATTCTATGCCCTGTCCAGCATCAGGTGATTCCAAAACCGGCGACTAGCCGCAACGACTGTACATCCTACACCGGGAGTCGCAGATTACAACCTCATCAGAGAATCCTTCATATGATAGCACTTCTTTTATAAAGTGTTTTTTTTAACATAAGATACATACGTGCATACATTCATCTCTATAAACGCATACACGCACATCGGAAATTCTAAAATAAATCCAGGAACAATACGAGCACCGGGACTTGAACCCTGATGGGCTGAAGATATCAGTGTCCCTTTAACCATTCAATCACAGGTTGGTTCGCTTATAAAGGATGTTTTTATTAACTCAAAATCAAGCATCAAGAATCTACAAAGTATGATAATCAGTGCCTGGCCTCTACATAATTAAGATACACAAAGCCAAATAATAACAATAGTCTGATGCGCAGTTTGTTGATTGGTGTTGGATTTTATTTTGTCAACTTTGGAACGCGTGGGCGCGGCACCATACATTCCCAAACTTGTTTCTACGCAGCTACACTGATGCATCTTGCAATGATCTTGGGAACAACTGCCCCTTGTTAAAACATTTGAGGACAAAACCATCATCATCGGTCAAGATCAAGCGGACCTTTTCAATGTGCTTCGACAGAGGAACAACTGCCCCTTGTTAAAACATTTGGGAACAACTGCAACGATATCTGTAGACATGGGACAGATAATCGGTTTTTCAATGTGCTTCGACAGAGGAACGACTTCCAGAAACAACAAATCTTCTCCCCACAGATGAATACAGCGGACCTTTTGGCTAAAGGAAAGCATAGACCAATTTTGTGTCTCCTACTGTGTTGTGCACGCAAAATCGATGAACAAACAGAATTATTCGTGACACGCATATGCCTTAATATAATTTTAGATGTAACTAGGTAAACAAACATAATTTTATCTTATATGCCTCAATATAATTTTAGATGTAATATACTACATATAAGTTATTTTTAGTAGCCTTCATAAATTTTTGAATTGATTAAATATTTTCTAAAATTTCAATGCCAAGAAATGCACTTAATTGCATAAATAGAGCGAATGGACCCCATTTTTTAAAAAAAAATACCTGTTACATTAGTGGTGTGTGTCAAGTGTATAGTTTTTTAGGGCAACCCTCCCTCTCGAAACCTAGCTTCTTGCTTGGATATGGTATGGTTTCTAATAGTCTACATGACAGCTTTTACGAAACATTCTCAAATTTAAGCCACATCATCTATGGGTTATATAATCAAACCATGCCAAGTTTCGTGATTTTTTGAGCTTTATTGGAATTTCTGAAAACTAAAATGGCAGTACCACCACGTTTGTGCTCGGTTCTCGGCCACCTAGTGTCAAGGACTCTTTTCTTTCCTTACACAAGGCTTAAACATTGGCTAAAGACTGCTAATAAGATTTATCAAGACATGTAATTTAAATTTGAATTATATCCATTAAATGCCTAGCAGTGCATTTTACGACTTAACTATAGCAAACGGACCTTAGAAAATCCCAAAATTTGACATGATACATTTAATAGTGCGTGTTGAGTGTGGAAAACATTTCAAGGCCAAATGATGAACCGATGGTCACTTCGCCTCCAAACTTGACATATGCCCTCTCAAAACCTAGTTTTTTCCTCGGAGATGGTCCGGTTTGCAAGCAGTCTACATGAAACTTTTGTGAAATATTATCAAATTTTTAGCATAGTCTTTAGGGATCATATCATGACACTATGGCAAGTTCCATGATTTCTGAGCTTCACTTGAATTTCTGAGAATTAAAATGGCAATAACCAACATGTTGGTGCTCGAGCCTCGACCACCTGGCCTCTAGGACACATTTTCTATCCTTACATGAGTCCTAAACATAGACTAAAGACTAACATTAATTTTTTTCATACCATTTATGACGATTATTTCATGTACCCACAGTTTAAATTGAATTATGTTCATTAAAGGTCAGTTTGGTTGGCACCCTGGGCCACAAACTCCCCTGAAATCTGTTTGTCGTTCGTTTTGTTAGCACCCTGAACAGGAATTTCCTATTGGACGCACGTTGCCTCATACTGTTGAGGTTTTGCACCGGGGGAGACCGAGCGATCGTTTGACTGGGCCGGCCCGTTTAAGCTTTCATTGTCCCCGGTTTTGGGAACCATCTAAAGGCTTTCAGCAGTTTTTTTTGGTTTTGGGAAACTTCTACAAGGTTCCTGAACCGGGTTTTTTTTCCTTGTTTTGCTTCCTTTTCTTTGTTTTTTCCTTTTTTTTTGTTTCTCCATTGTTTTTTCTTTTTTCCTGCTTTTTTCATAAAAATGTTGAATTTTTTTTCACATTTCCAAAAAATATTCGGAAGTTTAATTATTCTAAAAATTATAAAAATGTTTGCACTTTTGAAAAAATGTTCAAAAATGCAAAACAAAAAATGTTCAAAATATTCGAAATTAGTTTGCCTTTCCAACAAATGCTAGGATATTTTCAAATAAAAGACAGCATTGTCTGTAAAAAAAGTTCGTGTTTTACAAAATTTGTTCAAAGATTTCAAAAAAGTTTGTAGATTTCGAAAAAATTGTTCACGTATGCAAAAAATGTTTGTGCTTCCATATTTTTTCAGAATTTTCGAAATTGTTCTCCGTTTCAAAATTTGTTCTCAAATTTTAAAAAATGTTCTTGCTTTAGAAAATTGTTCACAAATTACGAAAATATTCATGTTTTCAATAAATATTTGTGCTTTCATATTAGTTCAGGATTTCAAAATTGTTCTCTGTTTCAAAATTTGTTCTCAAATTTTAAAAAATGTTCTCGCTTTACAAAATTGTTCACAAATTCTGCAAATGTTCATGTTTTCAAAAAATGTTTGTGCTTCCATATTTTTCAGGATTTTCGAAATTGTTCTCCGTTTTAAAATTTGTTCTCTAATTTTTAAAAATGTTCTTGCGTTAGAAAATTGTTCACAAATTCTGAAATGTTCAAGTTTTTAAAAAATGTTTCTGCTTCCATATTTGTTCAGGATTTTCGAAATCATTCTCCGTTTCAAAATTTGTTCTCAAAGTTTTAAAAATGTTATTGCTTTAGGAATTCGTTCACAAATTCTGAAAATGTTCATGTTTTCGAAAAACATTTCGAAAAATTAAAATTTGTTTGTGACATCATAAAATTGTTTGTTCTTCAAAAAAAATGTACGATCAAAATTTAATTAAAATTTGGAAAATCGTAAAGGATTTTTTTCAAACAGTGTTAAGTCTTATACTTTCTTAGGTTCTTATAGTTTTCCGCTGTATATTGGTCAACCGAGCCCTTCTGTCGTGGTGGCTAGTAGCGTGCGCACACAAGTCAGCAGTCATGTCTTCGATTGCCATTCATCGTGCCCTATATTTTTTCTGCAATTTTTCACCTGCTATTTTTGGCGCACTGCAATGGGCCGGCCCGTTTAATCATTTCAGTAATCCTGGTTTTGGGAACCTTCTAGATGTTTACGGCCAGGTTTTTTCCGGATTTGGCAACTTTCTACAAGGTTGCTGAACCGATTTCCCTTTTTTCTTTCCTTTTTACGTTTGTTTTTATCTTTTTTCCTTTTTCTTTTCTCTGTTTATTTTTCATTATGATTTTCTTTTGTATGTTTGTTTTTCTCCATTTCTTTCCTTTTAATTCTCTTTCTTTTTTTTCTTCATGTTTGTATTCCTTTTTATTTATGTTTTCTTTTTGTTTTCTGTTTCCTTTTTTCCTGTTTATTTTGTTCGATACCAATATTGTTCAGAACTTCAAAAACAAATCTCGTTTTCCAAAATTTGTTCACAATTTAAAGAAAAATGTCTGTGTTCCAAAAAACGTTCTTTTTGAATTTTGTTTACAATTTCAAAAAAAATGCGTTTCACAAAATGTTCAAGAATTTCAAAAAACATTGTTGTTTTCAAACTTTGTTTCTAATTTCAAAACTTTTTGCATTTCAAGAAGTTAAGGAATTTCAAAAAATGTTCTCATTTTCAAAATATGTTCACAATTTCAAAAAACTGTTCGTGTTTTAAGAAAATCAGGAATTACGAAAAATGTTCTCATTCTCAAAATCTGTTCAAAAATTTTGAAAAAATATGTTCACACTTCAAAAAATGTTTGTGGCCTCAATATTTCTTTTCAAATTAAAAAATCAAATGTTTCAAATTTTGTTCGCATTTCCAAAAAAGTATACAACTATGAATTTTGTTCGCATTTTAAAAAAATGTTCATATTCTCACGTTTTGTACATAATTTAAAAAATGTTCTTGTTTTCAATATTTGTTCCAAAATTAAAAATTATTTGTGATCTAGGAAAATATTTGGTAATTTTAAACAAATGTTTAGTATTTTTTGCAATTTGTTTGGTTTTTCGGAAAATGTTCAGTTTTTTATTAAATGTTTTCATTTTAGAAAACAGTTCAGGATTCGAAAAACAATTCCTGTTTAGAAGTAACAGAATTACAAAAAGATTCACTTTTCAAAAAAAGTGCGTCATTTCAACACCGTTCAGAATTTTCAAGAAATGTTTTCCAATTGTGAACCTCTGTTGTATGGTCTTATTTGGTAATTGTTTTTGCCGCACGATAAAAAACAACAGGCGGCACATCGGTGGGTTGGCTGACGCTGAGGACTGCTTGAGTGAAGCCTCGCCATTTCTGCCACAGAATGCGGCAGATAGGTGGTTCACTGGTGCATGCCTATCTATAAATTAATACTAAAATAGTTGGCTGGGCTGATGGGCTCCACACTAGTAGAGATTCTTAGCTCCTAGGTGAAAACACCGTGCTCCGGGATGACGACGTCGATCTCGGGTGTTGCTTCCCTTTTCTCGGTGTTATTGTGGGTCCAATCATGGTGTCAGGGCTCCTACATGAAAAAGCCTAGTTCATCTTCTCGGGCTCAATGGCAGAGGCACTTGTGCCATTACCCTCTTGAGTTTGTCGTCACGAAGCCCTGGTACCTTAGCTGGTCAGTGACTTCGAGCATGCTTTATCCCTAACATGTAGTTCCCACGGCTCTAACGTGGGGTGGCCCCAGTGATCTCATATCTTATACATGTGTCCCTGTGATCTCTGTTCTCGGTCCTTGTTATCTCTTGGCAGGAGCGGCGCTCCATGGCCCGGAGCGAGTGGGCAGTCTCAACGATAAATCGGCCCTTTCGAAGATGGCTCGGTGTGTTTGGTACTACGGTGTCCGATGGTTTCTCAAGACGGCGCGTTTTTGGTCCTGTTCAGTAGTCTTGGGTGTCTTTTGTTAGATGTGGTGTTTCCTCTTCTCTCGTTCAATGTTGGGCTAGTTGCACTTGTACCGCTTGCTTGGATGCCAGACCAACCGTATATCCTGCAGAATAAGTCACCGATAAGAATCTCATAAGGGGAACCTTCTTTCCTTGTATCATCCAGCTCTATACTTGATGGAAATATTGGATTAACTGTCTGCTATCATCCAACTCTTCAAGTGTCATGATCAACGGACAGATGGGGGACATAATTAAACTACAGAGTGGCCTAAGACAAGGAGATGCTTTATCACCATATCTTTTCATTCTCGTGGCCGATATTCTACAACAAATGTGCATATCTGAATATAAGAACTCTTCAGCATCCTCTGAAAGTTGATGGGTCTTTTCCAGTATTGCAATACGCAGACGACACCCTGCTGCTGATCAAAGGCACGCAAGAGTAGGCACAAGTTGTTAGGAGGGTGTTGGACGCGTTCTCAGCCTTCACTGGTTTGCACATCAACTTCAACAAGAGCACCTTTGTGCCGGTTTGCATGGACGAAATCTCTTCCAAGAGGGTGCCTGACATAGTGCAATGTCCAATATCCTCTTTTCCATGCACCTACCTGGGTTTACCCCTATCCTCGTAGAAAATCAATCATGGGATGTTGCTTCCTGTAATTCACAGGGTTGATCGAAGGCTATCTGGTCTGCTCGCTACCTTCCTCTCCTGGGGCGGCCGTCTCATCCTCATAAACTCTATTTGCCTCCATCCCCAACTATTTCATGGCATGTTTTATATGGCCTCAACAATCACTAGACAAGCTGGAGTGAATCTTGTGCGGCTTTCTTTGGCAAGGCAAGAACTTGGCAGCCGGTGGGCACTGTCTGATGGTATGGATTTCGTCACTCTCCCAAATCTTAATGGAGGGCTTGGTCTCCAAAATTTAAAGGAGCATAATTTGCCAATAATCTGTAAACTCACTTCTAATATTATGCAAGGCAAGGAAGCTCCATGCTACGAATGGTTCGCCAAAAGATACTGCAGCAACAGACTCCCAGACAGTATACAGAGTGGGGACACTCCCACTTGGCGATGCCTGCAATCAACCATACAGCTTGTTATACAATCTACCCGGTGCGTACTGGGAGAAGGATCTAGAATCTCTTTTTGGAAGGATTGGTGGCTTGATTGCTGAAGAATTCAATTCTCCTTCTCATTGCTCTTTTCTTTTGCCCGAACCACAAGTTGCTCTGTTGCATCATAGTTCAATGATGGAATTTGGGACATAAAGCTACATCCGAATTTGACTGCCACAACCAACAAAGAATTGCAAGCTCTAAATGTTATTTTTGCTAGAATCCAACCTATGGAGGACCATGCAGATCTCCGGAGGCCAATCTGCCAGTATGACAAACCAACAACATCTTTCTCTATGAGATGATCACGTTTAAGGGAATAGAGTGCCCCTTCAAATACAAGATCTGGGATAAAACTATTCCCAATAAATACTGAATATTCCTCTGGTTGGAGGTCCGTGGAAGATTGAATACAAGGGACAATATGCTGAAGAAACAATGGAGGATCAGCACACACAATTGTTGGGATTGGTGCCTAGCCTCAGAAACTATATGCCATGTCATTCTGAGATGTCGATTAGCCGATGTGGTATGGCATAGGGGCGGCCTGCAGGGTATCGCCAAAACCTGCATGGACTTGCAAACTTTCATTTTATCTGCGGTGGCCATGTCCGCATGGCAATCTCTGGCACATCCTCTTTGCGGCGATTGATGTGGCTCTCTGGATGGCCCAAAATGCTCTTGTCTTCAGGATAGAGCGACGGACAGCAAGCCGAGCTTTCAAAGAGATACATCAGCTTTTTTATCTCTGGAAGCATAGAGCCCGGCGAGATCAAGACATGACTACCTTGTGTAACTATGCTGCTATTTCCCCCCAAGCCTAACCCCCTCTTCTTTCGCCCTTTATGTTTCGTCTAGGCTTGGTGGTGGCCTGCTGCACATGTTGTGTTGCGCCCACACCACCTTCATGTAATACGACTTTCGTCATCCGGGATTTTACCCTGTTTTGAATGTAAAAGAAGCGTTCTTTTCTTGTAGCAATAAGTATTCTACACGTCATGTGGTTTGTTCGGTAGCATAGATGATGTGATAATACGTCTTGGATGCGAAATTTGATGATTGGTGCTGGGTTTCGTGGGTCAAATCGATAGCCAAAGCCTAAACCCCGAAACACGTGGGCGCCGCACTTTACCATTCCATGCCCGATGCAGCATGATGAGATTTCAGGTGCCTAGCCACATCATCGACCGTTTATCCCATAGGAGGCATCGCGGAAAGGCTCCTTGGTTCCTCGGAACAATAATAAGTATTCTAAAGACCGCGTTGGAATTTCTCATGTCCACTTGTTTGTGTGACTTGTAAATCCGTACGTGCAATTCACGTTCATATTCGGTAGCATATTAACTGTTATGCTAAACGTGTTGAGCGCTCATCATTGGAGCAGCCTGTGCCATTGGGTTGACCCGGTTTGATGGCCAAGATTTGTTGGATCTACCGTTTGGATACACACACATATTGGATGCAGTGGATGATTGATTGGTTGAACCATGATCAACACCATGTGACACAAGGAACATCACCAGTTGTGGCACTGCATCTGCTGCGTGCTTGTCTAGGGTTCAGAAAACAGACCGCTCTGCAAGGATGCTTGTTCATGATCCATGCTAAACGTGCTCAAACTGTTTCACTGTGCTTCGACAGAGGAACGGAAATCTACTCCCCACAGGAAGTTTAAAATTTCTGAGAAAAACAGAGGGGAATTTCGTGTCTCCTGCTGTTCTGTGCACGCGAAATCGATGAGCAAACAGAATCCATTCTACGTGAGTCGATGAGCAAACAAGTAATCTGTTGCTGAGGCCGCTGGAGTGCAGTTGAGCAGAATTCCTTCTCCGTGGGTCGTGGCGGTCGCTCAGCACATTGATTGCCACTAAATGGATGCCGGTGGCAGCTGAGCTGAGCTGAGGTGTGACCTCGATCCGCCCCAATTAAACCGCCGCGGACCCGCCCACGGGCAGCCGCAGCTATCTATAACCCCGCGTCGTCTCCTCCGCACCACCAGAGATCCGGCCGGCGGCCCAAGAAGAAGAAGCAGCGGAGACGATGGCGGCGGTGAAGCGCGCCTACCTCGCCGCCTACAACTGGGCCGTCTTCTTCGGATGGTTCGTCTTCGTCCCGCCGCTGCTTGATTCCTCTTTCCCGCCGTCTAGTTCTTGATTGACAGATTGATGAGGATCCGTGCGCTCGTGGGTGCAGGGCGCAGGTGCTCTACTTCGCCGTGGAGGCGCTGCTCCGGTCGGGGCACGAGGCCGTGTACGCCGCCGTCGAGCGGCCGCTACAGCTCGCGCAGACCGCCGCCGTCCTCGAGGTACACCGCCCGCCGGATCTTGCTTCTTTCTCTCGATCTGTTCAGTTCTGAAATCTGAGCTCTGCATCCTGCGTGTCCCATGCCAGATCCTCCACGGGCTGGTCGGGCTGGTGAGGTCGCCGGTGTCGGCCACGCTGCCGCAGATCGGGTCGCGCCTCTTCGTCACCTGGGGCATCCTCTGGAGCTTCCCCGAGGTACTGTGTCCTTCTCCATGGCGCCTCTCTCTGTACTTCTTGCTGCGTGCATGCCTCATCCTCTGTTTTCCTTGCTCTGTTTTCTTGTACGGCTTTGCAGACCAGGACACACATCCTGGTGAGCTCCCTGGTCATCAGCTGGTCCATCACCGAGGTATGTATGTATCCACCACTGACTTCACTGAGATCATCATGCATGCTCCTGATAATCTAGAAATTACCGTTCTTCAAATTAACTGTGTTATCGAGCCGCGAAACGCAGCTGTTGCTGTTAGACTAGCTGAAGATGTGCTCCTGAACTAATGCAATGCGACGATGATACTTGTGATAGGAATTTCACACAAAATCGCCGCAGCCTAATTCGCTATACTGTCAGTATTACGCCAGGGTAGTGCTGAGTCAACTAGAAGTCTGAGGCACTATCACTGTCTGTCAAGATTTTTTTTTCTTCAATCATGCACTTTATTCTCTCAATATTAATTGCAAATTAGAAGGCTCGGGGCAGCAATGCTGATGTACTAGAAAAGAACACTAGAAACTTGGATGGAAAGAACCTTGGATGGATAACAGAGAAATTATGCTGCATATTATTATCTATCAAGTCCAATAGGTTGCCAGAGTCATGGCATATGGTCCATGGTTTGTTAAAATGCGTTGATCCCAATTATCTGATCACTTGGTTGATATGAACGGATGGTAAATTCTGCAGATTTCAGAAACCTAGTTAGTTACTCTAGTGCTGGGTGTTGCAATGCAGATTATTAGGTACTCTTTTTTCGGCACGAAAGAGCTGTTTGGATCTGCCCCATCATCGCTTCTATGGCTT
Organism: Triticum dicoccoides; assembly: GCF_002162155.2. Classification (NCBI taxonomy): domain Eukaryota; kingdom Viridiplantae; phylum Streptophyta; class Magnoliopsida; order Poales; family Poaceae; genus Triticum; species Triticum dicoccoides. Next base: position 857,739,091 of record NC_041385.1, on the reverse strand, counting down.
AGGTGAGGCCACATCACACTGCTTCAACTCTGCATAAGGTTGCAGATTGTAAGTCAGCGCAACATTAATTAATTATATAAAGTATGAATCTTTACATCGAATCGATCCTGGATGTGTGCAGGTATAGCTCATTCCTAGTCATGTACCCAACCGGCATCAGCAGCGAGGTTGGTTTGATATATATTGCATTGCAGTTCATCAAGGTATTATCTTTTCTGATGAAATCCATTAGAGCAATTGATCAATGCACTCGTAAACTGTACGAATGTTGCTAATTTTCACGTTTTCACATTTTAATTGATAATGGCAGGCATCAGAGAAGTACTGCATCAGAATGCCCAACAAATGGAACTATTCATTTGATTACTTCTATGCATCAATCCTGGTACTCCTAGTTTACGTCCCAGGTACCTTTTCCTGTCCTCGCCGACGATTCATGTCTCATTCATTAGCACCTAGTGTGTGTACGCTTACCATATTAACTTTGGGTACAGGAAGCCCACATATGTACACCTACATGCTAGGGCAGCGTAAGAAGGCGCTTGCAAAGTCAAAGACCGCGTAAATCTTATTGATATGTCTTACAAAATTCGGTGACACATCATTGTGCTTCTCATCTACGTCAGCAAATCAAAAGTCTGATCTTGTTGGGCACTAGATTATTAAACTCTGTGTCATGTGAATGTGGTTGTTGCTGAATTTGCATTTGGTTGCTAGATACAATGTCAAACACTAAAGACCAAAATTTCGTTTGACGTAAACCTTGCTGAACATAAGCTTTGCCTACTACTCTCTCTGTCCCGAATTACTTGTCTTAGATTTATCAAGATACGACGTGTTTAGATACATCCGAATCTAGACAAATCCAAGACAAGTAATTTGGGACATGTTTTTTAGGTGTAGAATAAATACCACAAAGATATAGCTACAAAAATTCTCATAACTAATAACTACAATAATTCTCATAACTGACATCTTTACGTTCAGTATCCAAGAGATTGATGCCATGTGATTCACTTAAGAGGGATAATTAAAATTTATAATATCCTATCCTATCCTATATTGTATAGACATCTGGCTCCGGGGGGAAAAGCCACATTGTACATCTGTACCAAAGGTCCCTCTGCGGCTGGCTTATGATCTTGGATCTCAGGTCGAGCACCTCGCCTGTGTCGGCAAAATAAACTGCATCCTTCTCTATCTCTCCGGATGCATGAATGGACTTGCAACAGTATCTGCTGATGAAGAGTGCTTGGCCACAATCCACGGCCGACGTCGGGGCAGGCAGGGGATGTGCTCATTCGCGGCGGCGGGCCACAAACGGCACACCGCCTCGACCATGCAGTGGGCACGGTACGCCGCCCGGAAGCGAGCGCAGTCGACGGAGTCCGCCATGCGCCAGGAACGGTACACCGCACCGAAGTCCGCCGTGTGATCGATGGAGTCCGTCGTGTGGTGGTGGGAAGAGCGCGCCGCCCGGAAGCGAGCCAGGCTGCCTAGGAGCGCCCGTAGCAGACAATAGCACGCAGACCAAAAGAGCAGCCAGGAGCAGGCCGCCGACCAGATGCCGCGGCGGCGGCCGGCAGCGGATGGGAGGCCGTCGCTGACGAGGCCTAGGATGTCACGCGGGAGCTCGGACCAGTGACACCATGGCGGACTCGACGACGCCATTGATCGATTGGTCGAGCTACTAGGTGATACTCGTAGATCGGACCGGATTGAGCTGCAGATGCTCTCGTCAATGACCTTCCGCCTTCTAGGTACAGATCCAACGGATTTTTTCTCGAGGGAGATTATTATTTAACCTAAAAGAGAAGTTGTTACCGGAATCTTTTTTTCTCTAAAAACTGCCTCCTTGATTGAATGGGCCTACGTACTTGGGCCAGATTCTGGCTTTGATTTGTTTCCTAATAACGATTCCCAATTTCTCTTCCCACAAAAAAAAAAGAGAGAGAGAGAAACGGTTCCAATATCTCATGTCTGATCCATACTTCCAACTTCCAAGAAAAATTTCTTGTCCTGCAAGAAAAATATCTTGTCCCCGCTTGAGCTACCATACTTTGTTGGATTTACGACAGACCCCCCTATCATAGTTGTCCCTATAGATATAGAGATCGCCCTGGTGTTATTAGTACACCTACCCTTAGCTATCAATATCAAAATCCCTACTTGTCTTTGGGTTCAACAATATAGAGATCGGTTACTTCCTCTGCTAAGGCTTTGGTTTCATTGTATTGACTATGAAAGGTACGGTGTAGGTTCCCACGATCTTTCCTACGATTTCTACGAATAGATGACTACGACTAACGCAAGAGGGATTCCTGCGACTAACGCTAGAGCAAAGGGAAAGGACAATGAAGCAGCAATAAACAGATTGAAGAGCTATTAGTATAGCAAGTATTAATTCAAAATTTAGTTAGTTTGGGAAGACTGCTTTGCCTGGATTGATGGCGAGCCTGGAAGCCTTGCTTCTCCACGTCTGATCCATACTTTCAACTTCAAAGAAAATTCTCTTGTCCCTCAAGAAAAAAAAACTCTTGTTTCTTGTAAATAGTTTTGGACTTTTGTTGGATTTGTTTCGAACTAATAAGTGTACCAATGTTTTTCTTGTCCAGTTTGGGTTTTTGGTGATGGTAGCTTTTCTTTCTGCCCTACGAATAGAAGCACCAATATTCTACTGCAACAAACATATTTTCCGTATATTGATATTTTAAGAGCGGCAATCCGCTGGTGAGCACTGTAGTAATAAAATCACCAAATGCAGGAGACGGGTTTTACCTCCTCCTGTAGGAGGACCTGGGTAAATATCAGTCTCATGCCTTACCATATCGACCCGCCGTTTGCACTCCCATCTGAACAAATATGTCGTCATCGATGGCACTGCCAGTCATGAAACCCTAGCAGTTGGCGCACCAGGTTGGGGCGGCATGTGCAGATCTACTGAACTAATTGAGATGCCCCTTCCAAAGCAGAAAATCGGTGGCCTCTTGTCAGGATGTTTCCCCATCGGTCCACACAAATTGGTCTCCAATGAGACGGGGAGTTATATCCTCGTTGTCCCATTTGACAACTATCATATCTTCCAGTTCAGGTGCCTGAGCTTCATGGCTGACAACCTCTGTGAGCTGTGTGGCTGCGACGGCATACCCTGTTGTGCGGAGACCCGGACACATGCCTCACAATCAGGGACGGGCCTACAGAACAAGAATCCCGTACAGCCGAGAGCTTCATAACCAGAAGGCGCCAGGCAACAGAGACGCAAGGCACCGCAGTGTGAGAACTACTCCCCAAATAGAGGATGCTCCCTTCAAGGCCCGAGGTCTCGACACCTCACTAGCGAGTGTCAGTTTCCTCCTCAGGTACCTCGTTTGAGGTGTCCCCTTGACGCCTCACAACAAGGAGAACAATGGCAAAGGAAGCGCAGG
>NC_041385.1:857734703-857735463 GCF_002162155.2 Triticum dicoccoides | reverse complement strand
CTGTAATATGACAATCGAAATAGTAACCGATATATTGCCACTTTTGGTTGGTGAGATTTTTGAATTAGGCCGTATAAATCGAAAGAGAGGGAGTATGTGTATATGAAATGCCACAAATAAACACTTATAAAATGCATATAAGAATAACATTCATGTCAAATTTAAAGGAAATAGTTAATAATTTAAAACTAATGCAAAGCTAGATGGCACTAGGTCAACTCAATAGAATCTTAGTGATTTTCAGTCGAATGCACAAATGACAAGCTAAGGTAATATATTCCTAAACAACGAAGTACGATTTGATCATCATTGATTATACCTATTGTTAATCCATATAACCAAACAAAAATACGTGTTGATAGATGGTTAAGTTATTTGTATCAACTTAACTACAAACAAAAGGAAGTTATACGTATATGAAGTTTTGTAGTATGATTTACCCGGTCCATTGGATATAACATCCCGCTAGTAACTCGTTGTTGATTCTCTGGTTGCACCTAATCATCCTGGAGCAAGTAACTCGTTGCTAATTCTCTGGTTCTTCTTCTCCCTAATTGTCCTGGATTTGCGCCGTCGGCGTCGCGTATTGGCTGTGGCTCGGGAGGTCGAGGCGGCGCACAAGGTACACGAGAAAAAAGATCAGGAATTCAGCCATCGTTCGCATCGCCAGACTGGGAGCTATCTCAGTCGCATCATGGGCTGCGCTTGTTTTGACGTAGATTAATTGGACTAGACCTGGCAGGCCAGCACAAAGAGAGAA
>NC_041385.1:857718135-857734434 GCF_002162155.2 Triticum dicoccoides | reverse complement strand
CGCCCCATTCGCCCCGCAAAGTGTTTTTTACCGGAGGTGGTAGCTACCGGTGATCTTCCCACCAATAAGGTGCTGCCACATCTAAAGTTGTGGGACCATGTGCATGTGTATTATGAAAGTATTCATTGCAAAAAATCTCTTGTATTTCTGATTTTAGTCTAATCAATGTCACAGTGATGCAGTAACTTTTCACAGGAACACAGTACGCATGCATGCATGCAGAATCCCCCATCTGTGTCACACACAAATCCATCCATTTTATCTTTGTTTAAAATTTTAGATGGACAATATCTCTAACACTACTGTTTTTTATTGAATTTTTTTATATATTCAAATTCCTGAACATGGGATCTGTAGAACAAGACCAATTTTGAATATATTTAAACTAGTTTAAGTTTTTCGATTTCAATCATATCAAAATTTAAATTTCACTTATTTCAAATGAGTGAGTGTAATTTGTTTTCTGAAACTAGTGAAATGTGTGAAATCTATCTTTTGGAATGAGGGAAATCAATTTTTGTGAAACGAGTGAAACATAGTATTTCAATTGAGTGAGTGTAATGTGTTTCTCTAAACAGAGTGAAATCTAATTATGTAAGTGAAATTAGTTTTCTGAAATAAATGGAACCAAATTTTTAAGATGAGTGAAATCCTTTTAAATACACATGCCACATTTTTTTGGTGTGAAATACGTGCAACTAGTTATTTCAAAAAAATTAAACTAGTTATTTCGAACATGTGAAACTGATTATTTCAAAACTTTTTTGAAATGAGCAAAATATGTTTTATGAAGCGAGTGAAATTGTTTTTGGAAATAATTGAAATATGTTTTTGAAATAATTGAAATTGGTGAATCAAAATGATCGAAATCAAGTTTGTTTGGCAAAACCTGTGGAGTCGGTCTCTTAAGAATTGAAACAAGTGTTTTGAAATGAGTGAAATTATATTCTGAAATGAGTCAAGTGAGTTTTATGCAATAATTTAGGTCCATTTTTTAAATATGTGAAACTGGTTATTTCGGCTATGTGAAATAGATTGTTGCGTGTGTGAAACTGATTATTTCTTCTTCTTTTTTGCGAGGAGTGAAACTGATTATTCCAGCTATGTGAAATATATAAAATAAAAAGTATTTCAAATATATCTAAAATTGGTCTTGTTCTAAAGATCTTGTCACCACGATTCCAAATATATAAAAAGTTTCAAAAATGGACATTTCATTTAACAGATATCGATCATTTGAAATTGGAGGATGAAATTAAGTACATGTCAATTGTATGGAGAGAGAATGCATGCAGCGTCCGTCTCTCAATTCTAACTCTCTCTCCTCTGCAAAAAGCTGCTACTCACTGCACAAATCTTGATGAAATCGATGGACAGTGGATCCAACACCGGTACATCCCGACTCCGGTAAAATTACTTATTGGCCGTTTGCCCCCCTCAGGACCGGCCCTGAGGAAGCGCCGGCCTGAACCCCCTCCCCCTCCTGGAGGAACATGAATGGGAGCATGCCCTGCCTGGGCGGTAGCCTCCTGATTCCGGGCAACCCGGATGCACACCAAGGTACAACTCGTTTCTTAAGGTGGCCGGATAGTCGGATTACGTAGCTAGGCAGGTTCATGCTAGTGTTGGCCCCCTCGTAGACGGCTTTGGCTCACCAAGGTAATGATGAATGGTTGTAGTGATCCCAATATATTGTAACACTAGTAATCCTATGTTGTTCTGCTCATTGACTGACAAATTGGTAGAGATACAAAATGAGTACCTACATTCAGAAAAACCCTGTTATTAGCTAGATCACTGTAGCACATATGCAGTTCTGATCATTGACTGAGAAACTGTATATGCCACTGCATACAAAACTACAAATATATTATGATGTGGGACTACATGTACTACGACAACAATTGACATCATCCGCACCTTCTTTTCGAACTTCCACTTTGATTCATGTGTACGCCTCTTGATATTACCTAAATATTGATTGCCAGCTCTGCAGAATGTGAAGTTTGTTGTGCAGTTTTATTACTTAAGTTTGGACCGTAACCTTTCTCAAAACAATCATGAAAAAAAATCATGCAGCAACGTGCGGGGCATCATCTAGTTAGACAAGAGAATAATGTCATGCGATCGAGTAAAGAGAGAAAAAATAATTTTCTAAAATCAAATCTAACCATACATTGTAATAACGCTAATAATTAGACAACACGTTCCGGGGGAAAGAGCCAAGTTGACTCTCTGAAATACAGATTCCTCCGTGGCTGGCTTATGATCTTGGATCTCATGTTGAGCACTTCGCCCGTGTCAACAAAATAGACCGCGTCTTTATCAACCTCTCCATAGGCATGAACGGACTTGCAGCAGTATCTACTAATGAAGAGTGCCTGGCCGTGAAGTCCATCATTTACGGGCACCCATGCCCCCATGGCTATGTCAGCCTCGAACACGTCCGCGCTGTGCGTGTAGTTGCCACCGCGCTCAAGCCAATGCAATTTCCGTCTCACCATGAGCAACTTCCCAAGAGACTCGACGATCTGCCAGGTGTTGATGAAGAGGCCATGAGATATTTCATAGTGGATGCCTTCCCCAATCCCGAGGTCACCGGTGTTCCTCATTATTTCGCATTGTGCATGGCCATTGTCACGCTCTTCGTTTAGAGTCTCGATATCATGCCTGCCCTTACCCTTGGCATCATATTTGTGGTATTTCTCGTCAACATCGCTCCACAAGTCATAACCATCGTCACACTTTGTTGCGCGGAACAAATCCACGTTGCTCCATACGTCTGAACAGTCACCGGCCTTCGGCGGGTGCCTTATGACGCGCTTGACTATAGTAACGGTGGGCACATCATCGACACTGAAAGCAATATCAAAGCAGATGAGGTCCTCCGCCTTGGTGATTCCGTAGAGCCTATCTCCGATAAAGACGATGTCGATGATGTAGATGAAGGGAGCCGACCGTGGCCTGGGCAGCCACACACCCTTCCTTGGGCGAACTAGGATGATAGGGTAATTGTCGTCGTTCGTCATAACAGCGACGACATCATGTGGGGATGAGCGCATGAGCACCTTGCGGACCTCGAAAAGCAAAGACATATTATTGCCGATAAGAGCGTCTAGCTCGGGAAGCGGCACAGTCGCGTCGGTGAAAGGATTGTGCAAGAGGTAGCTATGCGATTTGCAGGCATTGGCATCATTCCCGACGATGCAACAGAGGACGATCCAGTCGTCGGTGGAACCAATGCATGTCGTGTTCTTGGGCAAGTAGGGGAGACGGCGACGCCATGTGTCGGAGCTTGTCATGAAATACCTGTTCTCTACGATCCATGGAAGGCGTCGGGGTGGACAGGGGAGGTGCTCGCGCGCGGCGGCGCGCCAGGAGCGACACACCGCTTCGACCGTGCGGTGAGCATGGCAAGTTGCCCGGAAGCGAGCGCGATCGACGGAGTCCGCGCTGCACCAGGAACGATACGCCGCACGGAAGTGAGCTTGGTGGACCGAGTCCGCCGTGTGGTACCGGTAGTGGAAAGGACATGCCGCCCGGAGGCGACCCAGGCTGTCGAGGAGCGCCTGTAGCAGCCAAGAGCACGCCGACCAGAAGAGCAGCCATAACCACGCCGGCGGCCAGAAGAGCAGCCATGACGAGGCCGCCGACCAGCGGTGGCGGCGGCCAGAGGCAGACGGCAGGCGGTCGATGATGAGGCCTACGATGTCACGCGGGAGCTCGGACCACGGCGGACTCGACGACGCCATGGATGGGTCGACCTACCTACTCGACGATGGATCGTACCGGATTGGGCAATATACGCTACCTCGAAACGAACAAAAATTTCGTGATCTTTCGACCCTACTTATCCATCGCATTGTTTGCGTAGGTGCGCCTGACGTTTCGGTTTTTTTTGTTTGCTGACAACCGATTCCAAGAAGAATGCCATGTTGTCAGCAGAAAAAAGGATCTTCTTGGAAATTATTCTTGATCTTTTTTATTTGTTTCCCACAAATAAATGCAGTAAAATAATCATTTTTCCTTGTCCAATTTGCCTTTTTTTGCGGGAAAGTCCTCAGCTCTATTCATCAGCAAACAACATCACAAAGAACCCCCTGAAAAGATAAAAATTACAACATGGACCCTGGATGCTCAGCCATCCCCTTCCGTTGGAGCGTGCCGATGCCGCCCCTCCATCGCCAGAGCCGGGCTAACCATTGTTGATCACGCAGCTGGGAAGTTATCAATGCATAGGCTCAAAATGACCACCAACACCCAGAGGAATGAGACACCGGAAAAGTTGCTGCCGAAGAACTCGAACGAAGAACACCAAGACTCGACAAATCACCAGATCTGCGAGCAAGCACCATTCGAAGCTTCGTCATGGTAACTTTTTCTTGAGCCACTGAAAAAGAAAAGTGGTGCTTCTATTCACCCGGAATAGCAAAGCATATGAGAAGAAGAAGAAGCAACAGCGTGTGGACGGGCTTCGTGCACTCCCCCATTTCGATTGCAAGTTGTATACTTTTATGGGTGCTTTGCTGCCGAGTGATTGAAAAAAAAACTACCACAATTGGGGTCGGCGTCCCACAGAACTACCAGTTTGAAAATTTTGACCGAAAACTACCGAAATTTTTCTAATCTGTCCCCAAAAACTACCAGTTTCAGTTGATGGCTGTTTTAGGTGTTTTAAACGCTGTTATGACATATGGGACCCACCCGCCAGGACTATCTTCTTCTTCCTCCTCCACTTCTCTCTATTTGGCATTTCAACAAACACCTACTGTGCATCGCAGACGGACGGCGGCAGCAAGGTGACGGTAGCGACGGACTCGGCGTTGAGCTTGAATGATGGCAGGCTGACGATGGGGCGGCCCTTGAGCACGGCCTTGACAGCGGCCTGGCACGCCTCCTACTGGTTGGACCAGAGCAGGCCGGAAGAGCGTCGGGTGGAGGCCGGCGTCGGGGCTGGCCGCGAGCAGGTTGAGCAGCTCGGCGCGGCCGTAGAACTTGGCGAGGAAGACGGTGGTGTTGGCTTGCGCGTTGGGGCTCCGGATCCAGTCCAGGTAGGGGCGGATGGTGCAGCCCTCAAGTTCGTCGCCGACCAGATCCGCTGCCTCGCGTCCGCCGCCTCATCTCCGCCTCCCGTCGCTAGTGCCTAGCACCGTCGCCCGCTCGTCTTGATGCGCGAGACGGCCCATGCCCCTGCGGCTGGAGAGCTACCGCGTGTGGGCACTGGGCGGCGGCGGCAAGTCATCGGAGTCGCATCCTCGGCAACCGGTCCGGGCGCGTCCACTACAGGTCGGTGGCGCACCTGCTTCTTGGGGGCCTTGGGCGCGTCCGCGACAGAGGCAGGAGCCGGCGTTGGACCCCGGGAGTCCGCCGGCTCAAAGAGCACCACCGGCTCGAGCATCGCGTCGACGGCGTAGATGGCGATGGGGTGGAACAACATCATTGACTTTTCAGCCCTGGCGGGTGGGTCCCGCATGTCATAAACATGCTTAAATCGTTTAAACTGACCATTTTCCGAAAGTGGTAGTTTTTAGTCACAAAATTAAAAAAAATTGGTAATTTTCGGTCAGATTTTAAAAAGTGGTAGTTCTGTGAGACGGTAACCCCTAAAGTGGTAGTTTTTTGCCAATCACTCTTTGCTGCATGTCCATATATATAGAGAGAGAGGGAGAAGTGATCACACGTCCAAGCTAATTATGATAACTTCCTTCCAATGTTGTACGTATATTTATGTTTACAATTAATGATATCCTTTTTTAGGGACTAATGATATCCTTCTTTGTAATGTATACAGATCAAAACATACCCCTTCTGTACCGAAATACATGTCGCTGGAGTAGGAGTAGTATTTATGCATGCATATAATTAAGTTGAGTATCTGGGCTTCAACAGGTGCATATGTCGCGATATTTGGGCCATATATGGGCGTCAAGAAAGGGAGTCTCTTATTGCGAGCGTTCTCTAGTCGCACTACAGCGCTCCCGCAAATGGGTTGGCCCAGCTATATTGATCTCAAAAAATACAGCCACGATTATTTTCTTTTTGTGTGCCTGCCTAGTGCTTTATTTTTTGAGATCAATATACATTCAGAAAAGCCTTCTTCGCTCTGATCCCAGCATCGAAACTGCGGCCACCAAATCAACACAGTCCACCATCAGCCTTCGGTTCCTCTGATCCCCTCAACCGCCTTCTTCGCTCTTTCAATGATGACAAACATTGCTGAATCAAACAAGGACACCAACATTTGCGCCGAATATACATCAAAACAGCAATTCAGGCCCATCTGTCTTTTTAATGTTAGTTTCAAATTTTTACCAAGGTCGAGACTAATAGGCTCATGCAGATTGCGCATTCTGTGATGCAGCATACCCAAACTGCTTTTATGCCGGACAGGAACATCTTTGAAGGGGTTGTGGTCCTTCACGAAACGCTCAATGAGATTCACATGAAAAAACTAGATGGAGTTGTTTTCAAGGTGGATTTCGAGAAAGCGTACGATAAAGTCAAATGGCCTTTCCTTCAACAGGCCTTACGCATGAAGGGTTTTGATGAAGCTTGGCGACGCCAGGTAAAATCTTTCACGCAAAAAGGAAGTGTTAAAATTAAAGTGAATGACGACATAGGGCATTATTTCCAGACACACAAGGGCCTGAGACAAGATGATCCAATGTCTCCTATTCTGTTCAACATTGTGATTGATATGTTGGCAATTCTGATAGGTAGGGCAAAGGAGGCCGGTCAGGTGGATGGCTCGGTGCCTCATCTAGTTGATGGAGGTGTGTCCATCCTGCAGTACGCTGATGATACGATCATCTTTATGGAGCATGACTTGGCAAAAGCGAGAAATATGAAGCTGGTGTTATGCTTATTTGAACAATTGACCGGATTGAAGATTAACTTTTATAAAAGCGAGTTGTTCTGTTTTGCTAGAGCCAATGAGGAACAAGAGGCTTATAGGCAATTGTTTGGATGTGAATTGGGGACATTACCTTTCACGTACTTGGGTATACCCATTCACCATCGTAAGCTGACAAACAGAGAATGGAAGTGTATCGAGGATCGGTTTGAGAAGAAACTGAGTTGTTGGAAGGGCAAACTCATGTCATATGGAGGCCGATTGATTCTTATTAATTCGGTCCTCACGAGTATGCCTATGTTTCTCTTATCTTTCTTCGAAGTCCCAGTTGGTGTTAGGAAAAGGCTAGACATCTATCGATCCCGATTCTTCTGGCAGAGTGATGAACTAAAGAGAAAATACTGACTCACCAAATGGGATACCATCTGTCGACCAAAGGACCAGGGGAGCCTTGGTATTGAGAATCTTGAAGTCAAGAACAGATGTCTTCTCAGTAAGTGGTTGTATAAGTTATCAGTTGAGACTAAGGCCACGTGGGCGCAGATTCTCCGTAGTAAGTATCTGCAGTCCAAGACTTTGTCCCAGGTGACAGTGAGACTGACTGACTCGCCTTTTTGGAAGGGACTTATGAGAGTCAAAGCAGCTTTCTTTAATAGAACAAAGTTTATAGTCGGTAATGGCACCACCACTCACTTCTGGGAGGATACTTGGCTTGGTGAAACGCCGTTGGCGCTTCAGTATCCGTCCCTGTATAGTATTGTTCAACGATGTGATGCTTTTGCTGCAACGATTTTGCAGTCCACTCCCCTTAATATTCAGTTTAGGAGGGCGCTTGTTGGCGACCGGTGGGAAGCATGGCTTAATTTGGTGAGTAGATTAATGGAGGTTCAACTATCTCATCAGCCCGATCAGATGTGCTGGAAGCTAACTAGGTCTGGAGAGTTCACAGTTAAGTCGATGTATATTGATGTCATCAACTCTAGTGTTATTCCTAGTTCCAAAGATGTTTGAAAAGTCAAAGTTCCTTTGAAAATTAAAGTGTTTATGTGGTTTGTACATAGATAAGTCATATTAACAAAGGATAACTTGGTAAAGCGCAACTGGACATGATCTACTAGGTGTAGTTTTTGTGATCGGGACGAAACTATCAAGCACCTATTATTTGATTGCCCGTTGGCGAGAGTTTTGTGGCACACGGTGCACATTGCATTTAACATTACTCCTCCGAATTCGGTCAGTACGTTATTTGGAACGTGGCTTGTTGGGATAGAGTCTGAAACAGCTAGACACATTCGCGTAGGAGTATGTGCTTTGTTGTGGGCAATTTGAAACTGCAGAAATGATTTGACTTTTAACAGAACAACAAATATTCATTTTTTGCAGGTTATATTCTGAGCCACTGCGCTGATCCGTATGTGGTCGTTACTCACTCCGACGGAGGCCAGGGAGCGTTTGGTTACTGGATCTATCCGGTGGGAGATGGTAGCACGGGATATTTTCAACCGGTTTGGATGACGGTCATGTAATAGGATAGGCAATTAGTTTACCAATCTTTGTTATGCCAGCCGGTTGTGGCTTCTTGGCCTTTTGTTTTTGGCGTTGTGGCTTTTGGTGAGCTTGCCGTTATTTTGTTTTCAGACTGTAAGACCTTGGTGATCCTCTTTACTTATCTATAAAGGTGGTCGTATGCATCGTTCTGATGCAGAGGCCGGGAAGTCCCCCTTTTCAAAAAAAAAATACATCAAAACAACACACCGGATGCAGCACACACACAAAACACTGCTGATCCAGTAGCCAGTAACCAGTGCCCAAAACGTACACAACAAGTGCATGGAAACAAAACGAATCACCAGTGTCAAACACGAGCAGCAAAACAAGATTCAAGCTGCAGCAAACAGCATGGCAGTTGTAAGGATGACACGGTACTGACAGTCCCATTTATCCCATTGCGAAAAACAAACAACATTAACAGCCTCTGGTATAGATACTAGATGCACACGCACAACATTGCCGCTCCAATAGCGAGTTACCATTTCCGGCGACACCCCGGATCAAATCCAGAAGTAATAAACATGAAAACAACAGCAAAAAGCTTTCATTGCGATTTACGGGGCGCGCGGCAAATAATAGAGCAGGATGCAGTACAGAGGGTGAATCGGGCAATCAGCAAAACAAAACATATGAATGTTATCCCCGCCGCCAATATAACCATATAAGAACCAAGATACCTCATGCATCTTGAGAAGCTGGAATTTAATTTCTTTGTTTAGGCCTTTAGGAAACCTCTTATTACAAAAATTACAATAGAAAGTTGGGGTATACTATTGGCTTGCACTCAGCGAGTTCATTCGACTAATAACGTATTAAAAAAAATCTGCCAACCACGTTGATGGGATTAATGTTCCTAAATACTTGGATTGGAAAGAAAAGCTCAACACTAGAGCCACTGCAACAAGGGGTTACTGGTAATTTATCTAAAGAGAACAACTAGGCCAATTAGGAAAATAAACCCTGGCCATGACCACATACAAAGACATAGCCTACGTAAATCAGTAATCGTAGCATGACTCGCCGACCTAGCCTAACGACGGCGCTCGCACCCGGCAGGAGGGGAACGGACCAAGAAACGTCGCTGAATCTGATCGGAATGAGCGCGAGGGCCTAATCGGATGCCGGATCGGGGTTTGAGCGACAAGGACGGGGCGGGTGGTTGACCTGAGGGGCTCAGCGCCTGTGCGCCTGGACGAACTTGGAGGCCCTGAGGTCCTCCTCGGTGAACCCGGCGGTGAGCTTGGTGACGAGGGCGCCGGTGACGGCGAAGCCCGCCAGGAAGGGCCAGGTGCGGGCCCACTCCCGCCGGAAGAACACCGGCCACGGGTCGAACCGCGCCATCTCCGCCGCCGCTCGTCGGGGTCGATCCGGTCGACGTCGCTGCTCCGGTGGCTGCGGCGAGACCAACGGAGAGGATGAGAGAGTTTTCGGTCGTTCTGGCGAGGGTAGGGGGCTGCTGACAGACCTATTATGTCTGCTCGGGCCGGGCCGGGCCGCTCTCGGCCAGTGGCCCGCTTCTCTCGCAGAAAAATGGAGGGTTTCTGGATAACTTTTTTTCCTAAAGATGTTTTTGTCAAGCACATGTGCTTATCACTATAGGAGCAATGCCTAATTAAGCGTCTACCCTTTATAAATAAGTACCGATGCTCAATAACAACCGATTTGTTTTCATAAGCACCTTGCCTTGTACAAGGCATAATAACCACAATTAGTTTGGCATCCAGATCACGTTTTTTGCGACCGGATGCGTTCTGTGTGACCAAGTTCCCGGAGATCTGCAACACTTACTTGTCGATTGCTCTTTTCCTCAACAAGTTTAGCGAAAAAGGCTTTCGCCCCGCTTTATATATAAAGCATAGACCATCAGTGCCCAGTACAACCGCACGCACCCATCACACGATAGATCTTCGCACCCGTAGGAAGTTTTAGTCTCGTTTGTAGGTTTTGGTGCCCTCTTGTCGCTAGTTTGGGCTGTGGAGGCAACACCGCAGTGAAATAATTATCTCTGACCTCGGCCCTGTGGTGTTGGTTCCAACCTCTCGGGGGGAAGGGGTGAGGGTTGATTCCCCCAAATATGATCAAATGATTGTGGATGAGTGCCATCTACTATGATGCTTCTGCCTCGATTCAGGTGGTGTTGGTGGCCACGTCACGGTGCTTTCAACGTGGACGCGGGGTTGGGTCTCCTCGTCCGCTCTTCCCTTTCTTTAGGCCTTGTTCGGTTCCATAAAAAATGAGAGGGATTGACAGAGATTGGCAGGGATTAAATCCCATCTAGTTCAAATTTTCCCCAAATCCCCTCCATTCTACTCCAATCCACTTGAGGAGTGGCTTAACCGAACAAGGCCTTAAGGAATCAAAGACACATGGATTGCTTGAGCATCAAGTCTGTTACATTGATGACAGTCCTTTTTGTACTTATCTGTAGATATTCGAACTGCGCCATCTCCGCCGCCGCTCGTCGGGGTCGTCGATCCGATCGAGGTCGCTGCTCCGCTGGCTGCGGCGAGACCAACGGAGAGGATGAGAGAGTGCTCGTGTCGTTCTGGCGAGGGTAGGGGGCTGCTAATAGGCCTATTATGCCTGCTCGGGCCGGGCCGGGCCGCTCTCAGCCACTGGCCCGCTTCACTCGCAGAAAAATGGAGGGTTTCTGGATAACTTTTTTTCTTCTAAAGATGTTTTTCTCAAGCACAGGTGCTAATCACTATAGGAGCAGTGCCTAATTAAGCGTCTACCCTTTACAAATAAGTATCGATGCTCAACAACAACCGATTTTATTTTCCTAAGCACCTTGCATTGTACAAGGCCTAATAACCACAATTAGTTTGGCGTCTAGATCAAGTTTTTTGCGACCGGATGCGTTATGTGTGACCAAGTTCCCGGAGATCTGCAACACTTACTTGTCGATTGCTCTTTTCCTCAGCAAGTTTAGCGAAAAAGGCTTTCGCCCTACTTTATATATAAAGCATAGACCATCAGTGCCCAGTACAACCGCACGCATCCATCACAAACGCACACACACACCCAAGGCAGGATACATAGGCGCTGAGCGCAGCAACACACTCCCTAGCACTACACGAGCCGCCGGGAGCTTCATCCGTGAACACCGCGAAGAAGTGAAGCCGCATATGACGAACCGTAGGCTCCAAGGTGGCGCCTTCAGAAAGGATACGGCATCGGAGCGCCGCCATCGCCCGATCCGAGGATCAGAGTTTCCCCTGGAGCAACACGATGGGCAATGATAGCCGCGACGACGCCTTCAAGAAGGGAGCGATCTTCGCCGTCGCCAGTCCGTCCGAAGATAGAGTAGGTTTTCACCCCGACCAACACACACCGCCACCGAACGCCACACCCCGGCTACCACGCCGCCCACACGGCCGTGGTAGCCGGGCAGCACCGAGGCACGAGCTCTGCCCATGAGCACCGCGCCACCACCACCAGGTCCGCCGCCCCGGAATCCAAGACCTTGACACCAAGTCCTCCGAGCCCCACCGATACCCCAACCGCAGAGACGGGCGGAAAGGCTCCGCCTTTCGCACCCTTGGTCGGTCCCAGCGCCGAGACCCAATAGGCCGGCCACAAGCCTCTATCGATCCGTCCTGCAACACCGGGCACGAGACGAGCGCAGTCCTGCCGCCGGCCGCAAGACGGGCCGGCCCTGTTGCCGGGCGCGAGACGAGCGCAGTCCTGCTGCCGGGCGCGAGACCAGCTCGGTCCTACGGCACCGGGTGCGAGCCGGTCGATGGACAGCAGCCGGGAGAATGTCAGCCCACCGGCGAGAGAAGCGAACGGACGCCGAGGAGAGGAGTCGAAGGCGATACAGGCAGCCTACAGACGAGCCGACGCCAGAACAATCTGGCCGCCGCCGCAATCAACTTGCCACCACCACAGCAGCCGCCGGGCATGCAGCCGCGCAGCCACCGCCACAGCGCCGCCACCCCGACCAACCGTGGGGGCCTCGGTCAGGGCCGCCGCCCGCACCCCGCGCCGCCGAGAGGCCAGATCTGGGAGAGCCATCACGGCCGCCGTCTCCAACCTCCGGCCCGCGCCACCACCACCAACTGTCGCGGTGCCACCACTACCTGTCGCGGCCACGACAGAGGTGGCCACCGGCAGCCCACGCCGCCATGAGCCAGATCTGGGCGCGCTGGAGTCGTCGCCGTCTCGGGCACACGCGCGCCACCCGCCTAGCCGCCCGCTGCAGGGGGAGGTAGGGACGTCAGGGCGCCGCTCCAGCCCGCCGCACCGCCATGGAGACCGGCTACAGCGCCACGACCCGGCCCGAGGCGCCAGCCCGCGCCAGCACCGCCCCGAGCGGGAAGACAAAGGGGCCCCGCCATCGCTGCCCCAGCCCGCCGCCCGTCGCGGGGAGGCTAGAGGGGATCGTCAGCAAGTTTCACATGAGGTGCTATCTTGCTGTCGATCCACGACATCGTTACTAGGCTCAGCGTTGCGCTTCTTCGTTTAGTGGGTAGATTCGTGCTCCGGTGCCTCCAACATCCATCGCCAGGCCCTCTCCTCCATCATTTATGTTCACGACATGGTTGAAAGCACAAGTGCTCCCTAGGTGGTTTTGGTAATTGATGTCAACATATCTCTTGTTGGACTAACACTTTTATCTAGTATGTTTCAGATAAGTTCAACAATGGAGTGGCATGGACTAAAAGATGTGGGAACTCCTTCAAGATGCTAAGGACAAAGGATTGGCTCAAGCTTCAAGCTCAAGACTCTTCATTTTACATTTTAGTGATCCAAGATCACATTGAGTCTATAGGAAAAGCCAATACTATCAAGAAGGGATGAGGTGTTGCTTAATGAGTTTCTTGCTCCACAGTGCTTAGTGATATGCTCCAAGACCCTCAACTACTTTCCCACTTCCACACATATGTCCTAAACCTAAAGTCAAACTCGGCCCCACCGATTCTTTCTATCCGACGCCACCGAGTTCAGATGTCATAGCCACTGCCACAAACCCTAAACAAATCGGTCTCACCGATAGGGATCTCGGTCTCACCGAGATGGGATTGTAATCTCTCTGTGTATGTCCATTACCAAAGTCAGTCTCACCGAGTTTGAGCAATCGATACTACCGAGATTACAATGCAAACTCTCTGGTCAACTTGTTACCAAAATCGGTCCCACCGAGTTTGAGTAATCGGTCCCACCGAGTTTGCCTGACCAACTCTCTGGTTAGCTAATTACCAAAATCGGTCTCACCGAGTTTGTGTAATCGGTCTCACCGAGATTATGTTATGCCCTAACCCTAACCATATCGGTCCTACCGAGTTGCATATCGGTCCCACCGAAAACCCTAACGGTCACTAGGTTTACTAAATCGGTCCGACCGAGTTTGTTGATTCGGTCCCACCGAGTTTGGTAAATTGTGTGTAACGGTTAGATTTTGTGTGGAGGCTAGATATACCCCTCCACCTCCTCTTCATTCGTGGAGAGAGCCATCAGAACGGACCTACACTTCCAGCATCCTATTTTTGAGAGAGAACTACCTACTCATGTGTTGAGGCCAAGATATTCCATTCCTACCATATGAATCTTGATCTCTAGCCTTCCCCAAGTTGCTTTCCACTCAAATCTTCTTTCCTCCAGATCCAAATCCTATGAGAGAGAGTTGAGTGTTGGGAAGACTATCATTTGAAGCACAAGAGCAAGGAGTTCATCATCAACGCACCATTTGTTACTTCTTGGAGAGTGGTGTCTCCTAGATTGGCTAGGTGTCACTTGGGAGCCTACGACAAGATTGTGGAGTTGAACCAAGGAGTTTGTAAGGGCAAGGAGATCGCCTACTTCGTGAAGATCTACCGCTAGTGAGGCAAGTCCTTCGTGGGCGACGGCCATGGTGGGATAGACAAGGTTGCTTCTTCGTGGACCCTTCGTGGTTGGAGCCCTCCGTGGACTCGCGCAACCTTTACCCTTCGTGGGTTGAAGTCTCCACCAACATGGATATACGATAGCACCACCTATCGGAACCATGCCAAAAACATCCGTGTCTCCAATTGCGTTTGAATCCTCCAAAACCCTTCCCTTTACATTCTTGCAAGTTGCATGCTTTACTTTTCGCTGCTCATATACTCTTTGCATGCTTGCTTGCTATATGTTGTGAATGTTAAACTTGTGCCTAAACTCCACTTAAACTTAAAGAAGTTAAAAACTGCAACTTTGATACTTAGTGTCTAATCACCCCCCCCTCTAGACACCTCTTATCAAGGTCCTACAAGTGGTATCAGAGCATTGGTCTTCATTGCCTTGGTTTAATCACCATTGGAGGAAGATGGATGAGTCTACTTTGGGGAGTCTTAGACATAGAGTGCCTATTCTTGATGGAGATATTTTCATGAGTGGAAAAATGAGATGCTTGTAATTTTCAATCAATATCTTTTGAACAATTACATTGCTAGCCCTTGTGTACCTCATGTTGATCCTATGCATCCTACTCTTGATGAGTCTATTGACATGATTAGAAATGTTAGAACTGTTAATCTTATCACTAGAGGCTTGCCTAGAAACTTAATTATAAACTTGCCTACTCTTGAGTGTGCATACACTATATGGAAATTTCTTGAGGAACGCTCTCCAAATTATTCCTTGAAAAATCTAGATGAAATTCTCCATAAGTCTATTGCCTTGAGTAAGATGAATACTAGTGATCCTATCACTAGTAGAAAACGGAGCTTTAGCGCCGGTTCGTAAGGGCCTTTAGTGCCGGTTCCATAACGGCACTAAAGTGTGGGCACTAAAGGCCCCCCCCCCCTTTAGTACCGGTTCGGCACGAATCGGCGCTAAAGTGCCACCACGTGGCGTGAGCTCGCGCCCTGGTATGGGGGACCTTTAGTACCGGTTGGTGTTCTTTTTGAATTTTTTTTTGAAAATTTTGGAAAAAAAATTGATTTTTTTTATTTTTCTGAATTATTTGATGATTTATTCTCTAATCACCTCTCTTAACTGCTCAAGTGTGGCGTGAGCTCGCGCCCTGGTATGGGGGACCTTTAGTACCGGTTGGTGTTCTTTTTGAATTTTTTTTGAAAATTTTGGAAAAAAATTGATTTTTTTTATTTTTCTGAATTATTTGATGATTTATTCTCTAATCACCTCTCTTAACTGCTCAAGTGTGGATCACTCATTCCAAATCATCTAACTTCCCGACCAGTCACCCATCCCTCTCACTACTCTAGCCCGAGCACGCTTAACTTTCGGGTTCTATTCTCCTTCGTTTCCGAGTCTGCACTTGTTGTTTTCCTGACAATAGTAGGATGTCAATCCTCTTAACCCTCAGGAGTTTAGCTTGAGCATGAAGTCACACATTTCACCGTTTGAGTTTGAAACTATTATTCTAAAAAACAGTAATTATTTAGTAACGCTAATATTTCTTGAATAAGTTTGACCATAGTTTGACCACAGTTTGACCATAGTTTGACCACAGTTTGACCATAGTTTGACCAGATTTGACAAAAATTCAAAAAATTGAAATAATATTTTGTAACACTAATATTCTTGAATAATTATGTAGTAACATTAATACTTCTTGAATAAGTAGTTTGACCAGATTTAACCAAATTTTTTTAAAAAAACTAAAATTTGACCATATCTTTCTTTCCTTTTGGAATTTGAGGATTCTAAAAAATTCCAAACAGGTCGTAGGCCGTCTCCATCGGATGCGGATTTTCGTGCTGAATTTTTTGATATATTATACGTTTTTTTCTGACATCGTATGCAAAAGTTATAGCTGTTTTACATTTTCCCTACACTTTTTGCAAAACATGTCCAAATTGTAGTTTTCAAATTTTCCTAACTAGTAGATGTAGTAATATAACTACCTCTCGAAGGATTTTATTTTTTGAAGTTTTTATCATTTTCTTTTGATTTTTTCAGAACTGAAATGG
>NC_041385.1:857689215-857717821 GCF_002162155.2 Triticum dicoccoides | reverse complement strand
TCACAAACCGGTATTATAGGTCAGACCCCTTTAGTACCGGTTCATGGCACGAACCGGTACTAAAGGTGATCGTGGGGCCCCGACCTGACGCCAGCCTGCCACCACCCCTTTAGTACCGGTTCTTGCCACGAACCGGTACTAAAGGTTCAACACGAACCGGCATTAATGCAAATCCGTTCGAACCGGCACTAATGATACCATTAGTACCGGGCCAAAATCAAACCGGCACTAATGTGCTTCACGTTTGACCCTTTTCTTACTAGTGTATGTTTGGTGATCGTCTATTTGAACTTACAAACCTTATGCGTGCCAAGGGAGATGTTGGAATTATTGGTGATATTATTTCCGAAGCTATAAGAATTCATAAGCAAGATCATTGTCAAGCTCACTCTAACGAATTACCCTCTCTAGGACTTGATCTACCACATGACGATGTTGAACATGGATACTATGATGAGGATGATGATAGTGATTTCGATCTTGATGATGCAATGAGACACTTTGGTCTTATGGCAAATCTTCGGGGATATATGTTAGGAGGAAAGGAATGGGTTCTTGATAGTGGATGTACCGATCACATGACCGGAGATAAAGACATGTTTTGTGAGCTTGCTGAAAATGATAGTCCTTGAAAGTATGTCACTTTCGGTGACAACTCAAAGGGTAAGGTGGTTGGCCTCGGTAAGGTGGCCATCTCACATGATAGCTCCATTTAGAATGTTATGCTCGTTGAATCTCTTGGCTACAACTTACTTTCAGTATCTAGACTTGCTGATTTCGGTTTCAATGTCCTATTTACCGAAGTAGATTGCCAAGTGTTTCGTCAAGACAATCATAAAATGGTCTTTGCCGGTATACGTAGAGGTGATCTATACATTGTTGATTTCACTAAAAAGGCTCATAAAACTTGCTTCATTGCTAAACCCTCAAAAGGTTTGTTATGGCATAGACGACTAGGTCATGTTGGTATGCAAAACCTTGACAAGCTTATTAAAGGGAATCATATCCTTGGAGTTAACGATGTCATATTTGATAAGGATAGACTTTGCAGTGCTTGTCAAGCAGGTAAACATGTTGGAGGAAGGCATCCCGTGAAGAACATCATGACCACAAGGAGGCCACTCGAGCTACTTCACATGGATCTCTTTGGTCCCAACTCTTACAAGAGTCTCGGTGGAAATTCCTTTGGTCTAGTTATAGTTGATGATTTTTCAAGATTTACGTGGGTGTTCTTTCTCGGTGATAAATCGCAGGTCCAAAAAATCTTCAAAAACTTCGCTAGAAAGGCCCAAAATCAATTTGAAATGAAGATCAAGAAGGTTCGCAGCGACAACGGAACGGAGTTCAAGAACACAAATGTGGACACCTTTCTTGACGAAGAAGGGATTTCACACGAGTTCTCGGCTACGTACACACCTCAACAAAATGGAGTTGTTGAGAGGAAGAATCGGACGCTCATCGAAATGTCGAGAACGATGCTTGATGAGTACAAGACACCGAAGCACTTTTGGGCTGAAGCGGTTGAGACAGCTTGTCATGCAACAAATCGCTTGTATCTTCACAAGCTACTCGGCAAGACGGCATACGAGCTCCTCACCGGTAACAAACCCCAAGTTGGATACTTTCGAGTATTCGGCTCAAAGTGCTACATTCTTGATAAGCATCGTCATTCTAAATTTGCTCCTAAGTCTCATGAAGGTTTCCTACTAGGTTATGGCTCAAACTCTCACACTTACCGTGTCTACAACAATTTCACCGGAAAGGTTGAAGAGACGGTAGATGTGAAGTTTGATGAATCTAACGGCTCGCAAGTAGAGCAATTGCCAATTGATGTAGGAGACAAAGATCCTTCGGAAGCAATCCAAGACTTGTCTATTGGCAAGGTTCGTCCAACGGAGGTGAAGGAGAGTACCTCGTCCGTCCAAGTGGAAGCTTCTAGTTCACGACAAGGTGAACCAAGAGTTGATACGGAAGCATCCACAAGTGGGACACACCAAGATGAAGAAAACGAGGAAGTGCATCAAGATGAACGTCAACAACCTCCTTCTCCACCACGACAAAAGAACGACAACGCCAACAATGAAGAAGGCCAAGAAGAAGAACAAGATGAAGAAGAAGTTCAACCAAGAACCAAGCAAAAGCTTTCACGAGTTCGAGCAAGAATTGCTAAAGACCATCCCGTCGAGCAAATCTACAATGATATTCAAACCGGGAGAATCACTCGCTCTAAAACTCGTTTAGCTAATTTTTGTGAAAACTATTCTTTCATCTCTAGCATTGAACCTATGAAGGTTGAAGAAGCATTGGAAGATCCGGATTGGATAAATACTATGCATGAAGAGCTACACAACTTTGAGAGGAACCAAGTTTGGACATTGGTTGAGAAGCCCGACAACAACCACAACATCATCGGTACCAAATGGGTGTTTCGCAACAAGCAAGATGAAGATGGACAAGTAGTTCGCAACAAAGCATGTCTCGTCGCCCAAGGCTACACACAAGTTGAAGGTATGGACTATGGTGAGACTTATGCCCCCGTTGCTAGACTTGAGTCCATTCGCATCTTACTTGCCTATGCTAATCATCATGATATCACCTTGTACCAAATGGACATTAAAAGTGCTTTTCTAAATGGTGAAATAGAGGAGGAAGTTTATGTTAAGCAACCTCCCGGCTTTGTCAATCCTAAGAAACCCAATCATGTTTACAAACTTCACAAAGCCCTTTATGGTCTTAAACAAGCTCCTAGAGCGTGGTATAAATGCTTGACCAAGTTCCTTATTGAAAAAGGCTTTGAAATTGGGAAATTTGATTCAACACTTTTTACTAAAAGGGTTAATGGAGAACTATTTGTGTGCCAAATCTATGTTGATGATATTATATTTGGTTCAACTAACCCTCATTTTATTGAAAAGTTTGGGAAGCTAATGTCGGAGAAGTTTGAGATGTCTATGATGAGTGAACTCAAATTCTTTCTTGGGTTGCAAATCAAGCAAACTAAGGAAGGTACTTTTGTTTCTCAAACGAAGTACACCAAGGACTTATTCAAGAAGTTCAATATGCAAGAATGCAAAGGTATGTCTACACCCATGCCTACTAGTGGACATCTTGACTTGACCAAAGATGGTGAACCGGTTGATCAAAAGGTTTATCGCTCTATGATTGGTTCATTGTTATATCTATGTGCTTCATGTCCCGATATCATGCTAAGTGTGTGCATGTGTGTAATATATCAAGCTGCTCCTAAAGAAAGTCATCTTAAGGCCGTGAAAAAGATAGTAAGATACTTAATCCATACACCAAATTTTGGCATTTGGTATCCTAAGAGGGCCTCGTTCGGTCTTGTTGGCTACTCCGACTCGGACTATGCCGGAGAAAAGGTTGATAGAAAGTCCACTTCGGGTACTTGTCAATTTCTTGGTAGCTCTCTTGTGTCTTGGTCCTCCAAGAAACAAAACTCAGTATCCTTATCCACCACCGAAGCAGAATACATTGCCGCTGGTTCATGTTGTGCTCAATTACTTTGGATGACCCAAACTCTTAAAGATTATGGGATATATGTGAAACATGTTCCATTGCTTTGTGACAATGGAAGTGCTATTAAAATTGGTCATAATCCCGTACAACATTCTCGAACTAAGCATATTGAAGTTCGTCATCATTTCATTCGAGACCATGTTGCTAAGGGTGACATTAATCTTAAGCATGTTCGCACCGAAAAGCAATTAGCGGATATATTCACTAAACCTCTTGATGAGAAAGTGTTTTGCAGGTTGAGAGGAGAATTGAACATCATTGATGCTTCAAACTTGGAGTAGAAACTCCATTGTATACATGCAAGACATGAGCTTATGACTAATCCTTGATTTTTTTCTCTTATGATGAAAATCTTATGTCTTGGATATATTTGTATCTTGCATGTTATCTAACCCATGTAGGTACTTGGTTGAATCAAATTCCGTGAGATTGTAACCTACTCATATCTTGAGCAATCTCTACATAACCAAGTCTCTACACAATGGTGATTGAAGACAAGGAAGCACGAAACCATTCAAACATATCCTTTGACAAATTCTATGTTGAGCTTCATGATTGTCATTTTTGGATACACAAGTGCTCTTCCTTGCAAGAACTAACCCATGTAGGTAGATGGACTCAAATTCCAAGTGGTGCTCCCAACTCTTGATGAGCTACATCAACCTTGAGCAACCCACACAAGTTCAACTACATGGTCAACACCACCAACCAAGGTATGTTATTCCATCTTAGAGAAGCTTTACTCCGAGTCATGAGCTAAAGCAACTCGACAAGATGTGAATACATCAAGATGCTTAAACGAAAAATGGCAACCCCATTTTGAGCTTAAACGATGAGTATGACCTATGATCAAGTGATCTCACTTGACTCCTAAGTCAATATACTCTAACATAGGTGACTTTGTCGCCGACCATCTTTAGATGAAGTTCTCTTGTGTCCTTTTCTGTGTTTTTGCATCTGTCTCATGCATATTTGTTTTCCCTTTCAAAAAAAAACTTCATCTAGATTTCTTTCTGTTTACTCTGCATTTTCTGCATCCAATTCATTGCATATCATTCAGTAAATTCTTTGCAAACCTTTGTGATATCCTACTAGTCTAGTGAGCTGAAGTGGCAAGTGTTTTCTCTGCGATGAACTCGGTTTCACCGACTTGTTGTTTTCGGTCCAACCGAACCCTTTCGGTACAACCGAAGCATACTACTCGGTGCCACCGATTTCACAACAGGAAAACAATTTGCCACTTATTCTGTGTTTCTTTTGATCCAGCTCCACTCAATGAATCTTGTCCTCTACAAGCATCACATTTATATAAATGCTTTGTGCTGTGACTCAAGGATCAAACCCTTCTTGGAAATTGATGTCAAAGGGGGAGAGAGAGATCACATCAAAGCTTATCACTTAGAGAGATCACATCAGAGAGGGATAGTATCACCTCCTCGGGGGGAGAAAGAGATCTCCAGGGGGAGAGAATACTCAAGTAGAAAGTATTTCTCAAGGATCCCAGATGCTTGGTGTTCAAGAGGAGAGATGCCACATGTCTTATTGAGGGGAAAAGACATGTTCATATGTGCTTATTTGCATTAGTTTGCATTAGCTCTGTTCATTTATATCTTTTAGCTCTTATTTTCTGTTCCCTATCTTCTCCCAGTATCCCATGCTAGATTCAGAGGGAGCAAGACATCTAAGGGAAAGAAATCATTTAAATTCATTGCATATCTTTACTCTTGGGGACATGTCTAATCCAATGTGGTACTTAGTACTCACTCTCTACATGTCATCCCAGTCTTGGTATTCTTATGGTTTCTTCTGTTTGCTCTGGCTAGTAGATGTATCTGTGTTATCTAACCTTGTTTACGCAGGTTCATTCCATCCTAAGCCAACTCAAGACTACAAGGTAAGTATATGCATCACAATCATGTGTATGAGGAATTCTTGCTGATGTACATACTGTTTGCAAGAAGGACTCATGAGCATGAAGGTATTATCTTTAATATTCTTTGCTCTGATGCATATGGCCAAGATACATGTAACACATTACTTACTCTGTCATGGTTATGCTCTCACATGCTTCTATATTCCATATTCACATGATTGCATACATGTAGGGGGAGCCTATGCTTGTTACATGTCTTTCCAAAGCTTTACTTGCTACTCTTTATATCTTTATCTAAAGCTTTGATGTATGTTGTCATCAATTACCAAAAAGGGGGAGATTGAAAGCACGAGTGCTCCCTAGGTGGTTTGGGTAATTGATGTCAACATATCTCTTGTTGGACTAACACTTTTATCTAGTATGTTTCAGATAAGTTCAACAATGGAGTGGCATGGACTAAAAGATGTGGGAACTCCTTCAAGATGCTAAGGACAAAGGATTGGCTCAAGCTTCAAGCTCAAGACTCTTCATTTTACATTTTAGTGATCCAAGATCACATTGAGTCTATAGGAAAAGCCAATACTATCAAGAAGGGATGAGGTGTTGCTTAATGAGTTTCTTGCTCCACAGTGCTTAGTGATATGCTCCAAGACCCTCAACTACTTTCCCACTTCCACACATATGTCCTAAACCTAAAGTCAAACTCGGCCCCACCGATTCTTTCTATCCGACGCCACCGAGTTCAGATGTCATAGCCACTGCCACAAACCCTAAACAAATCGGTCTCACCGATAGGGATCTCGGTCTCACCGAGATGGGATTGTAATCTCTCTGTGTATGTCCATTACCAAAGTCGGTCTCACCGAGTTTGAGCAATCGATACTACCGAGATTACAATGCAAACTCTCTGGTCAACTTGTTACCAAAATCAGTCCCACCGAGTTTGAGTAATCGGTCCCACCGAGTTTGCCTGACCAACTCTCTGGTTAGCTAATTACCAAAATCGGTCCCACCGAGTTTGAGTAATCGGTCCCATCGAGTTTGCCTGACCAACTCTCTGGTTAGCTAATTACCAAAATCGGTCTCACCGAGTTTGTGTAATCGGTCTCACCGAGATTATGTTATGCCCTAACCCTAACCATATCGGTCCTACCGAGTTGCATATCGGTCCCACCGAAAACCCTAACGGTCACTAGGATTACTAAATCGGTCCGACCGAGTTTGTTGATTCGGTCCCATCGAGTTTGGTAAATTGTGTGTAACGGTTAGATTTTTTGTGGAGGCTATATATACCCCTCCACCTCCTCTTCATTCGTGGAGAGAGCCATCAGAACGAACCTACACTTCCAGCATCCTATTTCTGAGAGAGAACTACCTACTCATGTGTTGAGGCCAAGATATTCCATTCCTACCATATGAATCTTGATCTCTAGCCTTCCCCAAGTTGCTTTCCACTCAAATCTTCTTTCCTCCAGATCCAAATCCTATGAGAGAGAGTTGAGTGTTGGGGAGACTATCATTTGAAGCACAAGAGCAAGGAGTTCATCATCAACGCACCATTTGTTACTTCTTGGAGAGTGGTGTCTCCTAGATTGGCTAGGTGTCACTTGGGAGCCTCCGACAAGATTGTGGAGTTGAACCAAGGAGTTTGTAAGGGCAAGGAGATCGCCTACTTCGTGAAGATCTACCGCTAGTGAGGCAAGTCCTTCGTGGGCGACGACCATGGTGGGATAGACAAGGTTGCTTCTTTTGTGGACCCTTCGTGGGTGGAGCCCTCTGTGGACTCGCGCAACCGTTACCCTTCGTGGGTTGAAGTCTCCACCAACGTGGATGTACGATAGCACCACCTATCGGAACCACGCCAAAAACATCCGTGTCTCCAATTGTGTTTGAATCCTTCAAAACCCTTCCCTTTACATTCTTGCAAGTTGCATGCTTTACTTTCCGCTGCTCATATACTCTTTGCATGCTTGTTTGCTATATGTTGTGAATGTTAAACTTGTGCCTAAACTCCACTTAAACTTAAAGAAGTTAAAAACTGCAACTTTGATACTTAGTATCTAATCACCCCCCTCTAGACACCTCTTCTCAAGGTCCTACAATGGTCCATCTGGTGCCACCGCAACACTTCCATTTTTCGATGGTAAGCAACCATCCATCTCGTGGTTGCTGCAGGAAATCCAAGACGAAGTGCTTTGTAGGCCAAAGCAGAGCCAAACAAATGCTCTATCTATTGCCTGAGACATATACCTCTATCTCTTGGGGAGTTGGGGCTGAGCATCTCCTCTAGCCTTCTGCTTTGGTCCCCGTGTTTAGGCCTTCTAGTGCACGTATCACGCATTGTACCACCCTTTTGTACTTGTTCAAACTTCTTATATCAATGGAACGATACGCAAGCTTTTCATATTCATGAAAAATATAACTATAATTAATTTCCTCTAATCTCTGACGATGATTTACCAACTCATATGTTATTTCGATCTTTTCACAACCCTTGCGCTATTTGGTGGATCAAGATCAACAGAAGCTAAATTAGGTTGTTTCTGGTTTTGTGAAGAATAGTATGTTGGCACTCTAGACCTAATCACACATGAAAACTTCAGTGGATAACATTGTTGACCGGGGCAAAACGACAGTGATTTCAGCGGGCCATGTCTTGCGCACAAAGGCATCGACCTTCGCGAGCTTCTTGCTCGTAAGAGCTAGAGATAAAAACGCCGAGTCTCGCTAGAAAGATTCAATGGTACGGTGGTTCCTTGACATAGGCTGGACGGTGGAGGGTCAGTACGTGGCTCCGTCGCCGCACGACAACAAAGGTTTTTTCCTTCCTCCCAAAGCCCCAGTGAAAATCAGCTGGAAACGCACACGAACACGAATAAGAACATAGAAGATGATATCCAGATTTTTCTCATACATGCCAAAAAATTGTTGTTTCATTCATCTATTGGATTAAAAAGCCGAAACACTTGCGTTCGGCGGCGGCCGGCTCACATGTCACACTGGCTCCAACGCGCAAGACATGCGGACGCAGTGCGCCCACGCGACTGCTTCCTTCCCCGACGCGCCTCCATCCCTACCTGGCTACCTCCAGTCGTATTTCTCCACGCACCGCATCCCTTGTTCTTCCCCAGCTTTGCGACCGAGCCACCGCGAGCTCCCTCGCACATTGGCCGGGTGTTCCCATGGCGACGACCACGTGCTGCAACCATGGCGGTCGGGTGAGCCTGACGGCGGTGACCGAAGGTGACCACGGGGCTGCAAACGTGCTAGGAGAATGTTGTAACCAGCAAGGAGATTCCATGGCTGTCTGCTACCATGGCCGGACCTGTGAGCGTATACAAGTGTTGCAACCGTCACCTAAAACAACTTCAACAACCGCTGAAAAAAGCTTCAACCATAGGTTAATAAAGCTTCAATCATCACCGCCAACAAGGAAAAGCTGCAATCATAGTTGGATTTTGCTATTACCGGCGAAGTTTTTTGCTACATCCATTCAATGGCATTGACTAACCGGCGGCCGTCGTCGATGCAATTCCGTGCAGCGAGCATCAGCGCCGACGGGCAGCGGCGGAACTGCAATTATTTTTTTGCGTGGATCCAATGGCCACGAGGCTCACATCCGACGGCTGGGACACGACCGGCCGAAACTGAATTAACGGGACGATGAAAATGGGAAAAATAGATGGTATTAGCATTTCCTTCATTCATTGATGGTACAGTACTAGAAGCGGAGTGTTGTGTTGGAGCCAGCTAAGCCTAGCCAGGGGTCGTCGTCGTCTCCTTCTCTCTTCCTCCTCCTCAGACCACACGGCGGGCCAGACTCCAGACTCGAGTCGAGACTGAACCAACCCCGACCCAACCCCCCAACCAGACCTCCCTCGCGATTCGAATCCCCTCACCGGCGGAGAGAGCCAAGCCCGGATGCTGCCGCCGCGCGGGCCGCCGCCGACGACGACCGCCTAGGGTTAGCCGGCCGCTCCAGCCCCCCTCCCTCCCCTCCCCCCCCGCGCGCGCGCATCGGGGGGATCTCGCGCCCGCCGGGATGCGGCCCCACGACGCGCCGTCCAAGCGGGCGGGCGGGAGCGGGCGCGTGGCGGCCGTGGGGATGCCCCCACCGCGGGCCATGTCCGCCGCGCCCTCCTTCTCCGCCGCCGCCGCCGCCGCCGCCTCGTCCGCGTCCGCGCGGAAGCCGCCCGAGCCGCTCCGCCGCGCCGTCGCCGACTGCCTCTCCCCGCCGGCCCCGCACACCCACGGCCCCGCCGCCGCCGCCGCCTCCGCCGCCGCCGAGGCCTCCCGCACCCTCCGGGTCAGTTCTCCACCCATCTCCCTTTCGTAAATCTCGGCCCCTCCTTGGTTGGTTGCCATACATGTGCACTAGTCAGTCCTTCGCGTGCTTGCTTATAGCTAGCCAGGAATCTCGTCAATTTGCCGCCCAAGCGACTTGCGAATGGCTAGATTTAGCAATGGCGCGCTCATACGCCGCTAGCTGCTGCTCCGAACCACCGGTCAAGCTGCAGAGTAACCATCAGCTTGCATTTGGTTCGGTTGTCGCCTTGTATGCCATGATACGACTAGGGTTGCGCAACGCATTGAATGATGCACATAATTGGTGCCTATATATAGTATCAATTGGAACGCGCCACCCACTTATTATGTTGACGCCGAGGAATGGATGACTTGAGTCTAGCTGGGAACCACATTGATGTGCCCCTCGCGCTAAGCGGCTCGTGAATGGCTAGGTTTGGCAATGGCGCGCTCGCTCGGCGCTGGCTGCTTTTCTGAACCCCAGGTTGCGGAGTTACCGGCAGCTTCTCCATTGTCGTCTCGTACGTCACGGCGGCACTGGTGTTGGGCAATGCATTGAATGATGCATAAATTGGTGCTTATAGTATTAATTGGAACGCGCCACCCAATTATTTCCAGCGCCATTGAGAAACGGTTCATGTCCACGAGTGACGTCACTGCGTAGTTTGTCATGATATTATTTGATCATATCCTGGTATCTGTTGTTTCGCGATTAATGAGTAGAACATGTGTCGCTTAAGGCCACCGACCGCCGTTTGGAATCAAAGGGCGCTTCCGCCTCGCCTTTTGCACATAAAGCACAAACACGTTGACTATGTCTGTTTACAGGCCCCCCTATATGACACACATTCAAGGTGTTTGCCAAAGAAGCAATACCTAATTACTGTTTTGGCAAATTATGACTTGCAATCTACTCCCTCCGTTCCTAAATATAAGTCTTTCTAGAGATTCCAACAAGTGACTACATACGGAGCAAAATGAGTGAATCTACACTTTAAAATATGTCTACATACATCCGTATGTTGTAGCCCATTTGAAATGTCTAAAAAGACTTATATTTGGGAACGGAGGGAGTATGTGAATAGTATTATATTCAGACATGTTATCTGTCAGTTCGTATATATAATTAAAAGCACATCATCTAATGTGAAGTTCTTTCTCCTTTTGACTATCGGTTGCATTCGCTGTTTGGTTGCTCGATTTGTTAATTGTTTCGTATACCCGTTGTGATTCATCACTGCCCAGCATATTTAGCTTCTCTGCTTTCTCTCTTGCGAATGGGATTCGGTAATGACTCATTTGGCACTACCTGCTGTTCTAAGACGCAGTTGGAGAGAAACCAGCAGCTTATATTTGGTTTGCTTGTCGCCTTGTATGTCAGATAATACTGCACGGCGCAATGCACTGAATTACATACAAAATTGGTGCCTGTAGTGTTGATTGGAATTGGAATGTGCCGCCCACTTATTTCCAATGACGCCGAGAAACGATTCATGCCCACGAATGACATGACCGCGTAGTTTCTAATGGTTTATTTCATCATACTCTGGTTTTGTATTGTTTCATGATTAATGAATGGAAAGCGTGTCGCCTAAGACCACCGACCACCGTTGGAAATGAAAGCCCGCTGGTGTTGCCTTTTGCACATGAAACATAAACACACTGGCTTGGTCTGTTTACAAGCTCCCCTATATGACATACATTCAAGGTGTTTGCCAAAGAAACAAAACCTGACTACTGTTCTTTTTCACATTATGACTTGCAAGATACATGAATGTTATATTTGGACACGTTATCTGTCAGTTGCTATATATAATTGCATGCACATCGTCCAATGTGAATTTTTTTGGAAGGTAAAAGTATATAAAATTGTTGAATCCTTTTGACCGTTTGGTTAATTGCTTTTTTTGTTAAATTATTTGGTACATCCATCATAGTTCATCACCTGGCCAGCATATTTTTGTTATCTGCTTTCTCTGTTACCGGCTTACCGCTGTTGGTATTTTGGGCTATTGATGGCAAACAAAGTTTTGTAATGCAGCAAGATTCTTTTAACTCTGTTATCATCTCTCCTCAACTTGTGCACATATATGCCATTTCCTGATGAGTGATCTTATGCTGGCAGGATTATATAGCTAACCTGTCAACCATCGATATGGCTTATAATGTCCTGATTGACCATGCTCTTGCAGAAAGAGATCGGAGGTATGCTTTTCGCTTTCATTTCGCCTTTTCTAGCTCTTTCCCCATTCCACATTACAAGGGGTAAAGATTCAGCATAATGTGCTCATGTATCTCGTGTTTTTCTTGACAAACTTATCTAGCTCCTGTGTCATAAGCTACAACTCCTTAGCTTCTTTCTGTACGGCATACAATAATTAATCAAGTAACGATAAGGGTCTGGAATACTTGAAATTATTCACAATTTCCTTGCCGCATTTAGACTTTTTGAGCCGCTGTATCTATAAGAATATAATGCCCCCAAAAAGTGAATATTATATTTCCTAACGTGGACAATCTTTTCAACCAGCCCAGCAGTTGTCCCAAGATGCGTGGCATTGTTAAAGAGATATCTTATCCGGTAAGCTGAGTGTCAATTGTCAGCGTCTCATGCTTATTCTTGAAAATTGCTTGCACTTACACTAATACACTGTACAACTTTGCGTGGTAAGGTATATTCCAAGGGTGCAAACGCTACGTCAAATCGACATCTTTTGTGCAAATACCATGGCAAAGTATGACCCAGTGGCAGGTCACAGAGCATCATCATTTGGCCAGAACATTGGATCATCTGCA
The DNA here is from genome assembly GCF_002162155.2 of Triticum dicoccoides. Classification (NCBI taxonomy): domain Eukaryota; kingdom Viridiplantae; phylum Streptophyta; class Magnoliopsida; order Poales; family Poaceae; genus Triticum; species Triticum dicoccoides. The sequence goes on along the minus strand of NC_041385.1, from coordinate 857,705,310 downwards.
GCTTTGCCAAATTCCTCTCTTGTTGCCCCACCAATATCGAACTTTGCTTCAGCATCTCTTGTGAAATCTTTAAACTATGTCCGCTCATTAGTTGCCAGGCATATTCCAAAGTTATCATTCCAGCCAATTCCTCCGTCTCTGGCATCAACCTCTACAAAACAGTCGCTTCCTTCACTTTCATCATTTTTGAATAGGTCCTTACAATTGAATCCAGAAGCTGTTACCAACAGAGAACATCTTGAATCAAAGAAGGAATTGCAAACTGCACCCGATTTAACATCGTCAGCAAGTGAAAAGGTCGATGGTGGAGAGCATGGATATGATATCAAGTATATATCCTTCGACATTCTAAATTGGCGATGGCATGTATACGGTGAACGTCAAACATCAAGTTCTGCCAAGGAAAGGTATTTCTCTTGTGCTTATTTTTCACTGTCAGTTCGTTTTGGTAGACCAGAATGTCTTGTCAGTACAAGATGCAATGTGTTCTGTACCTGTTTTTGTCAAGTTGGAGCATCCCAGTCATTCTAGCCGTAATGAATGGAATTTAAAAGTATAATGCTGATAGTTGTGCAAACACTAACTGCATTGTTTGTTTCATTTATCACCAGCAATGATCTTGCAGGCCTTCAAGATTTTCATACACAGGGTTTTCTTGAAGTTGGTGCTGCAGCTCTTCTAGTAGGGGATATGGAGGCAAAGATTAATGATCAACAATGGAAATATTCTGTTATCCAGGAATTTCCTGATATTGATTTATTGCAACCTTCAACTTCGACAGCTAGCACTTTTGCATCATCGCAGGGTCATCTGAAAGCAATAACTGCCTCAAAACGCATGAAATCGGGCCCGAGTCAAGTTTGGTAGGCTTTTTATTCTTCTTTAGGTTATCTTGTATATTAGTGCTACATTGTGGTGAAACCATATATATATTTCCTTTCATGCATTATTTTAGTATTTCATGTAGAACACATTCTCCTCTCACCTGCCCCATTTCCTTTCCAGTTTTGCTGAGATGGGTATTTTGAGAAACAGCTTTCTGTATCTGTGCTGACATATCATACTTCATTACGAACCAAATCATTATCTCAAGGCCAGCGCATATTAACTTGTAGATTTTTTTGTTTAAATTATTGATATCAATAATTAGTCAAAATGGTATTAAGTGTGGCAACACTTACTTTTTCTGCAGGGTGAATGTACCTGCAAACACATTCCAGCCTCGAGCACGTCCCCTTTTTCAGTATAGGCACTACAGGTATTCCCTTCTGCATATGATTTAGCATAGTATTTTGTATAGGAATGTATATGTTGAAGTGTATGCGTACTTTTATAAGGTCAGTATTGCATCAATGGAACTGAAATACCCTAAGTTGATTAAGTCTGAATTTTTTCTACCACCATATATGCATATGCATGCTGTAAAAAAAACAAGATGGAAATAGTGAGACATGCAATTTTGGGATTCTGAGTAAAATCTTTACTTAATTAACAAAGCCATGGAGAGATTCCGAGTTGTATTTTGTCAGATAACTCTCATTTACCTCTATATTAAACATTTGCTTATTTATAGTATATCATAGCTATAATACTCCTGTGTAAACCATATAGCTAAATAATACTGTGTTTCAGTTTGAATTCCACATTTGTTTTCAATGTGTTGCATCATGCCTAAAAATGTGCTCACATGCATCTGTTGCTCTTTGTGGCACCCTCTTTCAACAGTGAGCAGCAACCCTTGCGATTGAACCCTGCTGAAATTTCTGAAGTCATTGCTGAAGTTTGTTCAGAAACAACTTCAAATGCAAATCAATTTAATGCTCCATCAAGATTGACCACCCAGAGTCGGCAACCTTCAGCGGATGTGGCATTTAGTGTCCTCATTAAACTTGTTATTGACATGTATATGACCTTACACCCTTATCTTTTCATTCTTTTTACCTCCAGTTCGCACATCGTATTTGCATATCTAGTTCTTTCTACTGCTGTCTCCATTATTGGTATTATGGTGACAGCATGATTCTTGTACTTTTATATCTAATATTACTGCTGATATCAGACCTGAACAACTTATTGTTAACTGACAGTATATTTTCTTTACTATGAATGCATTTCAATTGCAAAACATATGCTCTAATTAATGCAAAGTATTTTTATTACATGAATATCTATGTGATCTGACCTGCGACATTGTCATCATTGATCTGAACTGCCTATTGTTCTGCTACTTTTTTCTTGTATAATCATGTCTCTGTTTTACTTGGGTTGTCAGCAGGCTGTACGCTTTGCTTCTATGAAATGTAAGGCTGATGCACTCTGCACGCGTACTAAAGATTTCCATGTTTGCCATATTTCTGTTATCAAATAGTAGTTTGAGTAATGAATGCATGCATCAAAGAACAACCGTTGCAAAATGTGAGCAAATATTTATCTCAAAATGTCATAGAACTGCACTTATTTAGGCTTGGTGTTAAAGCAACCTTTGCAACCATAGAACTACACTTATTTAGGGTTTTGATAATATTTGTTTCTCTTCCTTGGTTCAGGTATATGATGGACTCTGAGGCTGCTGCTCCTCTGACACTTTATATGCTTGAGGTGTTATACTCTGCACAGCTGTATCCCAAAACAGATCATGTGAAATATTTCTAACATTTTTTTATGTTTCAGGGCATGTTAAGCTCTCAGAAATCACCTGCCAGAACAAAGGCTTTCGATCTGATTCTGAACCTTGGGATTCATGCACACCTTCTGGAGCCTATGATAGTTGAAGATGCACCACTTATTGAAAAAGGTGATACTACAAGCAACTCTTATCTGAACAATGAGTACGGACCCAATATGGATGAACAGAGGGAAGCGGAACCTGAAGAAGAGCAAAGGATTAGTCCTGCTATTGATCAGTTTGAGTCATGGCTTCTCAAAATACTATTTGAAGTTCTCCTTCTCTTGGTTCAGGTGATTGTTACTTTTAGAATATTGAACTTGTATGCATTTTGGTAGTCATATTGGCCCTCCTCTTAAGCACAAGGGAATGTGTATTATATTCATCTATGTACACGTGCAAGCATGTTTACACCACAACATGTAGATTGCTCCATTTTATGCTAGGCTGGTACGTACAATACCTTTATTTGTTACTTCTGGTTTTGTAGATGGAGGAGCGGCAGGAGATCGTGTGGGCATCAGCTTTAAGTTGTCTAATTTACTTTGTTTGTGATGGAGGGAAAATCATCAGGAGCAGACTTGGAGGTTTGGACATAAGGGTAAGGAAACTAAGGTTTTTTTCATGTATTCATTCTTTGAGTCGTGTGCTTGGACCCTATTTGTAACATTTTGTCAGTCTTGTTATTCGCGTGCCTTTGGACTAACAGTGTTCAACACTTCACTTCTAGATGATACCCAACACTTTGTTGTGGGAAATAATTTCAGTGGTATTTGATTATACGGAACATGAATATTTGGAGTAATAATATGAGAACTAAAACTGTAAATACATATGACTTATTGTGTTTGATTGTTGTATATTTGTAAAATATAAATAGCCTAATAGAATGAACATTCGCATGCATATTTGCATGTTGAGGTGGGCTTTTTTCTATGCATGATTGCATCTTGTGGCGGGTCTTTTCCAATGCATGGTGCATGCTGAGGTGACATGCTTGCATGTTGATAGAAATAGGTAATTGAGGGCTAGCCATTTATATATAGAAAATTGGAGTTGTAGTTGAAACTATACCTTTATGTCCCATTAATGCTAAACATATATCAGTTGAGCATGTAGTATGGATTTCTGCTTACATGGCAAGATGTGCATATTTTTATTGTCATTTTATATTCACAATTGAAAGATGGAAAATAAAAATAACCAATAGCAGCGGTACTGAAAATAATTGGATCTACAGGTTTGAGTATATTATTACTGGTGTTGATATGTTCCGAATGTATGGGTTGGGTGTAGAATGCTATTCCAGCACAAGATTTTTCTTTGATAGCAGGCTGTGAAATGCACTTGGACTTCTTCTTTTATGTATGTGGTCATGCATTTTTCTCATATATTTGGCGTATGAGCCTGTTTGACCTTCATCTGGCATAGGTTTTTAAAAATGTGTCACTCCGAACTAAAACCACGACACTTATTTTGGATTGGAGGGAATAGCATATAGTCTGTTTACTACACCCTCTGTTCCTAAATATAAGACGTTTTGGCAGTTCAATTGAAACTGCCGAAACGTCTTATATTTTGAAATGGAGGCAGTAGTTTACAGCAATTTCTGTAAATTGTGCTATTCCTTGCTGTCAAAGAAGGGTTTGAGAACCACGTGTGCATTTTTTAAATCCTGAACAGGTTGTTAAGACTCTTCTTGAGATTAGTGTGGAACACTCATGGGCAAAAGTAGTGCACAGCAAGCTCATTTGCATGCTGACAAATATGCTGTACCAAGTACCAGATGGGACTCAGAGTGGTGCACTTGATACACATTTTGTTCCCGAACGGATAGATCTTCTTGGTGGAGTTGATTATATCTGTCTTGAGGTTAGTGTTACTCTTTATCTTTAGATAGAACTATGCTGTTTCATGCATGCTATTGATGTCTGTTTACAACTGAGCTGTATGTCTATTTGACTGCAATACATTATTATCTTATTATCTCAGTTCTGCACAAAGTACAAGTAAACAATAATACGCCAGAAGATAGTCCAATGAAAGACCTGCTCTATAGGCAAGTAAACCCACCAGTGCTTCACTGCCATGTACTCCCTCCGTTCGGAATTACTCGTCCAAGAAATGAATGTATCTAGATGTATTTTAGTTGTAGATACATCCATTGTTGTGACAAGTAATTCCGAACGGAGGGAGTAGTTATGTTGGTTCTTTCCATCTGCAGTTAATCTTAGCTATCCCATTCTGGTACTAGCTGGAATATCCCATTCCATTCAATAACTTTGTCTCAAAATACTGGTCAATATTGTCTGGAATGAAGGGGATCGGCTAGTTGGTACTGAGTGGCGAATGGCAACTGCAATCATATGCGGAATTTTCTTTCCTCGTAGGTTCACACTGAACCCCAGGAATATGTCTGAACGTAAATAGGACTTCTTATGCTTAAAACAATTTTTACTGCACCTAGTGTCCCACGTGTGGTTGGCAAGATGGGTATCCCAGAAAAACTGGTGAGGTGCTGTATTCTTTACTTGAGAGAAAAGTTCGGTCAATCATAGATCCATAAAATCTGCGCCAATGGTCACTACTATACTATCTCAAACCAACAAATTCCATGAGATAACTGATGGTCGTTAAAATCAGAATTATTATCATGCAATGCTAATCCATTTCAGTCTCTGTTTGTACTATTCATGATGGTAATTTTTCTTCGTTAATCTATGTTACCTTTTCATTTACAGTATTCACGAGCCAACTCGAAGGAAGAGAAGCGGGATTTGTTTTTTGTTCTTTTTGACTATGTAGTGCATCAAATAAACGAAACATGCTTGGCTGCTGGTCTTTCAACATATACTTATGATGATGCTCAACCCCTTGCTTCCCTTCTTGCATCTGCTGATGCTCCGGAGGCCTTCTATATATCTGTGAAGCATGGTGTCGAAGGTGTTGGGGATATGCTGACAAAAGCTATATCTGCGGCATTATCACAGTCAGCAGAATACGAGCAATTAAACGCGGTAAAGTCTCCTTCCCCCTAGTCTTTCCCAACAAGGACCACTATCTTTTCTTACAATGCTATAAGAGTCGACAGTGTTTTTTACATGAGAGTAGACAGTGTTAGAGACTAAGCTAGTAGTTAGTGCTTAGTACAGCTGTTGAACCTTTGTTAAATTGCTCTACACACGTAAAACATCATGTTCGAAGTTGCGCAAAGTAAGTTGTATCCACAACATTGAGGGCCCCTACAATCAACTCTAGTGTGTATGTTATGTGATGGTCTGCACATGTTCACATAAATAGGCAGTAGTCATGACCAAGAATCCACATTCTTTTCTCAATTAACCGTTAGGTCCTGCAACATGGTCCTACACATTTATTTGTCTGACTTTGTTTCATGGTAAAACACCATGAATATATGTCAAGATTCTCCCTTATAAAAAAGTGCTCCCTCTGATCCAAATTAAGTGCGTCAATTAATTTGGATCCGAGGGAGTACATAATTCGGAATTTTATTTTTGAAATACCATTTACTGTACTGGTCCTGATCAAAATTTCAATATTTGTAGCTTCTGGACAAGGTTATCAGGAAACTTGATGGAACTGTGAGCACATTTTCAAGGATTGACAATGAGTTTGCTTATATGATCCAAGTAACAAAATCCTTCAAGTGTTTCAGCAGCATTCAAGATGGATCTGAAGATGGTGACATTGCATCTAGGGCAAGGCTTTGCTGGGCTACTTTGCACTCACTTCTTCACTCACAAATTTCATCATACAGGCACCATGGATATATTTGGTTAGTTGAATTGCTCCTCTCGGAAGTAAGTGAAGAAACAGATGGCTCTGTTTGGTCTAAAATCCAAAACCTTCAGGAGGAAATTAAAGATGCTGGAAGCCACGACACCTCGTGTCCAGAAGTTTCACTGCCCGTTTGTCTGCTGTGTGGGCTTCTGAAATCAAAGCACAACTACATCAGATGGGGATTTCTATATGTTTTAGAGAAATTTCTGATGCGGTGCAAATTATTATTGGATGACAGTGACATGCAGGAGCATTCAGTTGCTTATCATAGCAAAAACCGTCTGGACAAAGCTTTTGCGGTTATAGATGTTATGAGTACTGCTTTGCTACTCGTGTTTCAAAGTAATGAGACAGACCATATCAACATCTTAAAGGTGATTTTCTTTCACCCAAAATGCAGGCATTTCGCCTTTGCACTGCAAGCTAGCACTATCTTTGAATATTAAAGTTGCTTTCTGAAAAGTTAATACTGACAATGAACTACTTACAAATGTAATTTCTCAAAGGTAATAGGTAGTTTCTAAATGCAGATTATAGCGCTCTGTACACCCAGTTAACTGCTAATAGTTAGTTGATCTGTAGCCAATTTTATTTCTAAACATAATTGATAACCTCTTAGATCTCCTGTTTAATACTGGTCTAAATCAACCATTAGTATTCTTAAGTTATATGATCTATCCTCTAATTCAAAGTTTCCTCATATAGATGTGTGACATGTTGTTCTCACAATTATGTTTGAGGCTTCCGTCCACAAATGTGATGCAACTGGGCGGCCTTCAATCCCTTGGTCAACTTTTTGGTTGCACAACTAAGAACATGGAGTGCACATTGGAAACCCTTGCATCACACAAAACCATAGGAACGAAGAGCCTTTCCAGGAATGAGACATTGCAAGATACAGGCATGAATCAATCTACTCAATCCGCTCTGCTCTGCGAAACATCAATGTCAGCACTACTTCTGAAAGGTCTTGCGATAGCTCCGATGCAGCTTGTAGCCCGTGTGCCAACTTCATTATTTTTCTGGCCATTGATGCAACTTGAAGGCGCTGCCAGCGATGATATTGCATTGGGTATTGCTGTTGGTAGCACAGGAAGAGGCAATATCCCTGGTGCTACATCAGATATTAGAGCAGCGCTTCTTTTGCTTTTGATTGGTAAATGCACAGCTGATCCAGAAGCACTTTCGGAAGTAGAAGGCAATGAGTTCTTCAGGTAATCTTTTGTAAGCTGCATATCTTCTTCGTTTGAAGTTGATTTATATAGCTAATACTTGATGTTTGTCCCTTCTCCACTCGACACCAACAGGGGGCTTCTAGATGATACAGACTCAAGGGTGGCATATTATTCTGCTGCCTTTCTCTTGAAGGTATGCTTGTCAGCAGTTGTTGACTGCTTACTGACATTCCTGTTGCACTTGGCCCTAATAAAGTTTTTGGTTGTACAGCGGATGATGACAGAGGAACCAGATGTCTACCAAAGGATGCTCCAAAGCCTCATTTCAAAAGCTCAACAGGTTGATGCTCTTTTCCTATCTCATCTTGTCAGTAAAAATTTCAAATACCAGAGGAATATTGTTCGGATGCAACTGGTATCTAGATTAGTTCCTGCTGACACATTCAGGCAGTACAAGTCTCACAATAAATTTAGTTCCGCACATGCATCTGGTCTCTAGATTAAGTTGGCACTGACATTTATTTACGCCGTTTCCAGTGTAACAATGAAAAACTTCTGGAGAACCCATACCTTCAAATGCGCGGAATATTGCAGTTGTCAAATGATCTAGGGGTTCAATAATCTATGGTTTGACATTTCAATGTACAAAGTTTTCAACGGGAACTGGCGCAATCGATCATTTTTGTTGCAGAAGAATCCATATCTGAATTCCTCTGCTCCAAACTGTGAAAAGGTGTGTGCTGTTGAATTTCAATCATATCCCCTATCTCCACTCGCCCGCCCCGCACCCTGTTCTCTTTTTCACTACTTGGAGGCCGCTAACGGATTTTGTCAATTTTGCAGATGTTTGAGTGGACCATGTAAATTACCCGCTTCTGCCGTGCTTGTGAATTTCTTTATTCTTTATTAGATCTGAATCAATATTCCATCTGGGGGTTGGGTCACCGTCATTCGCAAGACGAGATGGAGCTGAGTTAGGATGAGATGGTGTTGATAAGCATGACAGCTGCAATTTTCTGATGCAGCGTTGAGATTGAGCTGGCCGGCGCAACTTTTTTTTGCGAGAATGCTCGGTTCAATAATGGTAGTTTGTATGTGTGGTTTTTTGATCTGTGCTCGCCTTTCCCGTCGTAAGTAACAGAGGGATAGATGTTTGTGTTGCTAGTGTAATTGCTATCTTGAAGTAAACTTTACAGTGAACTTGCCTGATCCTTAGGTTTCTTTGTGCCCTGGGCTAAGTGTACATGTGTAGGGTGAACAAAATCAGTTTTGTTTGTGCTGATTTGAATATACCTTTCCGCAACATCTTCATGAACTTTTAATTTGCCCCCTCTATCAAAATATAAGACGGTTTTTTGACACTATGATAGTGTCAAAATATGGCTTATATTTCGATACGGAGGGAGTATTTTATACTTCCACCATTTCAAAATATTTGTAGTTCTAGGTTTGTCGCAAGTCAAACTTCCTAAGTTTGACCAAGTTTATAAAAAATATATTAATATTCATGATATATATGTACTAGTACGAAAATATACTTTATGATGAATATAGTGAAACTAATTTGGTGTCGGAGATGGTACATTATTATTAACCTATAACTTGAAAATGTTTTGGAACGTAGGGAGTAGTTTTGAAATGTCTTGTTTCATAAACTTGAATACCGTTCTATCTAGTAATCCCCACAGGAAAGAAATTATCAGCCTACACCCGAGCTCATATGCCCTTGCTGTGAACTGTAAAAATAAAAAAAATGAACAAAAAAGTCAATAAAATCGGATATAATTTTTGTCAACAAATATTGCTTAGTGGTCTACCCACATGCAAAGTTAATGGCATAGGTGTTGGCCTGGACGAAAATAACAAAACCAGGGCTCCAAAAATGCTTTGGAAAACAGCCTTTTTGAAGCTTCGAATTTTGTTTTGCCTAGAGAATCACGAATTTTTTTTCTTCATGACACTTTGCACGTATGTCAGACAAAAAATCTTCGTTGCGTCCACCCAAAAAATGTTTGTTACAAAAAAAAAAGATTGTTTTGATTTTCTTTTTACTGTTTCTCATTTTATTGTTCGTACGCTGCATTTCCACTTGGAGCAGATATCATATCATGCCTGGAATGATAGAACAATTTTGTGATTTGGGACAAAATAGTTATGAAATAGTTCATCCCTGCTACCTTGGAGACGAGCCAATACTTTGGCATCCCGAACGTTGGTGGCTTGGTGCCCACCGCCGTCTCTTCCTGCTCAAGCTCACCGTATAAATTAGCGCGATGCAGGGAGGGTTTCCCTTTTATTTTCATAGTATATAGCATCAAAAACAATTGACATTCAGTTTCAACAAATAGATAGCCTGACAAAAAGAAAATTACGCAAAAGGCCTATTAGCTCAGCTGGTTAGAGCGTCGTGCTAATAACGCGAAGGTCACAGGTTCGAGACCTGTATTGGCCATTAACTTCTTTTTTTCTTTTTGTTTCTTTACGTAATGGAGAAAAAAATAATATATAGATGGCTTCGCCCGGGTTCGAACCGGAGACCTTCAGTGTGTTAGACTGACGTGATAACCAACTACACCACGAAACCTCTATGCCTCTAATTTATAAGAAAAGGTATTCGTTAGCAATCTTCCAAGTCATGCTACATACCATCATGTGCTGTTGATCCACTATTTTTACAAGACAATAGGTCACACCATTATATTCCATAAGATTTATGGAGATAAAACCAAAATAAATAATAGATCAGTGCCAATGAAAGCACATGGAAAGGACACCCAAACACACTTGTGTCCAACTGAACACATGATGCTTTAGGAACCCCCGAATCTAGCATGGCCACGCTAAGGCGAACTCCAATGTGGAGCACCAAAGTTCACCGCAAATGTCCGGACAATTTTGGCCATCCAACGACTGTCACAAAATTTGTCCAACCAGTCCGGACGTTCAAAATCCCGCAAACCGGCACCGAGCTGGGGGAGGTTGGGGGAAGAATGGATGTTCGCCACATCAAACTCTGACGCCCCGGACCCACCCATAACATTCTTCTGCCGCATCCGCCCCGGCTTGACCGCATTCACTCCGCCAGGCCGGCATCCCGCCTACTCGCATTCATAGCGGTGCGGTGACCGAGAAGCCTACTCCGGCTTGAAAGCCGGTTCGGCTCCTCCTCCGTACAATCCTCATCCTCTCCCACACATCCATTACCTCCGCGCACTAACACACCTTTGACCCCGTGATGGGGAAGAAGTCCGACACCCGGTGTGTGACTCCGGATCCAAGGGCGGCTCTCTAAACTGGTTGCCGCTCTGTGTGCTAGTTCCCTTGCGGGTGCACTGGGTGCCGCTCTAAGAGAATTGCCATTTTTGAATCTTTCAAAAAAGATTATAAAAAGTGAACATATCCATCCATGCAATCCCATCCGCTAGATGTATATAACTTATTCATCAGCAGTTAATTTTCATAAATAAGAAAATCCCATACAGGCAAGAGGGGACCGAGTGGGTGTTGCCAATATATCCGTCTCACCCTGCTTGTAGAAAGCTCCATCTACGGATATGCACTTCTTGACTTGTTTCTTATGTCCTGATATTTTAAAGATCACCGATATTTTGTGTAGGGCATCCGGAGCTCCATGTCAGCGGTACCGGTCACATCACACAATATTTCTAGGCAAGCGGGGAGGATGAAGGAGAGATGAGATGACAGATGTTGCGCGCGCGTGCGCGCGCGCGCACACACACACACACACACACACACACACAAATTTGGCAAAAGGATGGACGCGAGTGACCTAGGGATCGCCGTTTAGGTAGGGAAGAGGAATAAGGATAGAACCACCTCTTCACATCATTTGATTCCCTTTCTCTCTAGCTAGCTTCTTTCTTATTATAAGGAGCTAGAGCCAATATTGATCTGTTGTTAGAGTTGGTTTATACACTGTAATTACAATACATGTAAGGATCTCTGTGATTTATTATGCTTAAGGATTTGTGGGCTTGTTGAATAATGGTATTAATTGGTAAAATTTTGAATATGCATAAAGTTAATTTTGAAATAATAAATTACTAAACCTTACCAAATATTTAATAACTCTATTCTAAACATAGGCCGTTAACCCTTGGCCTTTTCGATATTTGGGAAGCACAAAGTGTCTTCCTCTCACACTGACTCTTTTGTTGTTTAAGTGTTACATGCTGAATTTATAAACATCTTCATCTATATTCTATAGGTATTTCAATAACCGTCACACTTCCACTATATTTGAATAACTTGCGCCTCTTTCGATTGCCAGGTTTCAAAGACAAAGAAACGGGAAAAAATAGCGTAGGAATTTGATGTCATGGTGTGTTGAATCCTATGAGAACCGGAAAATATAGGAACATGTAATATATAGATGTTGCTTTGTTGCACCACGAGAAAAATACAAGAATTTTCTTAAGCATCGGGTGTAAGCACAAACTTGTAATTGAACAAACCAACCACAATGTTTGATGCAGTGGAATTTTCTTTCCAGTCATGCAAAGTAGGCCATAGGAAACTTTTTATGATTTCCAGGGTCAAACAAGTCACATAGGAAAAATTTCTAACAACAGAACCCTACAACAGTTCTGTATGATTCCTTTGAACCAAAGACGACATGATTGTTTGGAAGTCCGGACACTGTTTTCCCTAGATAGATTATTTAAGCCATTGGTACTGATAAACTAGATGATTCCCCACGCATTGCTGCGGAGATTTCTTGCAATATTTTTGATGAAATCTAAAATAGATATGATATATTTTATTTGATTATTATATAGTTGTGAATATATATAGAGTATAAGTAGTATTTCCCATGCGTGTTGAGAGAAATATAATTAGTGATTGATGAGGTGGCATGTGTGGAGAGTTGAGATGTGTGCATGTTGAGAGATAATATAATAGCATTTCTCATGGATGTTAACAGAAATAATTAGTGGGATGATTTTGTGGCATGTGTGCATGTTAAGAGAATTGAGATAGTGGGGATGAACTATTTAGGTATATAGGATTCCAGCGACCTTAGGCTCATTGGCCTCACTGGAGTTTTTTTTCCCTTTATTTGTCATGGTTTGAAAGACTCAAAACAAATCCTAATATACTTGATTGAGTATTATGTACGCTTGTAGAAGTACTCACAAGCATGGAATGTGTAATGAGATACTAGGCGAGGACTAATATTTTTATTGCTGCATTTTGCTTGTGACTCCTACGATCAAAAATGATTTTCCATCCTTGCCCCTTATTATGTTCTACTTCATGTTCATCATCTTCTTGATATTTTCTTCTCATCATACGATCAATATGCGTTTTTTATCTCTATGCTTATGTTTTTTTTCTTTCTTTCTTTTTCAAAAAGGAAGGTTAAACCACTTGGCCTCTTCATCCTCGGATGCACACAACCATATCTTATTAAAGTTGATGCAAAACAAGACCAAAGTCATCAACAAGCAAAGTACAAGACATATGCAACTTTGCCGAACCATAACAAGATATGAAGATAACACATATGATTAAGTCTCACTTCTTCCGCAGCAACACCTTCAAAAAGGAATAACACTCTTGCACAACCATCATCGCGTCCATCCAGGACAAGGATTTTCATATCCTAGATACCAAGACAAACCAATCAAGGCACAAATATCAGCGTAGAGACAAGACCTTCAACAGTGTAATGACACAATTTTGTTGTTGTTGAGTCCATCCAATAAAGGCCAGAACAAAAAGTTTCACCCCGAACATGAAGCGTTGTTCCAATCAGTATCTTTGCAGAGGGATCTTCCAGAAGTTGCACCCCTGTACTCTGCTGGAACCGCCATGGTGTCCACCGATGGAGGTCACACGCCTCTCCTGGCACTCCACATTACCATGAACCAAAGAAGCACATGCCCGGTGGAGCTACCTAGCGGACCGCCTCCCGAGGAGTGTCTCACCGGCTCACCCCCGCTGCCAGTGGCAAGAGTGGGATGTCTTCCAGCCTATCACTGCCATGACCATTGAAGAGTAGCTAGACTCATGCCGCAGATTTGGCCTCTGCCATTGAAGCACTAGTCGTCCATGTCTGCACAACCCGTCCGCCTCCACACCAAACCGCTTCGAGCACCCGACTCGCCGTAGCCAACATACTGACGTCGAGCTCTCGATCAAGTGCACCCTTGTGTATATGTACATTGATATAAATGTCGCAGACCAAAGATCGATGCTATGATGATCGACTAAGTGAGGTGATTGTGTAATCCGATGGTGACCGGTATTTCATATGTCGTCATGAACGCTAGACACTGTATTCCGATCTAGGTATAGAGAAGGGAGGGATACCGTGAAAACATAGTTCTTCTTCCACGAGACAATGTCCTCGCTCATAACTGAGAACCAAATTTGGTCGTGTCCATCTTTGGATGCATAAGTCGAGAGTGATTCTTTTTCTCTTGTAGTGCTTAGACCGATGCACTATCGACATTACGGGTCTGGCTTCTTTGGTGGATATTACTTGCTCACTTGCACAAATGGCTTGCGTGTCCAACAAATCAGAGAAACAATGACAAGAAGGCCCCAACAGCGGCAAATATTTGAAACGTGGACAGTGAATGTGAATCTATATTGCAAGGACCAAGATTTGTTGCTGTGTTTTGGAGATCGCTCCAACGAGCACAGGCGGCCTTTCTTGTGAATCATAAGTAAGATCAGCATAAGGACCAAAACAGGCTCTCATGTGATCTTCTTACTGTTCCCTGTTCTATATTATGAACTACTCACTCCGTTCACTTTTATAAGTTGTTTCAGAGAAGTAAAAGTGAAACATTGTCCGAAACATCTACAAAGCTTTATAAAAGTGAAAAGAGGGAATATATAAGTTGATAAAGTAAAATGGACCAAAAGGCCTATTAGCTCAGCTGGTTAGAGCGTCGTGCTAATAACGCGAAGGTCACAGGTTCGAGACCTGTATGGGCCATCATCATCTTTTTTATTTTCTTGTTTTTTTTTTGCTTTTTTTTACACAGTGAAAAAAAAAAGAAAAAAACGGAGTGGCTTCGCCCGGGTTCGAACCGGAGACCTTCAGTGTGTTAGACTGACGTGATAACCAACTACACCACGAAACCTTCGGTGACACATTTGTTTGAACAGCTAAAAACTTGTGTCTTATCATCCATTAACGACACTCTCCAATAGCTGATTTGATAGGACCAGCCAAGCCTGACGACAGAGAAGTAGCTGTCATAACATCAAAACTACACCACGAAACCAATTTGATGCTCCCCTAAAAAACAATTTGATGTTAGCTTAATCCACCCCAGTCATAACATCAAAACTTATAGCAATCTTCCAAGTCATACATATATATCATCATGTGCTGCTGATCCACTTTTTTTTACAAGACATGTCCTTTAAGTAAGGATTTTCATGGAAACTAGATAATATCCACATTGCAAAGATTATAACATTTGAATCAATAATATGGTAGATTTCATATAGAACTGATAATAATCAACAATATGATATATTTCATACATCGTGAGTCAAATTTATTGATGGTATAAATAACATTGTATGATGAAATTATAGCAGTTTGTAGCATGAGCCATATTCTTAGTAGAGGATCTATTTGATTTTGGTTTTGGGTGTTCTTTGGTTAGTGCGACCTTCATATATATAGTGTCCCATTTCCTTTCGTCCTCAACAATGTATCCAACGGTGAGTTGAGCCGCAAACTCGCGTTTGAATGTACAAAAACACCGGTTAATTTTTTGTTGAGAAAAACAGTGGTTCTTTTGTATTCTTCGTTGTTGCCATTGCATCTATGAATTTCTTATGAGCTTATCTAATTGAAACGGTGGAAGAACACGAAATATCATTGTTTGAAGAATTAGGTGGAATCATGCAAAAAGACATGTATAGATTTTCAATCATGGTAGATGTACTAAGGTAAAAGGTGAAACAAAACTATTTGACAAACAACTCATGTTATAAAAAGTTTGTTTTCACATGAGAAAGGGAGCTCCGTAAAATTGACTTTCCTAGAAATCTGAAAACATGCATAAAATAACAACTAGCGTTGGACACTAGGTTAATAGGTTAGTCTAGAAAAATGATGAAAAATGGTGCCAAAACTACGAAAAAATGATATATATGGCATGAAATAATAAAAAATTATAGATACATTTGAGACGTATCAAGTAGCCCCCGGGATTGACGTCGATTTGAAGTGCTGACATCAGGATCAAATCTCCATCGAAAGCTTGTCTGGCTGTCTTTAATGTTTTCAAACATGCCATGTATAGAACACAACCCTGGAGAATACCCGCCTCTCGAAAAAGGTGGAGAAGTTGAAGAAGATGCTGGCTAACTCCAAGCTCAAGGTGCAGAACCTTGAGAAATATGTTGTCGATCTCGTCGGTAAGTCATCACTTCTGCCTTTTCGGGTTGCACATAATATGT
>NC_041385.1:857673508-857688870 GCF_002162155.2 Triticum dicoccoides | reverse complement strand
CTGATAACTTCAAAATTGTCTGTAGCAGCCAAGAAGTGCATCACCAAATTGCAGGCCAGATCGATGCCAGCAATTAGCAGATGAAATTTGCCCGGGAAGAGGCCAAGAAAACCAATGCCTAACCTATGCAAGAACAAGGGGCGAGTCAGGCCACCCGTGATACTTCCGGCTTGCTACAACGGATCTTGACAAAAATGTAAGTGCATCTAGTGCCACTACTAAGGAAAACCTTATACACAGAATCTTAGCAGCAGCGTGATTTAAAAACAAACGCTACTGCTAACTAGAAGTAGCGAGTGTATAAAGCTCGCTACTAATAACGCGGTAGCAGTAGCGCTCTAGGTGAAACAAGCGCTACTACTATAATTGCCGCGACATTGCCTCCAAGCTAGATATAGTAGTAGCACCCTTTCCTGGACGCGCTACTGCTAAAGTACTTAGTAGCAGCGTCCCTATTGATTCAGCTTTTCCCTAGTAGTGTGCCACCCCTAGTTGGTTTTGGAGTATTGTGAGATTCACATGAGAACATAGGCAAAAGTCCCTATTGATTCAGTTTACCCATCGAAGATGACCCCTAAAAATGTATGAAGACATTGAAGGCAATGGTGGTTCGCAAAGACATTCGCGTCGAAGATAATGACGTGTGAAGACATTTGCTTCAAGACAATGGACTGCGAAGACATAGTTGTTTTGTAGTTTCATTTTCTTCTTTATTGAGTCATAGGAACCACCGAACTGTCAAGTGGGGTCTGATACGTCTCCAATGTATCTATAATTTTTTATTGTTCCATGCTATTATATTATTTATTTTGGATGTTTTATATGCATTATTATGCTATTTTATATTATTTTTGGGACTAATCTATTAACCTAGAGCCCACTTCCAGTTCCTGTTTTAGAGTTCCACAGAAAAGGAATATCAAACAGAGTCCAAATGGAATACAACTTTCATGATGATCTTTCTTGGAGCAGAAGCAAACCAACAAACTTGGACATGAAGTCGGAGGATCCTCGAGGCACCCACAAGGGTGGAGGGAGTGCCCTGGCTGGGTAGGGTGCGCCCCCTCTCTTGTGGGCCACTCGTGGGTCTCCTGACCCAATTCTTTTGCCCATATATACTCTTATACCCCCAAACCATCAGAGGCGTCCACAAAAACACTTTTCCGCTGCCGCAACCTTCTGTACTTGTGAGATCCCATCTAGGGGCCTTTTCTGGTGTCCTACAGGAGGGGGATTCAATCACGGAGGGCTTCTACATCAACACCATTGCCCTTCCGATGAAGCGTGAGTAGTTTACTTCAGACCTACGGGTCCATAGCTAGTAGCTAGATGGCTTCTTCTCTCTCTTTGATTCTCAATACCATGTTCTCCTCGTTGTTCTTGGAGACCTATTCAATGTAATAACTTTTTGCGGTGTGTTTGCCGAGATCTGATGAATTGTTGATTTATGATCAGATTATCTATGAATATTATTTTAATCTCCTCTGAATTCTTATATGCATGATTTGATATCTTTGCAAGTCTCTTCAAATTATTGGTTTGGTTCGGACAACTAGATTGGTTCTTCTTGCAATGGGAGAAGTGCTTAGCTTTGGGTTCAATCTTGTGGTGTCCTTTCCCAGTGACAGTAGGAGCAGCAAGGCACATATTGTATTGTTGCCATCGAGGATAAAAAGATGGGGTTTTCATCATATTTCTTGAGTTAATTCCTCTACATCATGTCATCTTACTTAATGCATTACTCTGTTCTTTATGAACTTAATACTCTAGATGCATGCTGGCTAGCGGTTGATGTTTGGAGTAATAGTAGTAGATGGAGAATCGTTTTGGTCTACTTGACACGGACGTGATGCCTATGTTCATGATCATTGCCTTAGATATCGTCATAACTTTGCGCTTTTCTATAAATTGCTCGGGAGTAATTTGTTCACCCACCATATTATTTTCTGTCTTGAGAGAAGCCTCTAGTGAAACCTATGGCCCCTGATACGTCCATTTTGCATCATGCTTTTATATAAATATTTATTGCATTATGGACTGTTATTACACATTATATCTCAATACTTATGGCTATTCTCTCTTATTTTACAAGGTTTACCATGAAGAGTGGGGATGCCGGCAGCTGGAATTCTGGCTGAAAAAGGAGCAAACGTTGGAAACCTATTCTGCACAACTCCAAAAGACCCGAGACTCCACGAAACAACTTTTCAGATTTAATAAGAATTTTTGGGCAAAAGAAATAGGCCAGGGGGCCCACACCCTGTCCAGGAGACAGGGGGGCGCGCCCCCCCTAGGGTGCGCCCCCTATCTCCTGGGCTCCCTGGTGGGCCTCCGACGTCCATCTTCTGCTATATGAAGGGTTTTCCCCTGAAAAAAATCGTGGGCAAGCTTACGGGACGAAACTTCGCCGCCAGGAGGCGGAACCTTGGCGGAATCAATCTAGGGCTCTGGCGGAGCTGTTCTGCCAGGGACACTTCCCTCCGGGAGGGGGAAATCATCACCAACGTCATCACCAACGATCCTCTCATCGGGAGGGGGTCAATCTCCATCAACATCTTTACCAGCACCATCTCTCAAAACCCTAGTTCATCTCTTGTATCCAATCTTGTATCAAAACCACAAATTGGTACCTGTGGGTTGCTAGTAGTGTTGATTACTCCTTGTAGTTGATGCTATTTGGTTTACTTGGTGGAAGATCATATGTTCAGATCCGTTATGCATATTATTACTCCTCTGATTGTGAACATGAATATGCTTTGTGAGTAGTTACGTTTGTTCCTGAGGACATGGGTGAAGTCTTGCTATTAGTAGTCATGTGAATTTGGTATTCGTTCGATATTTTGATGAGATGTATGTTGTCTCTCCTCTAGTGGTGTTATGTGAACATCGACTACATGACACTTCACCATTATTTGGGACTAGAGGAAGGCATAGGGAAGTAATAAGTAGATGATGGGTTGCTAGAGTGACAGAAGCTTAAACCCTAGTTTATGCGTTGCTTCGTTAGGGGTTGATATGGACCCATATGTTTAATGTTGTGGTTAGGTTTACCTTAATACTCCTTTTTGTAGTTGCGGATGCTTGCAATAGGGGTTAATCATAAGTGGGATGCTTGTCCATGTTAGGGCAGTACCCAAGTACCGGTCCACCCACATATCAAATTATCAAAGTACCGAACGTGAATCTTATGAACGTGATGAAAACTAGCTTGACGATAATTCCCAATGTGTCCTCGGGAGCTCCTTCTTCATTATTAGAATTTGTCCAGGCCTATCCTTTGCTACATAAAGGATTGGGCCACCTTGCTGCACTTTATTTACTTTATTTACTTTTTGCTCATTACTATTTATCTTATCACAAAACTATCTATCACCTACTATTTCAGTGCTTGCAGAGAAAACCTTACTGAAAACCGCTTATCATTTCCTTCTGCTCCTCGTTGAGTTCGACACTCTTACTTATCGAAAGGACTATGATAGATCCACTATACTTGTGGGTCATCAAGACTCTTTTCTGGCGCCGTTGCCGGAGAGCGTAGCGCTCTTGGTGAGTGGAACTTGGTAAGGAAACATTTATATAGTGTGCTGAAATTTTCCGTTACTTGTCACTATGGAAACTAATCCTTTGAAGGGCTTGTTTGGTGTATCTTCACCCCAACCAGAAGAGCAAAGAGATGCTCCTCAACCTACTGAACCTTATGAAAATATTCACTTTGAGATTCCTTCGGGTATGATAGAAAAACTGCTAGCTAATCCTTTTGCAGGAGACGAAACATTGCATTCCAACTTACACCTCATCTTTGTGGATGAAGTTTGTGGATTATTTAAGTTTGCAGGTATTCCTGACGATGTTGTCAAAAGGAAGGTCTTCCCTTTATCTTTGAAGGGAGATGCAATAACATGGTATAGACTATGTGATGATACGAGATATTGGAATTATAAGCGATTGAAGTTGGAATTTCACCAGAAGTTCTATCCTATGCATCTTGTTCATCGTGATCGTAATTACATATATAATTTCTGGCCTCGCGAAGGAGAAAGCATCGCTTAAGCTTGGGGGAGGCTTAAGTCAATGTTGTATTCATGCCCCAATCATGAGCTCTCTCGGGAAATGATTATTCAGAATTTTTATGCTCGACTTTCTCTTGATAATCGCAACCTGCTTGATACTTCCTGTGCTGGTTCTTATATGCTGAAGACTATTGATTTCAAATGGGACTTATTGGAAAGAATTAAATGCAACTCTGAAGATTGGGGTTCCGACGATGGTAAGGAGTCAGGTATGACACCTAAGTTTGATTGTGTTAAATCTTTTATGGATACCGATGCTTTCCGTGGATTTATCTCTAAGTATGGACTTGACTCTGAGATAGTAGCTACTTTTTGTGAAACTTTTTCTACTCACGTTGATCTCCCTAAAGAGAAGTGGTTTAAATATAATCCTCCCGTTGAAGTGAAAGTAGTTGCACCTATTACAGTCGAAGAGAAGACTATTACATATAGTGATCCTATTATTCCTACTGCTTATGTTGAAAAACCTCCTTTTCCTGTTAGGATAAAAGATCATGATAAAGCTTCGACTGTTATTCGTAAGAGCAATGTTAGAACTTATACACCTCCTGAGCAAATCAAGGTTAACCTAATGTTACTATTGTTAAAGATCTCTTGTCTGATAATATTGATGGGCATGTTATTTATTTCTGTGATGAAACTGCTAGAATTGCCAAACCTTGTGCTAAAGATAAACATAGACCTGTGGTAGGCATGCCTGTTATTTCTATTAAAATAGGAGATCATTATTATCATGGCTTATGTGATATGGGTGCTAGTGCTAGTGCAATACCTATTGCCTTATACAAAGAAATTAAGCACGATATTGCACCTGCTGAGTTAAAAGATATTGATGTCACCATTAAACTTGCCAATGGAGAAACTATTTCACCAATGGGAATTGTTAGAGATGTTGAAGTCTTGTGTGGGAAAACCAAATATCCTGCTGATTTTCTTGTTCTTGGCTCCCCACAAGATAGCTTTTGTCCCATTATATTTGGTAGACCCTTCTTGAACACCGTTAATGCAAGGATAGATTGCGAAAAGGATGTAGTTACTATTGGTCTAGGTGATATGTCTCATGAGTTCAACTTTTCTAAATTTCATAGACAACATCGTGAAGAGGAACCATCTTGTAAGGATGAAATTATTGGTCTTTCTTCCATTGGTGTTCCTCTAACTGATTCGTTAGAACAATATTTGCTAGACCATGAAAATGATATGTTTATGAAGGAAATGGAAGAAATAGAGGAAGTGTTCCTTAAACAAGAACCTATGCTGAAACATAACCTTCCCGTTGAAATTCTTGGGGATCCCCCACCACCCAAGGGTGATCCCGTGTTTGAACTCAAACCATTACCTGATAATCTTAAGTATGCTTATCTTGATGAAAAAGAAATATATCCTGTTATTATTAGTGCTAACCTTTCAGAGAAAGAAGAAGAAAGATTATTGAAAACTCTGAAGAAGCACCGAGCTGCTATTGGATATACTCTCGATGATCTTAAGGGCATTAGTCTCACATTATGTCAACACAAAATCTCAGTGGAAAAGGATGCCAAACCAGTTAGAGATCCTCAAAGACGATTAAATCCCAAAATGAAGGAAGTGGTAAGAAAGGAGATACTAAAACTCCTTGAGGCAGGTATTATTTATCCCGTTGATGATAGTGAATGGGTAAGCCTTGTCCATTGTGTCCCTAAAAAGGGAGGTATTACCATTGTTCCTAATGATAAAGATGAATTGATCCCGCAAAGAATTATTACAGGTTATAGGATGGTAATTGATTTCCGTAAGTTAAATAAAGCCACTAAGAAAGATCATTACCCTTTACCTTTTATTGATCAAATGCTAGAAAGGCTATCTAAACACACACATTTTTGCTTTCTAGATGGCTATTCTGGCTTCTCTCAGATACCTGTTTCAGCGGGGGATCAATCTAAAACTACTTTTACTTGCCCTTTTGGTACCTTTGCTTATAGACGTATGCCTTTTGGTTTATGTAATGCACCTGCTACCTTTCAAAGATGCATGATGGCTATATTTTCTGATTTTTGTGAAAAGATTTGTGAGGTATTCATGGATGACTTCTCCGTCTATGGATCCTCTTTTGATGATTGTTTGAGCAACCTTGATCGAGTTTTGCAGAGATGCGAAGACACTAGTCTCATCCTGAATTGGGAAAAGTGTCACTTTATGGTTAATGAAGGGCACAAGCTCTCCGAGAGAGGTATTGAAGTTGATAAAGCCAAAGTTGATGCTATTGAAAAGATGCCATGTCCCAAGGACATAAAAGGTATAAGAAGTTTCCTTGGTCATGCCGATTTTTATAGGAGGTTCATTAAGGACTTTTCTAAAATCTCTAGGCCTTTGACTAATTTATTGCAAAAAGATATTCCTTTTGTCTTTGATGATGATTGTGTAGAAGCATTTGAAACACTTAAGAAGGCTTTGATCACTGCACCTATTGTTCAGCCACCTGATTGAAATTTACCTTTTGAAATTATGTGCGATGCTAGTGATTATGTTGTAGGGGCTGTTTTAGGGCAAAGAGTCGATAAGAAATTGAATGTTATCCAGTATGCTAGTAAGACTCTTGATACTGCCCAGAGATATTATGCTACCACTGAAAAAGAATTCTTAGCAGTTGTGTTTGCATGTGATAAGTTTAGACCTTATATTGTTGATTCCAAAGTTACTATTCACACTGATCATGCTGCTATTAAATATCTTATGGAAAAGAAAGATGTTAAGCCTAGACTCATTAGATGGGTTCTCTTGCTCCAAGAATTTGACTTGAATATTATTGATAGAAAGGGAGCTGAGAACCCCGTTGCAGACAACTTGTCTAGGCTAAAGAATGTTCTTGATGACCCACTGCCGATTAATGATAGCTTTCCTGATGAACAATTAGCGGTTGTCAATGCTTCTCGTACTGCTCCTTGGTATGCTGATTATGCTAATTACATTGTTGCCAAATATATACCTCCTAGTTTCACATACCAGCAAAATAAAAAGTTCTTTTATGATTTAAGACATTACTTCTGGGATGATCCACACCTTTATAAAGAAGGAGTAGATGGTATTATTATACGTTGTGTGCCTGAGCATGAACAGGAGCAAATCCTACGCAAGTGTCACTCTGAATCCTATGGAGGACACCACGCTGGAGATAGAACTGCACACAAGGTACTACAATCTGGTTTTTATTGGCCTACTCTTTTCAAAGATGCTTGTAAGTTTGTCGTATCTTGTGATGAATGTCAAAGAATAGGTAACATTAGTAGACGTCAAGAAATGCCTATGAATTATTCTCTTGTTATTGAACCGTTTGATGTTTGGGGCTTTGATTATATGGGACCTTTTCCTGCCTCCAATGGTTATACACATATTTTAGTTGCTGTTGATTACGTTACTAAGTGGGTAGAAGCTATTCCAACTAGTAGTGCTGATCATAACACTTCTATTAAAATGCTTAAAGAAGTTATTTTCCCGAGGTTTGGAGTCCCTAGATATCTTATGACTGATGGTGGTTCACACTTTATTCATGGTGCTTTCCGTAAGATGCTTGCTAAGTATGATGTCAATCATAGAATCGCATCTCCTTATCACCCACAGTCTAGTGGTCAAGTAGAGTTGAGCAATAGAGAGCTCAAATTAATTTTGCAAAAGACTGTGAATAGATCTAGAAAGAATTGGTCCAAAAAACTTGATGATGCATTATGGGCCTATAGAACCGCATAGAAAAATCCTATGGGTATGTCTCCATATAAGATGGTTTATGGAAAAGCATGTCATTTACCTCTTGAACTTGAACATAAAGCATATTGGGCTATTAAAGAGCTCAATTACGACTTCAAACTTGCCGGTGAGAAAAGGTTATTTGATATTAGCTCACTTGATGAATGGAGAACCCAAGCATATGAGAACGCCAAGTTTTTCAAAGAAAAAATCAAACGTTGGCATGATAAGAGGATACAGAAGCGTGAGTTTAACGTAGGAGATTATGTGTTATTGTTCAACTCTCGTTTAAGATTTTTTGCAGGAAAACTTCTATCAAAATGGGAAGGTCCCTACGTTATCGAGGAGGTCTATCGTTCTGGTGCTATAAAAATCAACAACTTCGAAGGCACAAACCCGAGGGTGGTAAATGGTCAAAGAATTGAACATTATATTTCAGGTAATCCTATCAATGTTGAAACTAATATTATTGAAACCATAACCCCTGAGGAATACATAAGAGACACTTTCCAGAATGTTCCAGACTCCAAAAAGGCATAGGTATGTGGTACGGTAAGTAAACCGACTCCAAAACAACTCTAATGGCAATTTTTATCTGTTTTGGATTATTTAAGGATTCTAGGAAGAAAGAAGTAGTCCGAAAGGGACACGAAGCTCCCACGAGAGAGGAGGGCGCGCCCCCCCCTATAGGGCGCGCCCCCCTATCTCGTGGTCACCTCGTGTGCCTCCCGGACTCCTTTTTCTTGTATGTTATGTATTTTGGTCGGTAAAAATTCATTATATATACTCCCGAAGGTTTTGACCACCGTATCACGCAAATATCCTCTGTGTTCGTTTCGAGCTATTTCCGTTGCAGATTTAGAGCACCATGACTTCTCCCTCTTCCAACAACGAAGACAAGGATGCTTGGCTATTGAAGATAGAGTTGAAAAGAGAGGAACCAGAGGAGATCAACAAGGATGAATGGATCAAGAAGGCCATGGAGGCTCAAGCTTCGATGGTAAAAGAAGAAGACATCCCTCAACCTTTACCTAACCTTTTCACTCCAACAGAAATTGAAGCTTTCAAGATGATTGAGTTAGCCCGCATACAGAACAAGTACCTCACAGAGGAGAATATTTTGTTGAAAGATCATATTGCTGGGCTCAAGGGCATTATCCGCAAGTTGGAGGAGCTTTTACGCTCGATGTGCGATTATCCACCGTCATCATCACCACCTCCATCACCTTCGAGGAAATAATCACATTGGTATGGGCACTCCCCTTGGCAACTGCCAAGCTTGGGGGAGGTGCCCCGGTATCGTATCACCATCACACTCCTATCTTTACCGCTTTATTTAGTTTGATCCTTTTAGTAGTATCTTGATCTATCAGTAGTTGAAGTTTTGATATCAAGTAGTTTTGAGTTTTTTGTTGTGATCTCTTTTTGTAATCGAGTCCGTGTTCTATCTATAATAAAGATTAGTGTTGAGTCAAGGGCTTTGCTATGTTGCTATGATCTTGAAAAAGTAGAAAGAACAAAAGAGTTCATATTGATCTTATGGATAGTGATAACTTCACACATAGAAAGTATGAGGTATAAACAATGTTGAGAGTTGATGAACGTAGCCTTGGTCATTGTTGCAATTAATAGGAAGTGATAAGGAAAGAGGGGTTCATATATAAATATATTATCTTGGACATCTTTTATGATTG
Organism: Triticum dicoccoides; assembly: GCF_002162155.2. Classification (NCBI taxonomy): domain Eukaryota; kingdom Viridiplantae; phylum Streptophyta; class Magnoliopsida; order Poales; family Poaceae; genus Triticum; species Triticum dicoccoides. Next base: position 857,679,386 of record NC_041385.1, on the reverse strand, counting down.
TGAAGCACTCATTAAGTATGACATGCTAAAAGAGTTGACATTGGACAAGGAAGACAACGTAATGGTTTATGTTTTCCGACATCTCAGTTAAAGTATATTGTCATTGACCTTCCAAACATGTTGAGCTTGCCTTTCCCCCTCATGCTAGCCAAATCCCTTGCACCAGGTAGAGATACTACTTGTGCTTCCAAATATCCTTAAACCCAGTTTTGCCATGAGAGTCCACCATACCTACCGATGGATTGAGTAAGATCCTTCAAGTAAGTTGTCATCGGTGCAAGCAATAAAAAATTTCTCTCTAAATATGTATGGCTTATTAGTGCAGAGAAAATAAGCTTTGTACGAACTTGTTGTGGAAGCAATAAAAGCAACAGATTGCATAATGAAGGTCCACATACAAGGGGCAATATAAAGTGACGTTCTTTTGCATTAAGATTTCGTGCATCAACCCTAAACGCACATGACAACCTCTGCTTCCCTCTGCGAAGGGCCTATCTTTTACTTTATGTTTTTACTTTATGCTTGAGTCAAGGTGATTCTCACCTTTGCCTTTTTATTTTTATCCTTTGGCAAGCTCCTCGTGTTTGAAAGATCATGATACATATATCCAATTGGATGTAAGTTGGCATAGGCTATTATTGTTGACATCACCTAAAGGTGAATATGTTGGGAGGCAACACAATAAGCCCCTATCTTTCTCAATGTCCGGCTGAAACTCTATAACCACAAGTATTGCGTGAGTGTTAACAATTATAGGGGACTACGAGATAGTTGAGTATGTGAGCTTGCTGAAAAGCTCTATCATTGACTCTTTCTGATGTTACGATAAATTGCAATTGCTTCAATGACTGAGATTATAGTTTGTTAGTTCCCAATGAAGTTTTTGAACCATACTTGACATTGGGCATTGCTTATTACTTGAACATAGGACATCATATGACAAAATCCATATATGTTGCTGTTATTAGAATGATCATGATGCCCTCATGTCTGTATTTTATTTTTACCGAAACCTCTATCTCTAAACATGTGGACATATTTTTCGATTTCGGCTTCCGCTTGAGGACAAGCGAGGTCTAAGCTTGGGGGAGTTGATACGTCCATTTTGCATCATGCTTTTATATAAAAATTTATTGCATTATGGGCTGTTATTACACATTATATCTTAATACTTATGGCTATTCTCTCTTATTTTACAAGGTTTACCATGAAGAGTGGGGATGCCGGCAGCTGGAATTCTGGCTGAAAAAGGAGCAAACATTGGAAACCTATTCTGCACAACTCCAAAAGACCCGAGACTCCACAAAACAACTTTTCAGATTTAATAAGAATTTTTGGGCGAAAGAAATAGGCCAGGGGGCCTACACCCTGTCCAGGAGACAGGGGGCGCGCCCCCCCTAGGGCGCGCCCCTATCTCCTGGGCTCCCTGGTGGGCCTCCGACGTCCATCTTCTGCTATATGAAGGGTTTTCCCCTGGAAAAAATCGTGGGCAAGCTTACGGGACGAAACTCCGCCGCCACGAGGCGGAACCTTGGCGGAATCAATCTAGGGCTTTGGCGGAGCTGTTCTGCCAGGGACACTTTCCTCCGGGAGGGGGAAATCATCACCAACATCATCACCAACGATCCTCTCATCGGGAGGGGGTCAATCTCCATCAACATCTTTACCAGCACCATCTCCTCTCAAAACCCTAGTTCATCTCTTGTATCCAATCTTGTATCAAAACCACAAATTGGTACCTGTGGGTTGCTAGTAGTGTTGATTACTCCTTGTAGTTGATGCTATTTGGTTTACTTGGTGGAAGATCATATGTTCAGATCCTTTATGCATATTATTACTCCTCTGATTATGAACATGAATATGCTTTGTGAGTAGTTACGTTTGTTCCTGAGGACATGGGTGAAGTCTTGCTATTAGTAGTCATGTGAATTTGGTATTCATTCAATATTTTGATGAGATATATGCTGTCTCTCCTCTAGTGGTGTTATGTGAACGTCGACTACATGACACTTCACCATTATTTGGGCCTAGAGGAAGGCATAGGGAAGTAATAAGTAGATGATGGGTTGCTAGAGTGACAGAAGCTTAAACCCTAGTTTATGTGTTGCTTCGTTAGGGGTTGATATGGACCCATATGTTTAATGCTGTGGTTAGGTTTACCTTAATACTCCTTTTTGTAGTTGCGGATGCTTGCAATAGGGGTTAATCATAAGTGGGATGCTTGTCCATGTTAGGGCAGTAGCCAAGTACCGGTCCACCCACATATCAAATTATCAAAGTACCGAACGCGAATCTTATGAACGTGATGAAAACTAGCTTGACGATAATTCCCAATGTGTCCTCAGGAGCTCCTTCTTCATTATTAGAATTTTTCCAGGCTTATCCTTTGCTACATAAAGGATTGGGCCGCCTTGCTGCACTTTATTTACTTTATTTACTTTTTGCTCATTACTATTTATCTTATCACAAAACTATCTATCACCTACTATTTCAGTGCTTGCAGAGAAAACCTTACTGAAAACCGCTTATCATTTCCTTCTGCTCCTCGTTGGGTTCGAAACTCTTACTTATAGAAAGGACTACGATAGATCCCCTATACTTGTGGGTCATCAGCCCCCGGGTCTCTTTGCCGTCATATAAAGTTGCTTTTCCATCATACACGTTTCCGATGTACTATCCTTGCAATCTTTTATTTTCCGATCTATAAACAAAAATATCAAAAATATTTACTCTATTGTTTATCTATCTCTATCAGATCTCACTTTTGCAAGTATCCGTGGAGGGATTGACAACCCCTTTATCGCGTTGGGTGCAAGTTTGTTTGATTGTTTGTGCAGCTATTCAGTGATTTGTGTGTTGTCTCCAACTGGATTGATACCTTAGTTCTCAAACTGAGGGAAATGCTTACTCTACTTTGCTGCATCACCCTTTTCTCTTCAAGGGAAAAACCAGCGCAAGCTCAAGAAGTAGCAGGAAGAATTTCTGGCGCCGTTGCCGGGGAGATCTACGCCAAGTCAAGACATACCAAGTACCCATCATAAACTCTCATCTCTTGCATTACATTATTCACCATTCGACTCTCATTTTCCTCTCCCCCACCTCTAAAACGATTTTCAAAAATATTTGCCTTTTCTTTTCCCCTCTTCCATTCGTCTTTCTCATTTGCTTTTTGTGTGCTCGTGTGTTGGATTGCTTGCTTTGTCGCGATGGCTCAAGAGAATACCAAATTATGTGATTTTTCCAACACCAATAATAATGATTTTATTAGCACCCCGATTGCTCCCACTACTAATGCGGGATCTTGCGAAATTAATGCCGCTTTGCTGAATCTTGTTACAAAAGATCAATTTTCTAGCCTTCCTAGTGAAGATGCCACATCTCATCTAAACGATTTTGTTGATTTGTGTGATATGCAAAAGGAAAAGGATGTGGATAATGATATTGTTAAATTGAAGCTATTCCCGTTTTCGCTTATAGATCGTGCTAAAACTTGGTTTTCATCTTTGCCTAAAAACAGTATTGATTCGTGGAACAAGTGTAAAGATGCTTTCATCTCTAAGTATTTTCCTCCTGCTAAGATCATCTCCCTTAGGAACGATATTATGAATTTTAAGCAACTTGATCACGAACATGTTGCACAACCTTGGGAGAGGATGAAATTGATGATACGAAATTGCCCTACACATGGTTTGAATTTGTGGATGATTATACAAAAAATTTATGCCGGATTGAATTTTGCTTATAGAAATCTTTTAGATTCGGCTATGGGAGGCACTTTTATGGAAATTACTTTAGGAGAGGCTACTAATCTCCTAGATAATATTATGGTTAATTATGCTCAATGGCATACCGAAAGATCTTCCACTAGTAAAAAAGTGCATGCAATTGAAAATATTAATGTTTTGAGTGGAAAGATGGATGAACTTATGAAATTATTTGCTACTAAGAGTGCTTCTATTGATCCTAATGATATGCCTTTGTCCACTTTGATTGAGAATAATAATGAATCTATGGATGTGAATTTTGTTGATAGGATTTTTTTGGTAATAACGCATATAGAGGTATTTTTAACCCTAGGCTGTTCCCTAGTAATTCCTCTAATAATTATGGTAATTCCTACAAAAATTCTTATGGAAATTTTAATTAGATGCCCTCTAATTTTGAGATTAGTGTCAAATAATTTATGAGTTCACAAAAGAATTTCAATGCTTTGATTGAAGAAATTTCTCAAGATCGATGATATGGCAAGGAACATGGATAGAATTTCTCTTGACGTTGATTCTTTGAAACTTAGATCTATTCCACCCAAGCATGATATTAATGAGTCTCTCAAAGCCATGAGAATTTCCATTGATGAGTGTAAAGAAAGAACCACTAAGATGCGTGCTAAACGAGATTTGTTTGAAAAAGGCTGTTCTTCTAGTTTTCGTGAAAATAATGATGAAGATCTTGAAGTGATTGATGTGACTCCTATTGAATCTTTGTTTTATAATATAAATCTTGATAAATATGGGACTGGAGATGAGTCAACTTTAGCTAAAAGGTGTCCCAATGATTCAGAGTTTTTAGATCAAGTTGCAAAAATTGATAAAAGTGGGATTGGAGAGGTCAAGACTTTAAGTAGTGATGAACCAACTCTTTTGGATTTCAAGGAATTTAATTATGATAATTGTTCTTTAGTATATTGTATTTCCTTGTTGCAATCCATGTTGAATTCTCCTCATGCTTATAATCAAAACAAAGCTTTTACTAAACATATCGTTGATGCTATGCTGCAATCTTTCGAAGAAAAGCTTGAATTGGAAGTTTCTATCCCTAGAAAACTTTATGATGAGTGGGAACCTACTATTAAGATTAAAATTAAATATTATGAGTGCCATGCTTTGTGTGGTTTGTGTGCTAGCGTTTCCACAATTCCAAAAACTTTATGTGATGTGTTAATTAGGTTTCCGTGAATTTGATGATTGTTCTTTAAATTTGCATCTTGCGCATTCCATTATTAAGAAACCCATGGGAAGGATTAATGATGTTCTTATTGTTGCAAATAGGAATTATGTGCCCGTATATTTCATTGTTCTTTATATAGATTGCAATCCTACATGTCCTATTATTCTTGGTAGACCTTTTCTTAGAACGATTGGTGCAATTATCGATATGAAGGAAGGAAACATTAGATTTCAATTTCCATTAAGGAAGGGCATGGAACACTTTCCTAGAAAGAAAATTAAATTACCATATGAATGTATCATGAGAGCTACTTATGGATTGCATACCAAATATGACAATACCTAGATCTATTCGTGCTTTTATGCCTAGCTAAGGGCATTAAACAATAGCGCTTGTTGGGAGGCAACCCATTTTATTTTTGTTCTTTGCTTTTTGTTCATGTTTTGCTTATGGTTAGATGTGGTTTTGTGTTTTAGTTAGTGTTTGTGCCAAGTAAAATCTTTGGGATAGCCTACGGTAATAGTTGTGTTGATCCTGCTGAAAAACAGAAACTTTTGTGCCCAGTAAATAATTTCTAGGATTTTATTGAAACGTGCTTTTGATCTGATTCTGGATTGGTGCACAAATTTCTTAGGTTGTCCTAATTTTTCAGAATTTTTGGAGTTACAGAAGTATTCAAGAGTTACATATTGCTACAGACTATTTTGTTTTGACAGACTCTGTTTTATTTGTGTTGTTTGCTTATTTTGATGAATCTATGGATAGTATCGGGGGGGGGGGTATGAACCATGGAAAAGTTGGAATACAGTAGATATTACACCAATATAAATAAAGAATGAGTTTGCAACAATACCATAAAGTAATGATTATTTTCTTATACTAACAGAGCTTATGAGATTTTCTGTTGAGTTTTGTGTTGTGAAGTTTTGAA
>NC_041385.1:857669147-857673139 GCF_002162155.2 Triticum dicoccoides | reverse complement strand
GTTACAGAAGTATTCAAGAGTTACATATTGCTACAGACTATTTTGTTTTGACAGACTCTGTTTTATTTGTGTTGTTTGCTTATTTTGATGAATCTATGGATAGTATCGGGGGGGGGGGGTATGAACCATGGAAAAGTTGGAATACAGTAGATATTACACCAATATAAATAAAGAATGAGTTTGCAACAATACCATAAAGTAATGATTATTTTCTTATACTAACAGAGCTTATGAGATTTTCTGTTGAGTTTTGTGTTGTGAAGTTTTGAAGTTTTGGGTAACAATTTGATGGACTATGGAATAAGGAGTGGCAAGAGCCTAAGTTTGGGGATGACTAATGCACCCCAAGGTCATATTCAAGGATAACCAAAAGCCTAAGCTTGGGGATGCCCCGGAAGGCATCCCCACTTTATTCTTTGTCTATCGGTAACTTTACTTGAGGCTATATTTTTTTTCACCACATGATATGTGTTTTGCTTGGAGCGTCTTGTATCATTTGAGTATTTGTTTTTTAGTTTGCCACAATCATCCTTAATGTACACACCTTTTGAGAGATACACACATGAATCGTGATTTATTAGAATACTCGATGTGCTTCACTTATATCTTTTGAGCTAGGCAATATTGCTCTAGTGCTTCACTTATATATTTTTAGTGCACGGCGGTGGTTTTATTTTATAGAAATTGATGAACTCTCATGCTTCACTTATATTATTTTGAGAGTCCGTAAACAGAATGGTAATTTGCTTTGGCTATAAATTTAGTCCTAATATGATAGGCATCCAAGATGGATATAATAAAAACTTTCATATAAAGTGCATTGAATATGATGAGAAGTTTGATTCTTTATGATTGTTTTGAGATATGAAGATGGTGATATTAGATTCATGCTAGTGAGTAGTTGTGAATTTGAGAGATACTTGTGTTAAAGTTTGTGATTCCCGTAGCATGCACGTATGGTGAACCGTTATGTGATGAAGTCGGAGCATGATTTATTTTTTGATTGCCCTCCTTATGAGTGGTGGTCGGGGACGAGCAATGGTCTTTTTCCTATCAATCTATCCCCCTAGGAGCATGCACGCAGTACTTCATTTTGATAACCAATAGATTTTTGCAATAAGTATGTGAGTTCTTTATGACTAATGTTGAGTCCATGGATTATACGCACTCTCACCCTTCCACCATTGCTAGCCTCTCCTGTGCCGTGCAACTCTCGCCGGTACCATACACCCAAAATATACCTTCATCAAAACAACCACCATACCTACCTATTATGGCATTTCCATAGCCATTCCGAGATATATTGCCATGCAACTTTCCACCGTTCTGTTTATTATGACACGCTTCATCATTGTCATATTGCTTTGCATGATCATGTAGTTGACATCGTATTTGTGGCAAAGCAACCTTTCATAATTCTTTCATACATGTCACTCTTGAGTCATTGCACATCCCGGTACACCGCCAGAGGCATTCATATAGAGTCATATTTTGTTCTAAGTTTCGAGTTGTAATTCTTGAGTTTTAAGTAAATAAAAGTCTGATGATCTTCATATTAGAGCATTGTCCCAGTGAGGAAATGATGATGGAATGATTCCCCCACAAGTAGGGATGAGAATCCGTACTAAAAACAAGAGGCCAAAAAAATGAGAAAGGCCCAAATAAAAAAATGAGAGAAAAAGAGAGAAGGGGCAATGCTAACATCCTTTTACCACACTTGTGCTTCGAAGTAGCACCATGATCTTCATGATAGAGAGTCTCCTATGTTGTCACTTTTCATATACTAGTGGGATTTTTTCATTATAGAACTTGGCTTGTATATTCCAATGATGGGCTTCCTCAAATTTCCCTAGGTCTTCGTGAGCAAAGCGAGTTGGATGCACACCCACTTAGTTCCTTTTTGAGCTTTCATAAACTTATAGCTCTAGTGCATCCGTTGCATGGCAATCCCTACTCACTCACATTGATATCTATTGATGGGCATCTCCATAGCCCGTTGATATGCCTAGTTGATGTGAGACTATCTCCCTCTTTTTGTCTTCTCCACAACCACCATATTCTATTCCACCCATAGTGCTATATCGCGTGAAAGTTGAAAAAGTTTGAGAACATCGAAAGTATGAAACAATTATTTGGCTTGTCATCAGGTTTGTGCATGATTTAAATATTTTGTGTGATGAAGATGGAGCATAGCCAGACTATATGATTTTTTAGGGATAGCTTTCTTTGGCCATGTTATTTTGAGAAGACATATTTTCTTTATTAGTATGTTTGAAGTATTATCATTTTTATGTCAATATTAAACTTTTGTTTTGAATCTTTCGGATCTGAACATTCATGCCACAATAAAGGAAATTACATGGATAAATATGTTAGGTAGCATTCCACATCAAAAATCTGTTTTTATCATTTACCTACTCGAGGACGAGCATGAATTAAGCTTGGGGATGCTTGATACGTCTCCAACGTATCTATAATTTTTGATTATTCCATGCTATTATATTATCTATTTTGCATGTTTTATATGCAATTGTGCTATTTTATATTATTTTTGGGACTAACCTGTTAACCTAGAGCCCAGTGCAAGTTCCTGTTTTTTTACCTGTTTTAGAGTTTCGTAGAAAAGGAATACCAAACGAAATAAAAATCTCGCGATAATCTTTCTTGGACCAGAAGCAAAATAGGAGACTTGGAGATGAAGTCGGAGGAGCCTCGAGGCGGCCACAAGGGTGGAGGGCGCGCCCTGGGGGTAGGGCGTGCCCCCTGTCTTGTGAGCCCTTCATGGGTCTCCTGACCTAATTTTTTCGCCCATATATACTCTTATACCTCAAAACCACTAGAGGCATCCACGAAAACACTTTTACACCACTGAAACCTTCTGTACCCGTGAGATCCCATGTAGGGGCCTTTTCCGGCGTCTTGCAAGAGGGGGTTTCGATCATGGAGGGCTTCTACATCAACACCATTGCCCTTCTGATGAAGCGTGAGTAGTTTACTTCAGACCTACGGGTCCATAGCTAGTAGCTAGATGGCTTCTTCTCTCTCTTTGATTCTCAATACCATGTTCTCGTCGTTTTTCTTGGAGATCTATTTGATGCAGTAACTTTTCGCGGTGTGTTTGCCGAGATCCGATGAATTGTGGATTTATGATCAGATTATCTATGAATATTATTCGAATCTCCTCTGAATTCTTATATGCATGATTTGATATCTTTGTATTTCTCTTCGAATTATCAGTTTGGTTTGGCCAACTAGATTGGTATTTCTTGCAATGGGAGAGGTGCTTAGCTTGGGGTTCAGTCTTGCGGTGTCCTTTCCCAGTGACAGTAGGGGCAGCAAGGCACGTATTGTATTGTAGCCATCGAGGATAAAAATATGGGGTTTTCATCATATTGCTTGAGTTAATTCCTCTACATCATGTCGTCTTACTTAATGCATTACTCCGTTCTTTATGAACTTACTCTAGCTGCATGCTGGATAGCGGTCGCACTACAAAAAAAAGACACATCCGTGACATTTTGGGCCGAATGAATTTTTTTCCTGTCATACATATGACACTTCTATGACGATAATTGTGACAAAACCCGGTATCATCATAGATGTGGTGGGCTCCAACTTCTATGACAAAAAATCATGACAAAAAATGGGCTTTTCATCCTGGGCGGGCCGGAGACGCAGCTGCATGACATTCTTTGGGCCGTCCATGACGGAAAAAACCATGGTAGAAGCGAGGGGGAGGAAAATTTCGGGGAGTTGCCGGTTACGATGGGAGGTCGGGGGCCGAGCGATGCGCGTTTCTCTCGTACACCTGCAAGGCGTTGGCTCTAACTGAACCCGAGCGAGGCGTTGGGCTCTAACTGAACCTGAGCAATTGCACTACAGGCTACGCGTTACTGAACCCGAGTGATCGATCGATGGCTGTTAACTGAACCCAATGGAGCGATTCCTTCGCTACTGCTCCTAACTGAAGCCGATCGATTGGATGAACAATG
>NC_041385.1:857650126-857668680 GCF_002162155.2 Triticum dicoccoides | reverse complement strand
CGTGGTGTGGAGGGCTGATGAACAGTAGACGGTGGAGGGCTGGATGAACAGTAGACGGTGGAGGGGTGGTTGAACAGTAGCCGGTGGAGTAGCGCGCGGTGGAGGCTGGATGAACAGGAGCCCATGAAGGCTGGAGGAGGTCGACGGTAGCCCGTGGAGGCTGGAGGAGGTCGACGGTGGAGATGAACAGTATCCCGTGGAGTGCCGTTTTGTGGTACGCCACACCCCTCCCAATGAACAGGACCCCCGTTACGACCGTAGGAGGTCCGTTTCGTCCGTTTTGCGGTACGCCACACCCCTCCCGATCAACAGGACCCCCGTTTCGACCGTAGGAGGTCCGTTTCGTCCGTTTTGCGGTACGCCACACCCCTCTCGATCAACAGGACCCCCATTTCGACCGTAAGAGGTCCGTTTCCTCCGTTTTGCGGTACGCCACACCCCTCCCGATCAACAGGACCTCGTTCCGAACGTGGCCGGTCGAACACAAGGCCATTTCCTCCGTTGTGCGGTAAGCCAGGCCTCGTTTCCATCGCCTGTTCCGTCCAAGCCGGTTGGCTCCCACGCGTTCCGTTGCCTCCCGATGAACACGACGCATTCCGTTGCCTCCCCATGAACACGGCGCATTCCGTTGGCTCCCCATGAACACGACGACGACGCTGTTTCTTCATTTCGACCCAGCCATGTACGTATGCGCGAGTAGGCGTTCGAGACCCTGCCGTATGTACGTACGTGGCCGTATTTTCTTTCTTGCACCCTCACCATTGTACGTACGTGTACATGCTACGTGCGCGCCTCTACATAGACACGTGTGCGCCTCTACTATGACACGTGCGTGCCTCTACATCTACCAGAATGTACGTACACCTTCGCGACCAGAATGACAACGCTACGTACGCTTCGACCAGGTGGGTCCCGACTGTCAGGCACTTCCTTGCCTGCGAAGCTGTAGCTGGTGGGTCCCAACAGTCAGGGGGGCGAATCGTTTTAGGTTTTTTTTTGCCCGGACGCACTTCCTTGCGTGCGAAGATGTAGCTGGTGGGTCCCAGCAGTCAGGGGGAAAACGTTTTTTTGCGAAATACTGGTGGCCCATCCGGTGGGTCCCTGCTGTCAGGTGGAGGAATAATTATTTTGCGCGTAATAAGGAGGCACTTCCTTGCGGCCGCCGTGGACCCAGCTGTCAGCCTCTCCACGCACAGTACTCTTCCAATGGAAGTCAGTCATTGACCACATTGACCACGCCGCACCGAGAGCACCATGGCGTTGGATGACAGTGAGGCCTAGGAAGGGGACGGCACGAAGCCGGGGAAGACGCAGCAGTAGATGCCCATGCGAAGAGGAGTATGAGGGTGAGGCTGACGTTGCCACAGAATAACAGGGGGTGTGGTGAGTAGAGGGATGGCCTGGCCAGCGATGGGAGTAGTAGGGGCAGTGAGTCCTCCGCCGCATCGCAGCCGGCCACGGGAGGCAGGAGCACGAGGCACGATCGGCGCTGGTTTGGGCGGCTGGAGCAAGAAGACCAGAGGTTGAAGAAGCACTACGGCCGTTGGATGGACATCGTACGGTCACTGGAGCTAGAATCATGCATATTATTGACTAAGTTGACAAAGCCCTCCGTCCGCGTCAACTTAGTAGGCCCACAAGCCAGCCTTCCACTATACTGGGTCCTAGCTAACAGGTGGAGTATTCATTTTTTTGTGCGTAATAAGGAGGCACTTCCTTGCGTGCGAAGATATAGCTGGTGGGTCCGAGCTGTCAGCGGTGTTAACATTTTTTTCGCGAAATACAGAGGCCCTTTCGGTGGGTCCCTGATGTCAGGTGGAGGAATCATTATTTTGCGTGTAATAAGGAGGCATTTCCTTGCGTGCGGCCATGGACCCAGCTGTCGGCCTCTCCACGTACAGTCCACTTCAGATGCATGTCGGTCGTTGACCACGTTGACCAGGCCGCGCCGAGAGCACCAGGGCGGTGGACGATGACGAGGCCTAGGAAAGGAACGACACGGAGGCAGGGAAGACTCGGCAGTTGTTTCCCAAGCGGAGGGGAGTACGACTGTACGAGGGTTTACTGGTTCGTCTGCCATCGCCGGAGAATAGCAGGTGTGGGTGAGTAGAGGGATGGCTAGGCCAGTGATGGGAGTACAGTGGGGCGGTGGGGCCTGCGCGGCAGCAAAGCCGGCCGCGGGGAGGAGGGAGCAGGTAGTCCCGCCGGCGCTTGTTTGAGCGGCTGGAGCAGGAAGAGCAGAGATTGAAGAAGTACGACGGCCGTTGGATGGCAATCCAACAGTCACTGCTTGTGCGTCATCCTTTTTTTAGGAAAGCCTCATATCTGTGGAAAACAGCATACAACCCATCTGCCATTATTTCTAATAATTTACAGCCCATTTGCTAATTCTTAAGGTTTTTTGGGAGCCCATATTCTTTTTGTTAGCATTACAGCCCATACTATGGCCACGGTTAAAAAATTATACGAAATTTTGCATATTTTGGTGCGGTCCGAACTGTTTTTAATCCCGAAATTTCGACTCACATTCAAACTGATTTTAAAAATAAATGTATATCAATATAAAATCCCGAAATCCGAACTGTTTTTAATCCCGAAATTTTGACTCCCTCCGCGGCAGCACAGCCGGCCACAGGAGGCAGGAGCATGAGGCACGACCGGCGCTGGTTTGGGCGGCTGGAGCAAGAAGACCAGAGGTTGAAGAAGCACTACGGCCGTTGGATGGACATCGTACGGTCACTGGAGCTAGAATCGTTCATATTGACTAAGTTGACAAAGCCCTTCGTCCCCGTCAACTTAGTAGGCCCACAAGTCAGCCTCCCACCAAGGTGGGTCCCAGCTAGCAGGGGGAGTATTCATTTTTAGTGCGTAATAAGGAGGCACTTCCGGTGGGTCCGAGCTGACAGCGCAGGGGGGGGGGGCGTTTTTTTGCGAAATACGGTGGCCCGTCAGGTGGGTCCCAGCAGTCAGGGGGCAAACGTTTTTTTCACAAAATACTGTGGCCCGTCCAGTGGGTCCCTGCTGTTAGTTGGAGGAATCATTATTTTCCGCGTAATAAGGAGGCACTTACTTGCTGCAGCCGTGGACCCAACTGAGACTCTCCACGTACAGTATATTTCCGATGGAAGTCATTCCTTGACCACGCTGACCTCGCCGCGTTCCGTTGCATGCATGCGTCCATGGGCGTGGTGCGTCCCCACTGTCAGCCTCTCACGTACAGTCATCTTCCGATGACTCTCGGTTGTTGACCATGTTGACCACACCGTGCCGAGCGCACCCAGACTGGAACGACCCGGAGATGGGGAAGACGGGGCAGTGGAGTCGCAGATGGAGAGGAGTGGGAAACTTCACTGGTTCGGGTGCGCGGCAGCACAGCCGCGGTGCCGCCCACGGGAGACAGGAGCAAGAACAGAGGTTGAAGAAGGAGCACGGCTGTTGGATTAACATCCAACAGTCCAGCTGCTAGAATCATTTGTTGATTAAGTTGACAAAGCCGTGCGTACACGTCCGCTTAGCAGGCCCACAAGTCAGTCACCAAATCTGACGGGTCCCAGCTGTCAACGAGATGAATAATTTTTTTCGCAAAACAAGGAGGCACTTCCTTCCGTGCGAAGATACAACCGGTGGGTCCCAGCTGTCAGGTGGAGGAAACATTTTTTCCAGCTTAATAAGGAGGAACTTTCCTTGCGTGCGACCATGGACCTTGTGGGTCCCAGCCGTCAGGCTCTCCACGTACAGTCCTCTTCTGATGACTCTCGTTTGTTGACCACGCCGCACCGAACACAGTGAGGCGCTGGACGACGGCGAGGCCCCGGATGGGAACGACTCGGAGATGGGAAAACGCGGCAGTGGAGTCGCAGATTGAGAGGAGGAGAAGGGTTATAACTGGTTCTGTTGCAATTCATATCAAACTCAGGTTCACAGGACACGTTCATATTCATAGCCAACATTCACTATCAACAACTCAAAAGATTCATATATACACAAGCTCAACATATCTATGCATCCAAATGATTGATAGATCACACGACAATATTCATACATAATTCACAAAAAGATTCAGATATACACATGTTCAGTATGTTTATGCATCCAAATGATTGAGATCACAACCAATATGATCCATGGACGAACTTTAATTACCTAGGGTACGGACTGGTAAATGGTGTTCAATCAGAGGTACTTCTTGCTAAAATTAGTTCTTGTACGAGTAAACTTTCGAGTACATAAGAGGCAGCACAGACAATCTGAACTTTGCTTGTAGGTTTATCCTCAAATAGTGGCCTCGTGCCGAGGGAGGTTTGAGCAACTTGGCCACTACTTTAATCCAACTAGTTTACTGGCTCATCTTGGTCCTGTATCTCGCCAAAATTCTACATTGCAGACGAGAAAGGAGGCGGTTGAGAAAATGAACCACCCAAATTTTTTGTGCAGTTCAACTGAAATGGAGCATCCTTGGCGTGCAGACTGATTAAGTGCCAGATGAATATACGTGTCAACCAACTTGTCTGGAATCTTTAGACTCCATGCCATATAGTTCGCTACCATATGTGCCGATAACCAAAAGGCACAAGTTGGGACCAAAGACTAGACTGCATTTTTCTGGGCTATGCACCAAGCAATATTTTTGGCGTTCACTCTCCTAATACTTGGAGTTTGATAATTGGTTGACGTCAGTTGATACTCGAATGAATATAGGCACTTCTTGTCAACATCGATGCTTGTCTGAGTGAACTTTGGAGTACATAGCAGCAGCATAAGTACCTGTCCATCTGATCATTTTGTGCAGTTCTACTGAAATCACCTGATGTAATGATTTGCCTGCGAGTTCAGGCTCCAAATTACTCTATGAAATCGGCAAACAGTAGCACAATACCAAATTACCAATACATATGACAGGAACAATAATCATGATAAAGACCAGTACCAACCTGTGTGAGGTAGCATATCGATTACTATTTCCTTTGACTGGAAGCCGAGATAAGCCAAGCGACTGACAACAAAGGAAGAAAGCAAGCGGAGATTAGCGACTGACAGGAAAGGACGGAAGCTGTCGAGGCAATGAAGCACCCAAAGTTTTTGTGCAGTTCCACCAAACTCGAGCATCCCTGTTGGCACATATATTGAGAGAGTGAGATTACTGTAATAGTGGGACTAGTTGATGAAACATACACTAACAAATAGAAGCACCCTCATTAGCTTAATGGGTAAAGTTAGCAACATAGTAGTCTTGCTTAAAGAGAGGTATTAGTTTATTTAATCAGTGCCAATTAGCTCAACTCAACACTCAAAGCATTGCCATTTATCATAGGTTGCAAAACTTAAAAGTGCAAAGATAAAGGAGTTTCTCATGACAGTAGCACGATACAAATAGAGATGACAGCAAACTAATATGGATGAAGGCCTTAGGCCCGTACCAAACTGAGAAAAAAAGCTTATTCATGTAGTCCCATAAGAGATGATAAAGAACTCACTAGAATCACACAATAGTATATATTTTTGTGCACTTCAAATGTATGGTTGAAATCACTCTTGTTTACCAGTGCTGAGATTATATCGAAAGATTATCAAGAACTTCCAGCAGAGTTAAAGCACCGGCTGGGATACAGTTCATTGTATTGTCTTGTGTAGTTCCACAAAAATGTATGATTGGCACAACATGATCCCTGTTTGCACAAGTAGGAACAAGGTGAAACCTTCATTAGCTTAGTGAGAAAGGATAGGAAGACATTAGCATATTACTCAAACAGTAGCATCAAATTCATGATGGACAATACGCAAAACATTGCCTCATTGAACCAATGGCAATAAATTGATATGCAAAACAATAGCACTATTATGTCATGACACTAATAATATTCCCTCCCTGCTCCACCACATGATTCACCTCCATAGACAAACATTCACACGTACATGATTCAACATAGGGTCCTACTAAAGATTTGTTTAACTCCAACAGGAAAATTAGGCAGTAACAAATTAGTGGTACTTAAGTACTCCTAATTAATTAAGTGAGACAGCAGAAGTGGAAGGGCTCCCTGGAGGATCGTCTCACATGTAAGGTAGTCATTGCCGGAGCCCTTGAATAGCCTCGACTGAGGCCTCTGGCTTCAGCAAGATCGCCTTGGCACTGGTTATTCTTCTTCTTCTTCCTCTTCATGCTCTATTTCTCTTTCTCCTCACCAGTTTGTGAAACCAAGTACATGATTGGCCTTCTAATTCAGAATTGGTTTTGTCAGTGAGGGAGTACAAGTGTACTAGTAAAAAACAGCATTATTTTCTCATGGCAGTCAGAAAATAGAGATGAACACATGCATTAAATATCATTCCTACCTAAAGGAAGGTTATGGTGCCAATATGGATGATGAGGATTGGAACACAGATCTCCCTTTGTGCAGTTCCACCAAAATGAACCAACTGTTCCATCTGACATTCCAGTTAAACAACACAAAAGTCACTTCTTTTAAGAAGAGTTTTGTGCAGTGCACCAAAAGGTCACAACAGCAACCAGGTGAATTGGATATCCATGTTTGCACAAAAAGGCACAGAGGAAACAGTCAGTATCTCAAACAATTACAGGCAAAAACATTTGGCTAAACTTGTCAGAGTCTCAAACAATTACAGGCAAAAACAGTGGCATGGCTTCATTTATACCAGGGACATTATATTAAGAATAGCTAAGGCTGCGTTTGGTTCACAGGTTTGGTGCAGGATTTTCGTAGGAACACAATTCCTACGGTATTCTTTCCCTTCCAACCGTTCGGAACACGGGAAAGGTGAATAGTGTTTCATAGGAAAGCTGGTCTGGTAGTACTGATTCCATCGGATTAGAAACATCCACGCGCTGCTCATTTTTTGGGCGGAAGCCCTAGGCAGGCGCTCGCTACCATGCGTTAGACAGGTTGCTGTGCTGTGTTTACCGGAATAAAAAAAATCAACCTATGTGTGGTACATGAGGTGAGGACAAGAGTAGTCACTGTGCAGCTGAATAAACAAGTAGCATCTCATACTGCCAAGCATGCTACTCTAAAAAAACAAATATGTACATTCGTAGTCCATCCGAACACATTCTCTTGAGAGTTTCCTCCGGTTCGCTGTTCCATAGTTTTATACCTACATTCATTTCCTATTCCTCTATTTTCATCAAGACCTATGTTTTCTGCCCCTTTATTCCAACCGGAGCCTAAATATTTGGTATAAGGGCATGAGACAGTGTGTGCACCAGCAGTACAACACCATGTACGTAAACATGGGCATAGATTGGTGATTCATAGTTTGTTGCCCCGAGAAACAAACATCCAAGAAACATACCTGGGTTGGTCCCATTTTTGTTCACTCTAGCCACCTACTCCTATGTGTGGATAGCAAATCTAGTCCTGGTCATACCACTGTGTACAGCGTTACCCCTATATTTCCCTTTTCGACCAAGAGACCAGTTGGATGACCAGTCTGTACTACTTTCATTCCCTTTCCTTCCTGTTTGTACCAAGTCCGATGTACATACTAAATTCCCCCACCCCCACTTTATTTCAATGACAAGTATTTTCGGACGGAGGGAGTACAAGATTCGACTCCATGAAGTAGCTTTACCTCTAACAATAGAAAAAAATAGGTGAGTTGGACCATCCGATCGAGAGGGGCTGAGAGGTAGAAAGTGATGCACATGCAGCGACGTAGCGAGCTGGGGCAGTAGAGCTAAGGCGGTTTCGAACGAAGATATACCTGAAGGTCGTCGGGATGTGGATAGGTGGGCGGAGGGAGGCTGGATCCGCCCACAGGCAACGACGAAGGGATCGGAGGACCTCCCGCGCCGGCGCTCGGCCAGAGATAACGGTGCCGCCGGCAGTGGGTCTCCTCCCTCGTTGTCGATGATGGCCTAAACGCTGCCCCTCCTCCCCTTCACCGGCGGAGGGGGATACGTCCGGATCTGTAACCAAGGGTGAGGATAGAAAGCCAATGTTTTTTGAAGGGAGAAAGACAGTGTTACTACCCCTATCTTGTTTAGATCTAGAGAGGATGAGAGTGTGTGAATAGAGCAGCCCTAGCAAGCAAGCACGGAGGCTCCGGCCTATATATAAGTAGTGGGGTAGTTTTCCTTTTTCACTCCATCAAAACAATCGTTTAAAATTGTGTACTACTACATGCCAGGTCGCGGTTTTTTTAGTTGTTGATTGTTTTTTGAGATAGCTACCCGCTTGTTCCAAGTGGTGTTATGGTGTGCTAGGTTGCACTTTGTATCGTTCAAGTCTGGTACTACAAGTCCCTCCATTAAATGAACAACCACCCCCTCGTAAAAATTGTGAACAAGCCCATGGCTAAAATTAGCGGAAACGTGGGTTGCCCCAACATGCATTATTATTTATATTTTCTACTCCCTCCGTTCCTAAATATAAGTCTTTTTTATTAGCCACACCTAAGACAAGATTTTTTTATTAGTAGTGAACCCCACATGTCATAGACACAAAGTGTGTCTAACAATTTGAGCAACTCAGGTTAGGCAAGTGTGGCAAGTGTGGGAAAAATAATGTGGCAACATAAGACAAGCATAGTCACAATCCAAACAGCCCCGTGATTTTTTGTGACATGCATGAAAATTTGGTTAGTTAAATTTATAGTCAAAACTTGGCAAGGTGCATCAAATCAACACATGCAAGTATCAAAAGGAAAGTCACGGCATGCATGCATGCGTTGTACTCCCTCTGTTTCCAAATATAAGTCTTTTTAGAGATTGCAACAAGTGACTACTCCCTCCGTTCCTAAATGTAAGTCTTTTTAGGGATTCCACTACAAACTACATACGGATGTATATAGACATATTTTAGAGTGTAGATTCACTCATTTTGTTTCGTATGTAGTTCATAGTGAAATCTCTAAAAAAACTTATATTTTGGAATGGAGGGAGTACATACGAAGCAGAATATGTCTACTCCTACATACGAAGTAGCCCATTTGAAATGTGTAAAAAGACTTTTATCGAGTGCAGTGCTTTGATGTGTCGCGTCAACTCGTTCAAGACCGAGAAATTTGATTACTACGATGCCCTCTCCCTCGCGGACTGAGCTCCGGTGCCTTAACTGCACCTTCCTTTGGCTGCATGATAGGTGGGCCAACCACCTGTTGGGCCCACCTATCATGGACACAAAGGCAGGAGCAGTAAGTAGAAGCTTTCGCTACACGCTATCCCTCCCGCACGAGGTGGACGGACATGCAACAGTGGATTCGATGCTGTAGAAGTAGGAGTAACATCATTGTTCGTCTTCTGAGGCGAAGAGCCAAGCGCAAACCGAACGTGGCAGTTGCAAACGCTCGCATGGTGCAGTTCCTTGGAGTACTAGCCAGGCTCTTGCATGAGACAAAATTTCTATTTAACAATTAAACTCCATTATCCATTGCTTGATACTCATTCTGCATAGGTCCACGCGCTTAGCACCGTTTCCTCCTGGGGTCACCAATGTTTATTTGCTAATTA
The DNA here is from genome assembly GCF_002162155.2 of Triticum dicoccoides. Lineage (NCBI taxonomy): Eukaryota > Viridiplantae > Streptophyta > Magnoliopsida > Poales > Poaceae > Triticum > Triticum dicoccoides. Next base: position 857,659,211 of record NC_041385.1, on the reverse strand, counting down.
ATAGCATTCCATGCAATGAACTAGCCATTGCAAGTCATTAAAAGCATGCACACCTCTCATCTCTTATTGGTTGATACGTATGTCAAGAAACAAGAAACAAGGTAGAAGTTAATGCACCGCGCCGAAGTGTTTTGGGACTATTTGGTTTTCGTAAGATGACTTACACACCTAGACGGAGGGAGTAGTATAGACCTGTAAACCGGAAAGGAGTATTTGCCTTTCTAGAGATTTCAACAAGTGACTAGACTTCGGCTAAAAAAAACAAGTGACTAGACTACACCGTGTGCAGTACCCCCTCCCTTCCGGTTTATAGGGCTCAAATCTCAAATCTCATGAACCAAGGCATTTTGTGATTGGAGGAATGTATCTCGTACTTCACAAAACTACCCTAATTAAACTCATGCATTAATTACGTAGTTCTCTCATTTTCCTCTCCGCCTTGGTCGTGGTGCACAATATTAGAGAGTGCTTGGATACATTTTAGTCTCATGACTAAAAGTAGTGGGACTAAAACTTGTTAGCCTCATCCATGCTTGGATCCAAATACTAAAGAGACTAAAATCAAGTTAATGACATTTCAAAGCATCCGGGCCCGCATGCCATCCACCAAATCACAGCGAGGTGCTACAGTCGAGACTCACCTGTCACCCCGGTGTGGCTGTCATGACCCGTCATATCACAAAACCCACACCTTTACCAGCAATGGTAAGGTGGCCTCCAAGTTGGACTGGACGAAGCAACCATCATTTCATTGGAACACTCGTTCAAGCCCTTTCTTCCCTTTCTTGAAGAAAACCTCACTCCAGGCTACTCACTTCTGCCATTTTTCTTCTCTACCGACGAAGAAAAGGTGGGTGAATCAGTTATGCTGCTATATTTTCATTCAAATAATCTTCTTTTTGTGAAGCACCAACCGATTCTCACATCCTATTCTTTTCCCGTTTTCATTGCGATTGTGGTTTCCTTTCGATTGCTTTTTGTTTGTCAGTTCATTGATGGATCCTGGAGCACTAGGCAAAGAGTTGCCGGTGGACAACCCACTGGAGACAGCGATCTCCAGGAAGCGAGCACCGACCAACGAGTTGACCATGTTGGCGGGCCAACCCATGGAGACGAAGAACTCCAAGAAACAAGCACTGGCCAAAGAGTTGAGGACGTTGGCGGACGAACTCCTCAAAGAAAGTTGGAAGAACAGCAAGGGCCCCACCATGCCTACCCCAGGAACTCTGATTGCCACCTATGTGAGGCTCAAGACCGAGTTTGAGGAGATAGTCGCCGTTGAGAAGTAGTATTCCCCTGGCAAGGTGATGGCCCCCATCGAGGACGAGGAGATGGCCCCCGGAGGGATGAGATGGCCCCCGGAGGGATGAGATCCCCCGGAGGACAAGGTAAAAAATAATGGCTTATTACCATAGTTGTGGTTTTTGGTTATTTGCAATGTGCTTGCTTTTTGATTATTTGCAATGTGCTTGCTAATATGTTAGGGTTGTGCAGGTGCCGGCGGTTGTCCTTGATGATTCCGATGTCGTGGCCCGTCCTGTTGGCATCGCCCTGGAGATCGATTTCGATGCCGCTGTCCATCCTGTGGACATCGCCCCAGAGATCGATTTTGATGTCACGGTCAGTCCTGTGGACATCGCCCCAGAAATCGATTCCCATGCCGTTGTCCGTGCTGTGGTCATTGCTCGAGAGATCGATGACAAGAAATAGTTGGTCGCGCTAATCCTTCAGGGTAGTTTGCATTACCCTGTGTTTAATTACCAGAACGATGCGTGTTATCAAACCATCTTAGGGCTAGTGCACTGTCTTGTGTGGGCGGATCTTGCTACTTTTGTTTGATAGTGAATCATGCGATGAATCATGCGAACCCTCTCGAGTTATGGAAATAGATGTATCCTCACTAGCTTTTGATGTAATATATGGCATGCTTAGATGTAAGTTTGAACTGTTTATCATATCAGCAGGGCTTGTTTGATGATTCTTGGTGTTAGTAGGCTAGCTACTGTGCGAGCTATAGTACTTACAAAACACTCACCGAAGAGAAACGTTGGGGCTGATGAGCTCGTGGTACGCTTATACTTATCCCTTGTTGATCAACCAATAGCCCTAGCTCCTAAAATTGTAGGCTTAGCGATCGATCAGACAATAGTCGACATACATTCAGGCCTCATTTGGTTCATAGGGTAGGAAAATCGTAGCAAAAGTATAGAGAACGTGCAACACAAAATCATAGCAGTGCAGAGACGTACTCCCTCCATTCCAAAATAGATGACCTAGGTGGGCTAGTTTGGCCTAGTGGGTTTTAGTGATATGACGTGGTACAGTGCCATCTAGTCTTCGCGTGTGGTAGCAGTATTGTAGGTACAGTAAGTTTTCTTGAAGAAGAGGAATTCAACGAAGTCATGATGGTTCCTTCGTCCGAACAACTTACAGTGGGAATGGTTGGGCCTGCGATACGACCGGTGTAGACCAGGATAATTTTGTGCATGGCAGGTGGACCAGGATGGTCGACGTCCCACATGTCGGCGAATGAAAGTATTCTTTCCGATATAGAGGACGAGCAACGAGTATTCATTGTTTATTTTTGATGAAAGCTATTGTCTCCACTGTTACTCCTTGACTTTGTCAATGCCTCTCTCTCCTCCACATAAGCGGGGACTACTTGCTATGCATGCAGCGGGTAGCTGGCGTCTTGAGGGGCCAGGGCGGTGAGAGCGGGCTCCGGAAGCGGTCCGGACTCCAGCATGGCCCACCTCATGTTATCACCATATATTTCTTGGAGTCTGTGCGCGGCCGGCGGGCGATCTCTTATCCCTCCCCTGTTTCTCTCTTCTCAGCTGACGCCCGCCAAGCGATTAGATTTCGGCTATCGACGGTTTATTCAATTACGGTCCCACATGTCAGTGAAATTGCAAGACAACGCGCGTCCCCTCTGGTGAGCGGCATGCGAGCCGGACTGTCGGGGTTGCGACGCGTACGAGTCGTAAGTGTGCCACCTTTTCCTTTAGAACTTGCAAAGCGTAACATTTTCGCGCGATCGATCGATAGAAATCCAGAACAAACTGACGAGGGTGGTGCTTTCCTGCTCGGTAGGCGGGCTAGTTCGAGTGATATGACATGCTACAGTGCCGTCCACTTGCTCCATTTTTATGTAAGCAAGAGTTTACACTCTTACACGGGAGGAGTGCGAAACACCGCGGATCTGATTTTGATCGAGGAATAACTGTTCCCTGCCAAATAATGGATGATTGTTAGCGATTATAGCATGATAGTTAGGGCATCTCCAGCGCTGGCCCACAAATTTACACCGGCATCTGTCCGAGGACACTGATGGATGCCATCCGATGCTGCCCGCATACCCTTCGACAACTATATGAACTATCCGGACGAAATTCGTGCAAACAAAGAAAATTTCAAATTAACCGGATGAAATTCATTACATTTTGAAAACTTTTCCTACAAACTGGACGAAATTCATTACAGATTTCGCACAAACCGTACTAAACCTACTGTAAACCTAATCTAAACGATCGACGGCGCCTGACCACCATGTCCGGCCATGAACCCGAGAAAGCCGGCCATTGCCTTTGCCTCCTCCTCATCCGCCTCGATAACCACCTCCTCCGACCGGAGCACAAGGTTATGAAGATTTCCGCCTCCACGTTGCCATCAAGTGGCTAATCGGCCGCCGATGTTTACCCCACCAAGCTTGGCGTCGACTGAGTGGAGTAGCGGTGGCCTTCCCGGGAACAGAGCGGCAGTGACCTACCGTGTACTACTCTTCCTCGCTGTCGGCTGTGCCCGTGCACGCGCGCCGACTTCGTGGTCGTGGCAGCGGAGGGCGGCCCGGTGGGTGCCGGCAATCTCCTTCGTTTGCTCCTGCGACAGTACGTCAGAGAGAGCTTTGGAGCGCGCCCAGAGCGGAGCTGCCGATGTCTCATGTCTGCTCCTGCGACAGTATGTCCAAGAGAGCTTCAGAGCGCCAGGAGGCCATGGTTGAAGTGGTGCCGACAGAAGGAAGGGACCAGAGGAGAATACGTGTGGGTCTTTGGCTATGGCTGGGAGCTGGGGCTCAAGTTAATATAGCGGGCGAATGGCAATGAGCCACGGCAGACGGATGGACAACTGGCGCCGGAGTAGGTTCGTCGGGCGTGAATGCGGACGCTGCTTCAGTGACTTAACTGCAGATGCATTTGGGTTACTAACATGTGGGCCCAACGAGCGTCCTGCTCGCATGTCAGTGACACACCAATTGCACCTGCAATTAAGTCCGGTGAATGCGGCATTGACATTCTGGATAGACGGTGACCGTTTCAGGTGGGAAGCGCGTGCTAGCGATGGAAGGGGTTTCGGTGTGCAGTGGCACTAAGATCGGTCGCTCGCGATAGTACATACTCCGTACCATACTACCATAGTACCCTCTCTAGCTTAGGCTGTTTTATAGATTGTCGTTGTGATGGACGATATACATGAGCAAGGCGGTCCGAGTATGACCGTTGGTGTTGAGCCAGGTGAATACATGCTCAGCGTTCGCATAGGCCTCCATCAAACGTCTAAACAGTAATGTCAGGCACCGCCGGGGCGCGCAGGTGATGGGCTCGCCGTTTGCGTTGTGCCATGAGCAGGACTTTGATTTAGAGGGCGACGTGCATGCATTAGCATGCTTTGACAGCGTGAGCGTGAGTGTCTGACGCGAAGTATTTCATTTTCATTTGGCTGACGAGGGTGCGTTGCAGCGACGAGTCCGTGGTTTGATTCCCCACATACGCATAATTTTGGTTTTTACAGTATTTCTTTCTCCATTCACAGGTAGGCCCACATAGATAGATAAAGAACACGAGCAGATGAGGCGCATGCGGACTATTTGACTAGTCAACCATACAAATATGGAGCTATACACTGAGCCAGCGACCGTATAATCACCATATCTCGTATACAATGATCAAAGTGAGCTATCAAGACAAGTTCGATGACCGCCTATGCATTTTACTCGGTAATAAATGACCAGGATTGAAGGGGATTCCTAATTTGCTTCGTCTTCTGTCCTTGAGCTCTTGACAAACCAATGCACTATATGGTTGTCCGGCCACTCCACCCCAGAGCTCTCACCAAGCGTCGTTCATGCCACCGCACCGCACACTAACCGGTAAGGCAGCGATGGCATCCCGCCACGTCGAGTTCCTCGCTGTCCACGAACGCACACAAAATGGTAGGGAAGCGATGGCATCCCGCCGTGCCGAGTTCATCGCCGCTCGCGACCTCACAACTATGTGGGAGGAATTTGAAGATGCCAAGGCCGAATGGGCGGTAGAGCAAGAGGCGGCCAAAGCTGCACAGAGGGAGCGGAAAATTCAGAAAGCACTCAAGAAAAGAGAGGCCCACCACCGCAAGAAAGAAAAGGACGCACGCGCTGCTGTGGAGAGGTCGGCGGAGATCCAAGCACGGTGGGGTGTCGCCAATAAAGCCGGGAAGGAGAACGACGGCGTCTGGCCAGCATGTGAGAAGCAGTAGTACTAGTAGTTAGTGTGTGTGTCTGTATCTGAGTACGAGCATGTATCAGTACTACTAGTTACTACTGTAGTTTTTAGAGCAAATTACCAGTACATTATCCTAGACTAAATGGGAAAATTCCTATCCTATGCATCAAATGGCATCTCTTTCTCTATAGGAATTGAGATGCATGTCATCTCACTTCCTATGATTTTCATATTCCTATCCTATGAACGAAAGGAGGCCTCTGTTGGAGTAAATACTGTAGCTAGCAGTACTGCTGGTACAGTAGTTTTCTTCAAGAAGCGGAATTCAATGAAGTCATGATGGTTCCTTCGTCCGAGCAACTTCAAAGTGGGAAGTGGGCCTATGATTTGACGGCTCATTAGTCATTGTTACTGCGGCGCGACGACCTGGGTGACTCTCCCTTGGAGTTCTGCGTGCATGGCAAGTGGACCAGGATGGTCGACGTCCCACATGTTGGCGAACGGAAGTACTCCCTCCGTCTAGGTGAATAGTCATCTTAGATTGTGCACCATGACCAAGGTGGAGAGGAAAACGAGAGAACTTAATGTTTATTTGCTAATTAATATCATTGCATGCAATAAACTGACCACTGCATGTCATGTTTGATAGTCTCAAGTCATTAAAAGCATACATGCCCCACATCTCTTATTTGTTGATTCCTTTATTTATGTCAAAAAAATAAGAAACAACATGAGAGTTAATGCACCGCGCCTATGTGTTTTGGGACTATTTGGTTTTCATAAGATGACTTACTCACCTAGACGGAGGGAGTATTCTTTCCGATATCGAGGAGCAAGGAAACCGCGTGGTATAGTATCACTGCTGATTGGTTCGCAAAAAAAATAGTATCACTACCGATTTATAATTATTTTTTATTTCTGATGAATGCTAGCATTTCAACTCTTACGACGAAGGGTGCCAAACACGACACGTGCTGGATGTCTCACACATCAGCGAAAGGAGTGGGACATGAACAGCGTGGTAGAGCCCAGCGTAAAAAAACAGCATGGTAGAGCCCGGCGTAAAAAAAAAGCGTGGTAGAGCGTCTCCACTTCTTCCACTTCTGGTTCGGAGACCACACGTAGTAGTACTTAGTGGTATGAACGATACAAGTGTCACCTGAAGAGAAAGACACGTCTAGTTGGAAGGTCTCAGGGCATACACGTAAACAAATATAAAAGTTAATATGTGCCTCCAACTAATATAGTAGTAGTAGAGTACTTAGGCACGTACTCCATAACATCACCGTGCATTGCACATACAACATTTAGTGGTAGTATGTAGTAAGAGACAAATGCCGCCCAAGAGTTCCCTTCTGGACCTACTTTTGGGTGTTTGGTAGAGTGTATGGAGGGTGCATGAGTCCACACTAGTTTAGCACAAATACACTAGAAGCATGCATGAAGAGAGCATGCATGAAGAGGGGTGTTGAGTTGAGCATGCATGAAGAGGGAACAACTATGCTGAGACGAGAACGCAACCAAACACACCCTGTATGCCACGCATGTTCATACCATTTGTGCCTTTCTACTTCACTTACTGCTCTACATTACTCAGGTTTGTACGTCCACTCCTGGGTACATGTCTGTCTCGTAGTTCCAGTGCCACGTGTTCTTCATATAGATGGAACGATCATTGCATAACACGTGCGCTTTGATGCTAGATGTCTCGCGTGTTGGCAAAAGGATGAACAAAGCTCACGTAAAAAAATAGAGTGGAAGAACATAGATTTCGGACGACCGAGAAGGAGCAAGGAACCTCGTGGTGGAGCGTCTGCACTCATAATATTTAATATTATTCAGTGATATAAAATTAACCAATCATCTCCACAGTGGACTGGAAGAGTACGAAACACGACAGCCCAGTGTAGTTACATCATACTAGTACATGGCTAACCCACGCTATCACCATATTTCTTGGCTTCCGTGCGACACCTATCTCTAGTAATCCAGCAGCCTGTATCACTTCTCCCTCCTCGTCTCTATCAAAGTGCGGCGGGCTGGCGTTTCTGCTGTCTATTGAGGTTGGTTAACTATCACATGTTAGCGACATGCCAAGAGCATTCTAAAAAAATCCTTTCATGTTCCGTTTTCAAAAAGAAAAAAAATCCTTTCACGTACGAATTTGCCTGTATGCTTTGAGCAACTTGCATGTCCTATACTGCTCCTGTTTGATACTCTAACTTAGCTAGAGGTTAGACTAACTCATGACTAACCCTAAACTAACTGTAGCCAAAGAGGTGTTTGGGTGACAGGGTTAGATTGACAATAAATGCACTTCATGGAGAGAGAAAAGTGATTTTTCAGTGGTCCCAATGAGAATTATCTCCAGTTAGCACCTCTTGGGTGGGATAGTTTTTTTGATGGGTTCGGTGCAACTTGCTCCAATTTAAACCCTCATGCTTGGATACTTTAGGGCTATTTGAGCCCCAACTAGCTCAAACTAACTCTAACCCATGGATCCAAACAGGGCCTATGGCCAGTCTCGACGTGGAGTAGTCGCGTGCACCGGGAAGCGGCGCTCTCTCGGCCGTCGCGCCACTTCAAAGCCGGTGCCAGTGAGAGGTCGCCTCCGCTCTGGCCGGGCATTAATGCGGCACTGACGCTCCAGGGCGACGCTGACCATTTCACGCGGGAAGCACGCGCTGGCAAGGGAGTATAGGTTTTGAACCGTTTCAGGTGTAGTAGTAATGGTAGTTTGCAAAATTACTCAATTATTGCACTCAGTTTCCTAAGAAATTGTGGTAAAAAACGTTACTCCACAGCCCGCTTCCCTTCTCCTTCCTTCTCGTGATTTACGTGGCCATGTTAACGTGGTTGTGTCAAAAAATGTCACTTCCTGCTCGTGATTTGCGTTATATAATTACAAGCAAGATTCTCGTGCATTGCACGAAACATCAATATGCATTTTTTTACAAAACACCTGTTGTGATTGACCCATGCAGGAGTAATCCCATGTGTAAAAACTAATGATATCTCGAGAATTTTATCGGAAAACTGGTATCTCGAGAATGTCATCGAAAAAAAATGAAAGATGAGAGATAAGGCGAGGAGGAGTGGAGCGTGGTGGTGACTGGTGGTCGGAATGGGCGGAGGCATGGGGATGGACGGCGCCGGCAGGCGGCAGCGGCCACCATGCATGCTAGATTGTTCCAGAGACTTATTCCTTTTTTAGTTGCTGAGCAATGAGGTTGCGGGAGATAATGATGTGGAGAGAGGTGCGGGTATCTTTTGCAAAATTATCATAGTTTGCTTCCTGTCCGTCAGATATATATCATATGGTCTGTATTACAAGATGGCAGGCACACCATCATCGCCAACTCGTTTTTTATAAGGGTACAGATGATAAGTTTGCTGACTACTAAAGTAAAGTGGAATCTGTCCATGTTATGCAAGTAAATAAAGGTGATTGTTTATCATACGGGTAAGGTTGGATGAAGGGTGGTAGGAACAAATGCTCCGCCTAGAGCATGTGTGTGTGAGATGGAGTCTTAGTGTGTGTGGTGTGTGTGTGAGAGAGAGAGAGAGGGAGAGAGGGAGAGAGAGAGATGAGAGAGAGAGATGGAGTC
>NC_041385.1:857591524-857649689 GCF_002162155.2 Triticum dicoccoides | reverse complement strand
GTGAGTGTGTGTTTTGCCCATCCAGGCGGAAGTTATGTGCACAAAAGAGGAGAACGATTCGATGTTGCATTAGGATTGAGGTTAATTAACTACGTATGGAGACATAGAGACCTTGAACGTGCATGTGTGAGAGGTATACATGTATACGTGGGATGTGTGTGTGTGCGCGCGCGCATGATCGAGATAAAAGAAAGAAGACATAAGTCCTAAGATCAACGACATGGGAGAGACGGATCGGTATGACAATATGCATGCATGTGAGAATGCAGGGAAGAAGGCCTGACAATTGAGCATGTGTTTTTGTCTTTAAGAGATAGTGGCGTGGGCTAGAGCATGCATCTATGGCGAGCAGAGGGGGTGAGGCGCAACGATTGTGCAAAAGAGATCAACTTATAAATGCATATGTATGGATAGACATATATAGTGTGGGTGATAGGAAGCAAGACTCCGTGCAAGAAAGAAATGTTGACGGAGAAACTACAGATAGATACAGAGATGGAGATGCTAGCTAGAGAGACATCCGTTAGTTTGGGTGTCGGAGATGACCGTCGGGTGGTTCAAAGGGTGAAGTTATATATGTGTGTGAGAGGGTACTTGACTGCATGTAGAGAGAAACATATGTAGTGTGCGTGATAGGAATCAAGACTGAGGGCGAGAAAGAAGGTTGATGGAGAAACAGATAAATAGAAAGATAAAGATGCTAGCTAGTGTGCGCTAGAGATAGGAGTCGAGTGGATCAGAAGGCTGGGTTATGTGTGTGGGTGTGAGAGAGATAGAGAGAGGGTGCATGTGAGTCACATACAAACAGATATCAAAGAGAAATGTGATCCAGAGAGACGGAGTTTGGTGTCCGCGAGAGAGAAAGATATTTCACAACGAGAGTGGTAGCTAGAGAGACATATGAGGGAACGCAAGATATCTCTAGGGAGAGAGGGTGTGTTTGAGCGACATACAAGAGAACAATGGAGAAATATGAGACCCTGGGAGACAGAGTTTGTGTTTGTGTGTGAGAAAGAGATATTGAAGAGGAAGAGTCGTAGGTTCTCATATCTAAGGAGCGAAAGACATCTCTGTATGAGGGGTGTGCGAGTGGCACACATGGGAATAGTTGAGAGAAATGAGACCCCGGGAGACAAAGTTTTGTGTTTGTGTGAGAGAAAGAGATTCCACGTGGAGAATCATAGCTAGAGAAACATAGAAGGGAGCGAGTGTTGGGTTTCGTAGTAATTTCAAAAATTTTCCTACGCGCACACAGGATCATGTGATGCATAGCAACGAGAGGAGAGCGTTGTCTACGTACCCAACGCAGTCCGACTGCGGAAGCGATGACACGACGTAGAGGAAGTAGTCGTACGTCTTCACGATCCAACCGATCAAGCACCGAAACTACGGCACCTCCGAGTTCGAGCACACGTTCAGCTCGATGACGATCCCCGGACTCCGATCCAGCAAAGTGTCGGGGAAGAGTTTCGTCAGCACGACGGCGTGGTGACGATCTTGATGAACTACAGCAGCAGGGCTTCGCCTAAACTCCGCTACAGTATTATCGAGGAATATGGTGGCAGGGGGCACCGCACACGGCTAAGGAATCGATCACGTGGATCAACTTGTGTCAACTTGTGTGTTTAGAGGTGCCCCTGCCTCCGTATATAAAGGAGCCAAGGGGGGGAGGAGGCGCCGGCCAGGAGGAAGTGGCGCAGGAGGAGTCCTACTCCTACCGGGAGTAGGACTCCCCCCCCAATCCTATTCCAACTAGGATTCCCAAGGGGGAAAGAGGGAGAGGGGTGGCCGGCCACCTCTCCTAGTCCTAATAGGACTAGGGGAAGGGGGGAGGCGCGCAGCCCCCTTGGGCTGCCCCTTTCTCCTTTCCACTAAGGCCCATGATGGCCCATATGGCTCCCGGGGGGTTCCGGTAACCTCCCGGTAACCCGGTAAAATCCCGATTTCACCCGGAACACTTCCGATGTCCAAACATAGACTTCCAATATATCAATCTTTATGTCTCGACCATTTCGAGACTCCTCGTCATGTCCGTGATCATATCCGGGACTCCGAACAACCTTTGGTACATCAAAATGCATAAACTCATAATATAACTGTCATCGTAACCTTAAGCGTGCGGACCCTACGGGTTCAAGAACAATGTAGACATGACCGAGACACGTCTCCGGTCAATAACCAATAGCGGGACCTGGATGCCCATATTGGCTCCTACATATTCTACGAAGATCTTTATCGGTCAGACCGCATAACAACATACGTTGTTCCCTTTGTCATCGGTATGTTACTTGCCCGAGATTCGATCATCGGTATCCAATACCTAGTTCAATCTCGTTACCGGCAAGTCTCTTTACTCGTTCCGTAATACATCATCTCACAACTAACATATTAGTTGTAATGCTTGCAAGGCTTATGTGATGTGTATTACCGAGAGGGCCCAGAGATACCTCTCCGACAATCGGAGTGACAAATCCTAATCTCGAAATACGCCAACCCAACATCAACCATTGGAGACACCTGTAGTACTCCTTTATAATCACCCATTTACGTTGTGACGTTTGGTAGTACCCAAAGTGTTCCTCCGGTAAACGGGAGTTGCATAATCTCATAGTCGTAGGAACATGTATAAGTCATGAAGAAAGCAATAGCAACATACTAAACGATCAGGTGCTAAGCTAATGGAATGGGTCATGTCAATCAGATCATTCTACTAATGATGTGACCTCGTTTAATCAAATAACAACTCATTGTTCATGGTTAGGAAACATAACCATCTTTGATTAACGAGCTAGTCAAGTAGAGGCATACTAGTGACACTCTGTTTGTCTATGTATTCACACATGTATTATGTTTCCGGAAAATACAATTCTAGCATGAATAATAAACATTTATCATGATTATAAGGAAATAAATAATAACTTTATTATTGCCTCTAGGGCATATTTCCTTCAGTCTCCCACTTGTACTAGAGTCAATAATCTAGATTACACTGTAATGAATCTAACACCCATGGAGCTTTGGTGCTGATCATGTTTTGCTCGTGGAAGAGGCTTAGTCAACGGGTCTGCAATATTCAGATCCGTATGTATCTTGCAAATCTCTATGTCTCCCACCTGGACTAGATCCCGGATGGAGTTGAAGCGTCTCTTGATGTGTTTGGTCCTTTTGTGAAATCTGGATTCCTTTGCCAAGGCAATTGCACCAGTATTGTCACAAAAGATTTTCATTGGACCCGATGCACTAGGTATGACACCTAGATCGGATATGAACTCCTTCATCCAGACTCCTTCATTTGCTGCTTCCGAAGCAGCTATGTATTCCGCTTCACATGTAGATCCCGCTACGACGCTTTGTTTAGAACTGCACCAACTGATAGCTCCACCGTTTAATGTAAACACGTATCCGGTTTGCGATTTAGAATCGTCCGGATCAGTGTCAAAGCTTGCATCAACGTAACCTTTTACGATGAGCTCTTTGTCACTTCCATATACGAGAAACATATCCTTAGTCCTTTTCAGGTATTTCAGGATGTTCTTGACCGCTGTCCAGTGATCCATTCTTGGATTACTTTGGTACCTCCCTGCTAAACTTATAGCAAGGCACACATCAGGTCTGGTACACAGCATTGCATACATGATAGAGCCTATGGCGGATGCATAGGGAACATCTTTCATATTCTCTCTATCTTCTGCAGTGGTCGGGCATTGAGTCTTACTCAATTTCACACCTTGTAACACAGGCAAGAACCCTTTCTTTGCTTGATCCATTTTGAACTTCTTCAAAATTTTGTCAAGGTATGTGCTTTGTGAAAGTCCAATTAAGCGTCTTGATCTATCTCTATAGATCTTAATGCCTAATAGTAAGCAGCTTCACCGAGGTCTTTCATTGAAAAACTTTTATTCAAGTATCCCTTTATGCTATCCAGAAATTCTATATCATTTCCAATCAGTAATATGTCATCCACATATAATATCAGAAATGCTACAGAGCTCCCACTCACTTTCTTGTAAATACAGGCTTCTCCGAAAGTCTGTATAAAACCAAATGCTTTGATCACACTATCAAAACGTTTATTCCAACTCCGAGAAGCTTGCACCAGTCCATAAATGGATCGCTGGAGCTTGCACACTTTGTTAGCTCCCTTTGGATCGACAAAACCTTCTGGTTGCATCATATACAACTCTTCTTCCAGAAATCCATTCAGGAATGCAGTTTTGACATCCATTTGCCAAATTTCATAATCATAAAATGCGGCAATTGCTAACATGATTCGGACAGACTTAAGCATCGCTACGGGTGAGAAGGTCTCATCGTAGTCAATTCCTTGAACTTGCCGAAAACCTTTTGCGACAAGTCGAGCTTTGTAGACAGTAACATTACCATCAGCGTCAGTCTTCTTCTTAAAAATCCATTTATTCTCAATTGCTTGCCGATCATCGGGCAAGTCAACCAAAGTCCATACTTTGTTCTCATACATGGATCCCATCTCAGATTTCATGGCTTCAAGCCACTTTACGGAATCTGGGCTCACCATCGCTTCTTCATAGTTCGTAGGTTCATCATGATCTAGTAGCATGACCTCCAGAACAGGATTACCGTACCACTCTGGTGCGGATCTTACTCTGGTTGATCTACGCGGTTCAGTAGTATCTTGATCTGAAGTTTCATGATCATTATCATTGGCTTCCTCACTAACTGGTGTAGGTGTCACTGAAACAGTTTTCTGTGATGAACTACTTTCCAGTAAGGAAGCAGGTACAGTTACCTCGTCAAGTTCTACTTTCCTCCCACTCACTTCTTTCGAGAGAAACTCCTTCTCTAGAAATGATCCATTCTTAGCAACGAATGTTTTGCCTTCAGATCTGTGATAGAAGGTGTACCCAACAGTTTCCTTTGGGTATCCTATGAAGACACATTTCTCCGATTTGGGTTCGAGCTTATCAGGTTGAAGTTTTTTCACATAAGCATCGCAGCCCCAAACTTTAAGAAACGACAACTTTGGTTTCTTGCCAAACCACAGTTCATAAGGCGTCGTCTCAACGGATTTTGATGGTGCCCTATTTAACGTGAATGCGGCCGTCTCTAAAGCATATCCCCAAAATGATAGCGGTAAATCAGTAAGAGACATCATAGATCGCACCATATCTAGTAAAGTACGATTACGACGTTCGGACACACCATTACGCTGTGGTGTTCCGGGTGGCGTGAGTTGCGAAACTATTCCACAGTTTTTCAAATGTACACCAAACTCGTAACTCAAATATTCTCCTCCACGATCAGATCGTAGAAACTTTATTTTCTTGTTACGATGATTTTCAACTTCACTCTGAAATTCTTTGAACTTTTCAAATGTTTCAGACTTATGTTTCATTAAGTAAATATACCCATATCTGCTTAAATCATTTGTGAAGGTGAGAAAATAACGATATCCGCCACGAGCCTCAATATTCATCGGGCCACATACATCGGTATGTATGATTTCCAACAAATCTGTTGCTCTCTCCATAGTACCGGAGAACGGTGTTTTAGTCATCTTGCCCATGAGGCACGGTTCGCAAGTACCAAGTGATTCATAATCAAGTGGTTCCAAAAGTCCATCGGTATGGAGTTTCTTCATGCGCTTTATACCGATATGACCTAAACGACAGTGCCACAAATAAGTTGCACTTTCATTATCAACTCTGCATCTTTTGGCTTCAACATTATGAATATGTGTATTACTACTATCGAGATTCAATAAAAATAGACCACTCTTCAAGGGTGCATGACCATAAAAGATATTACTCATATAAATAGAACAACCATTATTCTCTGATTTAAATGAATAACCGTCTCGCATTAAACAAGATCCAGATATAATGTTCATGCTCAACGCTGGCACCAAATAACAATTACTTAGGTCTAATATTAATCCCGAAGGTAGATGTAGAGGTAGCGTGCCGACTGCAATCACATCGACTTTGGAACCGTTTCCCACGCGCATCGTCACCTCGTCCTTTGCCAGTGCCCGCTTATTCTGTAGTCCCTGTTTCGAGTTGCAAATATTAGCAACAGAACCAGTATCAAATACCCAGGTGCTACTGCGAGCTCTAGTAAGGTACACATCAATAACATGTATATCACATATACCTTTGTTCACCTTGCCATCCTTCTTATCCGCCAAATACTTGGGGCAGTTCCGCTTCCAGTGACCAGTCTGCTTGCAGTAGAAGCACTCAGTTTCAGGCTTAGGTCCAGACTTGGGTTTCTTCTCCTGAGCAGCAACTTGCTTGCTGTTCTTCTTGAAGTTCCCCTTCTTCTTCCCTTTGCCCTTTTTCTTAAAACTAGTGGTCTTGTTAACCATCAACACTTGATGCTCCTTCTTGATTTCTACCTCCGCAGCTTTCAGCATTGCGAAGAGCTCGGGAATAGTCTTGTTCATCCCTTGCATATTATAGTTCATCACGAAGCTCTTGTAGCTTGGTGGCAGTGATTGGAGAATTCTATCAATGACGCAATCATCCGGAAGATTAACTCCCAATTGAATCAAGTGATTATTATACCCAGACATTTTGAGTATATGCTCACTGACAGAACTGTTCTCCTCCATCTTGCAGCTATAGAACTTATTGGAGACTTCATATCTCTCAATCCGGGCATTTGCTTGAAATATTAACTTCAACTCCTGGAACATCTCATATGCTCCATGACGTTCAAAACGTCGTTGAAGTCCCGATTCTAAGCCGTAAAGCATGGCACACTGAACTATCGAGTAGTCATCAGCTTTGCTTTGCCAGACGTTCATAACATCTGGCGTTGCTCCAGCAGCAGGCCTGGCACCCAGCGGTGCTTCCAGGACGTAATTCTTCTGTGCAGCAATGAGGATAATCCTCAAGTTACGGACCCAGTCCGTGTAATTGCTACCATCATCTTTCAACTTTGCTTTCTCAAGGAACGCATTAAAATTCAACGGAACAACAGCACGAGCCATCTATCTACAATCAACATAAACAAGCAAGATACTATCAGGTACTAAGTTCATGATAAATTTAAGTTTCAATTAATCATATTACTTAAGAACTCCCACTTAGATAGACATCCCTCTAATCCTCTAAGTGATTACGTGATCCAAATCAACTAAACCATAACCGATCATCACGTGAGATGGAGTAGTTTTCAATGGTGAACATCGTTATGTTGATCATATCTACTATATGATTCACGCTCGACCTTTCGGTCTCCGTGTTCCGAGGCCATATCTGCATATGCTAGGCTCGTCAAGTTTAACCTGAGTATTCTGCGTGTGCAAAAACTGGCTTGCACCCGTTGTAGATGGACGTAGAGCTTATCACACCCGATCATCACGTGGTGTCTGGGCACGACGAACTTTGGCAACGGTGCATACTCAGGGAGAACACTTCTTGATAATTTAATGAGAGATCATCTTATAATGCTACCGTCAATCAAAGCAAGATAAGATGCATAAAAAGATAAACATCACATGCAATCAATATAAGTGATATGATATGGCCATCATCATCTCGTGCTTGTGATCTCCATCTCCGAAGCACCGTCATGATCACCATCGTCACCGGCGCGACATCTTGATCTCCATCGTAGCATCGTTGTCGTCTCGCCAATCTTATGCTTTCACGACTATCACTACCGTTTAGTAATAAAGTTAAGCATTACATCGCGATTGCATTGCATACAATAAAGCGACAACCATATGGCTCCTGCCAGTTGCCGATAACTTGGTTACAAAACATGATCATCTCATACAATAAAATTCAGCATCATGCCTTGACCATATCACATCACAACATGCCCTGCAAAAACAAGTTAGACGTCCTCTACTTTGTTGTTGCAATTTTTTACGTGGCTGCTACGGGCTTAAGTAAGAACCAATCTCACCTACGCATCAAAACCACAACGATAGTTTGTCAAATAGACTCCGTTTTAACCTTCGCAAGGACCGGGCGTAGCCATACTTGGTTCAACTAAAGTTGGAGAGACAGTCGCCCGCAAGCCATCTCTGTGCAAAGCACGTCGAGGGAACCGGTCTCGCGTAAGCGTACGCGTAAGGTTGGTCTGGGTCGTCTCGTCCAACAATACCGCCGAACCAAAATATGACATGCTGGTAGGCAGTATGACTTGTATCGTCCACAACTCGCTTGTGTTCTACTCGTGCATATAACATCAACATCAATAACCTGGCTCGGATGCCACTGTTGGGTTTCGTAGTAATTTCAAAAAATTTCCTACGCGCACACAGGATCATGTGATGCATAGCAACGAGAGGAGAGTGTTGTCTACGTACCCAACGCAGACCGACTGCGGAAGCGATGACACGACGTAGAGGAAGTAGTCGTACGTCTTCACGATCCAACCGATCAAGCACCGAAACTACAGCACCTCCGAGTTCGAGCACACGTTCAGCTCGATGACGATCCCCGGACTCCGATCCAGCAAAGTGTCGGGGAAGAGTTTCGTCAGCACGACGGCGTGGTGACGATCTTGATGAACCACAGCAGCAGGGCTTCGCCTAAACTCCGCTACAGTATTATCGAGGAATATGGTGGCAGGGGGCACCGCACACGGCTAAGGAATCGATCACGTGGATCAACTTGTGTCAACTTGTGTGTTTAGAGGTGCCCCTGCCTCCGTATATAAAGGAGCCAAGGGGGGGAGGAGGCGCCGGCCAGGAGGAGGTGGCGCAGGAGGAGTCCTACTCCTACCGGGAGTAGGACTCCCCCCCCCCCCAATCCTATTCCAACTAGGATTCCCAAGGGGGAAAGAGGGAGAGGGGTGGCCGGCCACCTCTCCTAGTCCTAATAGGACTAGGGGAAGGGGGGAGGCGCGCAGCCCCCTTGGGCTGCCCCTTTCTCCTTTCCACTAAGGCCCATGATGGCCCATATGGCTCCCGGGGGGTTCCGGTAACCTCCCGGTAACCCGGTAAAATCCCGATTTCACCTGGAACACTTCCGATGTCCAAACATAGACTTCCAATATATCAATCTTTATGTCTCGACCATTTCGAGACTCCTCGTCATGTCCGTGATCACATCCGGGACTCCGAACAATCTTCGGTACATCAAAATGCATAAACTCATAATATAACTGTCATCGTAACCTTAAGCGTGCGGACCCTACGGGTTCGAGAACAATGTAGACATGACCGAGACACGTCTCCGGTCAATAACCAATAGCGGGACCTGGATGCCCATATTGGCTCCTACATATTCTACGAAGATCTTTATCGGTCAGACCGCATAACAACATACGTTGTTCCCTTTGTCATCGGTATGTTACTTGCCCGAGATTCGATCGTCGGTATCCAATACCTAGTTCAATCTCGTTACCGGCAAGTCTCTTTACTCGTTCCGTAATACATCATCTCACAATTAACATATTAGTTGTAATGCTTGCAAGGCTTATGTGATGTGTATTACCGAGAGGGCCCAGAGATACCTCTCCGACAATCGGAGTGACAAATCCTAATCTCGAAATACGCCAACCCAACATCGACCATTGGAGACACCTGTAGTACTCCTTTATAATCACCCAGTTACGTTGTGACGTTTGGTAGTACCCTAAGTGTTCCTCCGGTAAACGGGAGTTGCATAATCTCATAGTCATAGGAACATGTATAAGTCATGAAGAAAGCAATAGCAACATACTAAACGATCGGGTGCTAAGCTAATGGAATGGGTCATGTCAATCAGATCATTCTACTAATGATGTGACCTCGTTAATCAAATAACAACTCATTGTTCATGGTTAGGAAACATAACCATCTTTGATTAACGAGCTAGTCAAGTAGAGGCATACTAGTGACACTCTGTTTGTCTATGTATTCACACATGTATTATGTTTCCGGTAAATACAATTCTAGCATGAATAATAAACATTTATCATGATTATAAGGAAATAAATAATAACTTTATTATTGCCTCTAGGGCATATTTCCTTCAGCGAGATATACTTAGAGAGAGATAGAGTGATGAAGGTCGAGGGAGAGAGTGTCGTCAGTGTGTTACGAAGATAAAAGATCATTGTCGACATACAGGTAGCACGAGAGATGCCTGAGAGACGATGAACGCGTATAGGTCCAGAGAGATAGCCTGTATAAACATGAGTGATAGCTATATGAGACGAATATCTGGATTAAAGGGGATTCAAATATTTAAACTGGAGATCACGACATCGATAATATCATAACGCAAATTGGTGTATCAAACATGCATATTCATTTGAATTTGGGCACACGTGTAATGTTATATAGTTTATCAATATTGGTGATCCATAGATTCTTCAGTTACAAACAATGCATGGTTTATATGAAATTAATGTCTAAACGGGATTACACTATATGTTGCGTGTGTGAAACACATTATACATGTTTGAGAAGTTAAAAAACCCGCATGAAACACACATTAATTGGAGACAGTTAGCGAGGAATGCATACATTGGATTTCAACATAAAGTGGTTTCAAATATTTGAAAATCCAAATTGATGGATACAACCTTATGAATCTGAGATCATGCCATTTGTAAACCATATTTATGTATAAATGGTGTTGTGCTTTCGAAAGTATATATAAAAAATGATGTATATAGAATGTAATTCCAATTGAAAATGGATCCCGCCCGAAAAAAATAGTAGAATACAAACGGGATTCGAATTGAGTTGGCACGGTAAACGTGTGTCGGGGGAGGCTGATCCACCAACACCTATGGGGACCGGGCCCCTTTCGGTTCGGTGGGAGGCGGAGAGCGCACAAAGAGCGGATCGAGGCGGCACACACGAGCGGTTTTTACCCAGCTTCGGGCCGCACGGATGCGTAAAACCCTACTGCTGCTTGTTTGTGTATATTGAATTCTTGCTCAGGAGCGATGGACGCTGCCAGACCGAGCGTGAGAGTGTTCTTGATGTTTCGAACGAGCCGAACCTTCGATGATCCGAACCCCTTCGATCATCCGAACCCCTTCGATCCTCCGAAACCCCTTCTACGTTGCGCTCGGGCCTCCTTTTATACTTTCAAGGGGTTACCCACAGGTGGCAACGTAGACTAGAAGGGTAAAAATGGAAAAGGATGCGGTAGGTGCAGCTACCGCTACTGTGGACACAGTGCACCCTACCTAACTCTGACGGCAGGGGACAAGGGCATTGAATGCCCGTCTGTGTCGCCTAAACAGTACCGAAACGGACCGCTAGGGACGCCACCGTTCGCCATGATGGTTATCTTGTCAGCGCCTGCTTGCCACCGCGCACCCCTAGCTGCACGGCCTCCTGCCACGTGCGCTTGGGAGAGTCCCAGAGCGACACGTTAGCAGGTGTGCTGGAGCGCGGGCACGAGGTGGGGGTTTCCCGCGGCAAGCTCCTTGCCGCGGTCATCTTCTTGTCGTGTTCGGGAGCCTGTCGCTCACCGGGCCTTGCCGGGACGCGCGGCGCGTCGAGGCAAGCTTTCTTGGTATGCCTTGAGTGGCCTTCCCGGCAAGCTCCTCTTGCCGGGGCCTTGGTTGGCCTTCCCGGCAAGCTCCTCTTGCCGGGGCCTTGGTTGGCCTTCCCGGCAAGCTCCTCTTGCCGGGGCCTTGGTTTGAGTACTTTGTTCTTGAATGGTCTTCAAGGGAACCACGGAGGGTCTTGGCGGTCACCCGGCAAGCGTTGCCGCGGGATGCTGCGACTGCCCGTGCACAAGTTCGGGGTAATAGGGTACCCCTACTCTAGTACACCGACAGGAGCCCCCGGGCCTGGGCCAGACACGGTGCCGAGCGCTGTTGGGCCAGGCCCAAAACAGTGCACGGGCACGCGCGGCCTAGGTCATGCCGCATATCTCTCCGCTCCCACCGCGCACGCCCAGAACGGCACGCGTCAAACGCGGCGTCGCGGGTGACGTGGGTGGTGTGCGCGGGGCTAAGCCCCTCGAGCATGCGTCAGGCCACGATGATGGGGACGGTTCACGCCCTCCTCCCTAAACGGAGGTAGGCGTGGGGGCGTGGTGCATTTACTGGATGGGGCCGGTGCATGATTTTTGGGACGTCCACTCCCCGCGATCACGAGGCGGAGCACAGAAACCCGCACTCTCTCATCTCATCCGTCGCCTTGGTTCTGCATCCCCGCCACGCGGCTCCCCTGCGCTTGGAGTCGTGGACGGTGGAAGTGGGAAACTGGGCCGTCGCGAGCAGAGGCAGCGGGTCGGCCCTGACTCCCTGCCCTTCCCGTGCCCTGATTCGCTGAGCGGGGCGGCCGAGCCCCCACCTTGCTCCTTTATAAAGAGTGGGAGGGGAGCACAGAAACCCGCACTCTCTCATCTCCTCCTTTCTTCAGCTTCTGCTCCCCTTTCTCTCATTCGCCATGGAGAAAGGGAACCCAGGCCCTTCATCGGTGGCGGCGAGGGTCGCCGCCAGACAGCGCACCTCTCCTTCTCCCGCGCCCGTGGTGGCGGAGCCAGCCATAAGGGGAAGAGGGAGGGGGCGAGGTCGCGGACGAGGTCGAGGACGAGGTCGAGGCGCTCGGGGAAGAGGCGGGCGGGGCGGCGTGCCAGCTTCGCCTCCACCGGCGGCTCCTCCCCCCACGGCGGTCCATATAGGGGCCGACCCTTGCGAGTTCTTCGTCAAGCTGCGCCGGGCTCCTCGTCGTCGCCTCTGGCTTCCAGCTCCGTTTGCGAGCGCGATGGAGTTGGACCCGCCCGAGACACTGAGACTGCACATGAGGGGCTGTGGGATCAGCGGCACGCGAGTCCACGTTGTATTCCCAGCCCCCGATGTGATGTATCTTGATCGAGGGTCGAAGACGTTCGCCCGTATCCACAGCCTGATGGAGGGGTTCACCCTCCATTTTAAGTTGATGGAGGGCGATCTCCTCTCCATCAAGGTCTTCGGGTGCTTCGGCACTCGGACGAAGTGCTGCGTGGACAGCTCCTCCGATAGCGAAGGCTCCTCCTCGAGCGAGAGTGACGAGGAGGGGAGCGACAGCGATGATGAGGGTAGCGGGCGGCGGGGTGGCGGGTCCGACTAGGCGTCGGGCGCCGCTTCGCGCGGCACCGGCAACCCCATCATCCGTATCGCCGGCTCCTTGAACTCCCCGGGGTCGTCTCCTTGGGTGGCTGGCGTAGGGAGGCTGCGGAAGGGGAAGAGGGCTGGCGACAAGGCCGTCAGGTCGGAGTACGAGGGCGTGGTGCCCTCGACAACGTGCTGATGTCCTGCCGCCCCGTCTTCGAGCCACGCTTCCAGCGCCGCCATCGCCGTCCAGCCTCTGGACGGCCCCCGGGATGTTCTCTTGGTGTCTTCTGGCACCCGTAGCTCGCCTAGGCGCTCCTTTTGCCCTTTTTCGCCTCCTTGACCTGCCTCCTGAAGAGAGGTACAGGAAAAGGATTACGGGCATCTTATCTTTTTAATTTGTAAGCCTTCGGGCCTTAGCTGTATCTAAAACTTGTAATCCTCTCTTTCATGTTTTTCATCCTCTATGGACTGTACCTGAGTGGGATGTTTTTTTAATGAAAAAGGGGATGCTTGCCGGGTTATTTGTCTCGCGGGTTGAACCCATGCCAAGGAGCAAATCCTTGGTATCCCTCGGACAGACATTTCATCTCCCGGCAACAGGCCCTGCCGCCTTCCCACGTCGCTCGACCTTTCTCACGCCTTTGACGGAGGCGGGAACGAGGTGGGTGCGGTCTCCTCGTTTCATCCCTTTGCTACCGCGACTACGACCAAACTTGGCCCCGGGAACGAGCCCCAGGGCCTAGAGTTGAGGGAGCACGGCAGTTTTCGGGAAAAAACGCGGTTTCGCATTCCCTAGTCCGTAAGAGGATGCATGATGAGGGATGAAAGACTTATCTGATATTGTAGCCCTCGGGCCCGGCTGCAGCGGATAACTTCATGAATTCGATGCTGGAGACGGGACCAAGCTTGGCATGGGCCATGGTTGTTGTTGCACTCCAAGGAGCTACAAACCCCCGAGCCTTTCTTGCTCCCGGCATGGCTGTTGCCGGGGAGTCTTATGTTTCTCGCGAAGACTTTTGACGTTCTCGACGCCGGCTTCCGGCAAGCTCGTCGCCAGGAAGGCTTTTATCTTCAGCAGAGAACTTTGACGTTCTCGATGCCGGCTTCCGGCAAGCTTGTTGCCGAGAAGGCTTTTATCTACAGCAGAGAACTTTGACGTTCTCGATGCCGGCTTCCGGCAAGCTTGCTGCCGAGAAGGCTTTTATCTACAGAAGAGAACTTTGACGTTCTCGATGCCGGCTTCCGGCAAGCTTGCTGCCGAGAAGGCTTTTATCTTCAGCAGAGAACTTTGACGTTCTCGATGCCGGCTTCCGGCAAGCTTGCTGCCGAGAAGGCTTTTATCTTCAGCAGAGAACTTTAACGTTCTCGATGCCGGCTTCCGGCAAGCTTGCTGCCGAGAAGGCTTTTATCTTCAGAAGAGAACTTTGACGTTCTCGATGCCGGCTTCCGGCAAGCTTGCTGCCGAGAAGGCTTTTATCTTCAGCAGAGAACTTTGACGTTCTCGATGACGGCTTCCGGCAAGCTTGCTGCCGAGAAGGATTTTATCTTCAGCAGAGAACTTTAACGTTCTTGATGCCGGCTTCCGGCAAGCTTGCTACCGAGAAGGCTTTTATCTTCAGCAGAGAACTTTGAAGTTCTCGATGCCGGCTTCCGGCAAGCTTGTTGCCGAGAAGGCTTTTATCTACAGCAGAGAACTTTGACGTTCTCGATGCCGGCTTCCGGCAAGCTTGCTGCCGAGAAGGCTTTTATCTTCAGCAGAGAACTTTGACGTTCTCGATGCCGGCTTCCGGCAAGCTTGCTGCCGAGAAGGCTTTTATCTACAGCAGAGAACTTTGACGTTCTCGATGCCGGCTTCCGGCAAGCTTGCTGCCGAGAAGGCTTTTATCTTCAGCAGAGAGCTTTGACGTTCTCGATGCCAAGAAGAGTGGTCCTAAGGGCGTTGCCAGCCCCCGGGCCATAACTGCGTTTAAACATGACAAGTGATTAGCATCTGAAGTTCGCTTAACTCACTTGTAAATTTTGACTTCTGCTACATATTCCCTATGCCTGCTGGAATGCTTTCCAGTGCGTACGATCCAGCCAGCAACGCTTGAGGGAATGGGCCCTTAGCGGCTATTCGGGAACGTCGCCTCCCGGAAAGGTTTACCTTCTTGGTTCTAGTGCAACCGCACAAGTTGCCGAGCGGACTCGAGGCAACATGGAGTGCAACTAGCCCCGAGGAGGTTCCTTGGCATACAGGTCTATGCAGAGATCTCAAATAAATAGTGCATGGTATCTTCCTGTTCAACCTCTCTTTGTACGTCCACCCTACGCTTTTAGGGAAACTCGCCGGTGCGGGCACCCTTGCCGCGAGCGCCGAGTGCGGAACTTCAGCAGCCTGCTGGCGGGGTCGCTACCGACAAGCAACCTTGTCGCAACTAGTTGCAGCTCACTTAAGTTGTTGAGCGGACTCGAAACAAAGTAAGGGCGCAACTAGCTACGAGTTGGTTCCTCCGCGCATAGGTTTTCCATACAAAGAACAAGATCTCCGAGGCGGATAACCTTATATAGAAAGGAAATATCTAAAGTTTCGCATGACTTAGCTTTTCTGTTGCCGCACTGGCGTCGTTCTTTTGGTCGCCTGCTTCTTAGGAGCCATGACGATGAAGAACAACTGAGCCTTGACGAGGACGGAACGGCTGCCGCCGAAGTCTTCTTCTTCGGTGGCATGTCAATGAAGACGATGAAGATTTAGCTCGCGTGCACGCCGGATCGGGTTCGCACAATCTCGACGCCCCCTACCTGGCGCGCCAAAGATGTCGGGGGAGGCTGATCCACCAACACCTATGGGGACCGGGCCCCTTTTGGTTCGGTGGGAGGCGGAGAGCGCACAAAGAGCGGATCGAGGCAGCACACACGAGCGGTTTTTACCCAGCTTCGGGCCGCACGGATGTGTAAAACCCTACTGCTGCTTGTTTGTGTATATTGAATTCTTGCTCAAGAGCGATGGACGCTGCCAGACCGAGCATGAGAGTGTTCTTGATGTTTCGAACGAGCCGAACCTTCGATGATCCGAACCCCTTCGATCATCCGAACCCCTTCGATCCTCTGAACCCCCTTCTACGTTGCGCTCGGGCCTCCTTTTATACTTTCAAGGGGTTACCCACAGGTGGCAACGGAGACTAGAAGGGTAAAAATGGAAAAGGATGCGGTAGGTGCAGCTACCGCTACTGTGGACACAGTGCACCCTACCTAACTCTGACGGCAGGGGACAAGGGCATCGAATGCCCGTCTGTGTCGCGTAAACAGTACCGAAACGGACCGCTAGGGACGCCACCGTTCGCCACAATGGTTATCTTGTCAGTGCCTGCTTGCCACCGCGCACCCCTAGCTGCACGGCCTCCTGCCACGTGCACTTGGGAGAGTCCCAGAGCGACACGTTAGCAGGTGTGCTGGAGCGCAGGCATGAGGTGGGGGTTTCCCGCGGCAAGCTCCTTGCCGCGGTCATCTTCTTGTCGTGTTCGGGAGCTTGTCGCTCACCGGGCCTTGCCGGGACGCGCGGCGCGTCGAGGCAAGCTTTCTTGGTATGCCTTGAGTGGCCTTCCCGGCAAGCTCCTCTTGCCGGGGCCTTGGTTGGCCTTCCCGGCAAGCTCCTCTTGCCGGGGCCTTGGTTTGAGTACTTTGTTCTTGAATGGTCTTCAAGGGAACCACGGAGGATCTTGGCGGTCACCCGGCAAGCCTTGCCGCAGGATGCTGCGACTGCCCGTGCACAAGTTCGGGGTAATAGGGTACCCCTACTCTAGTACACCAACAACGTGCATTGTGCAAAATTTGAACGAACTGGGGAAAGTCGCAGTAACCGCCCGAAACCAAAATCTGCGAGATGGAAATCACTACTGCCTATCCCTCCCACGCAAAGCCTATCTGCTGGATTTCTATAGGTTTCGATAGGGGTAGGTTTGTAATTTCACCCAAACATGACGTAACCGCCTCTAACCCGGATTCATACACGGTGGGCGCCAAAACACAGTGTGCCCTCGGCCGAAATTGACACCCTCCCCGATTCATATTCATACACGGTGGGTGCCAAAAACAAACTCTCGTCGGCAAATATTCGGTGTATGCGAGATTACCGTCCTATCCCCAACCGACTAATGTTGCTGTGATGTAGTAGAAATTTGAAACGGGGGCTAAGTTTGTAAATTTCCTCGCATTTGAGACAAGAGCACCCTGAATACATGGTTCCCCTTCCTCTCTACCTCCCTTTTCCCCATTCGTACTCCGTGAGCGCCAAAACACCCTCTCCACCCCACCCTCTCCGTCCGCCGCCGTCCGCCACCCCATCCACCGCCGTCCTCCTCCACCATGCCGGAGCTGATACCCCGACGCCGCCATCCATTACAAGAGATCAACCTCTCTCATCCATGCCTTCGGACCGGGATCCTTGCATCCCGTCCTCTTGCTTCATCCCCGCCGTCGTCCACCTTGTCGGCGCCGCTCCTACGACCGTCTCGTCCACCGCGCCCCGCCGCCACCGTCTACCCTTCTAGATCTGCTTCCACGCTGCCGACAGCCATCGCTACCGCAGCACCGTCACATTCTTAGCAGATGCGTACACGACGCCGCACCAGAGGCGGTACTCTTTCGTATCTGCTCAACTTATTTATTGCAGTAAGAAAATAGATCGCCACTGCTTTACTCTGATTTCTTGTCTTGGTTGCGAAGTTGCCTTTGGCCGGTTTGCACCTTCAGATCCGCCATGGCACGCTCAACAATATACTCCCAATGCTTATGGTTTTCCCCTTTTATATTCCACACTAGTTAAATCACAGTAGACTAAATTTCAAAATTGGGTCAGTCGATTTTTCAGAGCTCGTCGGAGTTCGCCGGTGCGATCCAAGGGGCTCGGGTGGTTGTGGGGCCTCGCCGAACGAAGAAAACTCGACGCGGGTGGGGGTGGGGGTGGCGGAGGAACACAGGGGGTGGGGGCCGGTGGTCTGGTCGGCGGCCCGTGCGGTGTTCTGTATGGGAAGAATTAGAGACGAGGAAGAAGAAGGGTTAGGAGACGTAGGATCTTCATCCAACCGCCTAAAATGGTCGAGAGACAGCTGGGAGTTGCATTCTTAATGTGCTCTGGTTCATCATGTGTGGGCACTGCACAACCAACATTTTATTATCCAAAATCTGCTTGCTCTTTTTTACCATGTTCGATAGTGCTGGCGTATACGTGATCGATAGGCTTTCAATTACTAGCGGCAATACAACACCGTATTTTCAAGCCAGTTCCACTTTCCTGATTTATATATCGTTGTTATGGTGTACCCCTGTTATGTACACTATGATCTGCCTAGTTGTTGTGTGCTCTTGTTATCATGGTTTGGCAATAAACTCTCTATACAGTATATTATGAACCTATCATCTGCCAGCTATCCTTACTTCTGGAGCCTATTTTTTGTGTACTTGTGCCAGTAAATGCACGCACGATATTACAGCACACATGAGCTCTCTCATCAGAATCCAGTGATAGCACATAAGTGTTATAGGGGCGCCCCTATATTAGAATATCATCTGTGTTACAAAGATAATCTCACAACTATTTATGTTTTCATGGTTCTCAGATATTATACGCAATTACAATGAATATCAGAATCCGCGCATCAGAAGAATATTGTGGAACACTGCAATGACTTACAAAATTGGCACCAAGGCATTGAGTGCCATTCTGGAAGCAATGAAACTCGTACGCTCCCCACCTGTTGATTCTTGTTCAGAATATCATCCTAATGACTATTCTAACCTCGAGGAGTCAAAGGCAGATGGCCTGTCCTGTTCACCCATCAAGGTGCCTGTTCTAATTTGGCAAGGTTTTATTGATTGCGCGTATCTTGCATATGTTGTCTTGCATTTCTTCTACTTTGTTGCACCACCATCTGCTTAGTTTACTCATCATATAACTCGAGATGCCATGCCCATCCATTATCAATACATATTCCATCTTTCATCATACCATGTTTTTCCACTCAAATGCTATTCTTATGCATCAGACATCAAAAAGGAAGAGGGTGATTGCCGAACCTGAAGGAGCACCAGCAAAGTCCTTGAAAAATGTGGTGGTGCCGGAGAAATCAGACAGCGCCCCACTTATATTGGTTGTACAACCAGTGACACAAAACATAGGACCGACTCCAGCAGACTGTACCCATACTTCATTGGCCACACCACTAGCCCCACCACACAGGACCTGCACTCCAGCAAAAGGTATACCGATTTCATTTGCCATAGCACCAGCCGTACCACAGAAAAATCCCACTCCAGCAAAAGGTGCAGCAAGTCCACCGGCCGAAGACCTATCCCAACTGCAGAGACGGCCAATTCCTGCAGATTGGAACCCCATTCCATTTATTCCCAGTTTAAAAGACAATGCTTTCAATGTTGTTAGGGACTACGTGCATATATTCCCATCATGGGAAGATTATAGTGAAGACAAACACCATTTTCACATCTTCCTGTCCAACTTACGTGTAAGTGCTATTATTCATGGTTATTATTTTCCTGTTTTCTGCTGATCGAACACATCAATGATTTACATTACATTGTTGTAACTAGGTGAGGGTCAATCTGGATAGTCATGACGAGCAAAGCTTGCTTGTGCTTTTCAAGGAAGCATTGCAGCAGTATCGGTGTTACCTGAGGAAATCACACTTTGATGGCAAGTCTATAAACGAATTTCCGGTGAAGTCTCCTGTGCTAAATTTAGAAGACATTGAATGGAAAAACCTTGTTATGCACTGGTCTCATTCCCAGGATGAGGTATTGTCTATGAAATCACATGACAATTTGAACTTCTACTTTTCCGCATGTGCCTTACGGATCTTTTTTGCAGGAAACAGCTCGAAGAAGAATTCCAGTTTGAAAAGAACGACGGGATATCGCAAATATGCTGCCTGCTGCTTTGCTCTTGTTCATACCTGTTGTCCTGTATCACTGTACTTGCATACATACCTGGTTCATTATGTGACAGCAGTATGCATGATAGCTTGCTTATCAATTGTTCGCTCCAAATTATTTGATCTGTATGAATGGTTACATTAGTGTAGAATATATCCAATGCCAATGAATTTTTTTAGCTCTGCATTGTTCTTGTAAGTACATGCTGTCCTTTATTAGTGTACTTATATTGACAGGTAGTTGTTCATGTACCATCACTCTGCAGCTTATTTTCCTTTCCCCTCCATTTTATACACATCAGATCTATATTTACTCTTACCATAAGGTTGACACTGAAGAAGTTTAGCTGTGCATTGCTCTTGGCTGTGCCTTTTGCCTGTATCGCTGCACATACATTTATAGCTACTTGGTTATGTAGCATCACTCTTCATCTTATCTTAAATATTCTCCATTTTTTCGTATATTATCACATCTATATTTACTCTTAACAAAATGTAGAATAAAGGCAATGCTTATGAAGAAGATTTTGTGCTAAACTTCTTGAATTGCCCCCCCCCCCATTAGCATGGACAAGGGCTTTATAGAGCCTGTCTTCACCAGTAATGTAAGTTTGTCCTTCTCAAGCCTTCAAACTTTGTTGTGTATATTTGGTTAGGCATGACTACAACAACTGTTTATTTTTGGTGTTTGCATCAAATTGCATGTTTAAAGTTTATTATGTAGTTCATAAACAAAAATTTGTCCTTCTCAATTTAAGTTTTCAGTTGTACAACCAAGTTCCTTCTTCATACCATGTAAATTAAACTATACAGAGCAAGTGATCTTCTTTTGCACTGCATGTATGCTTCTGTTCTTCATCCGTAATCCAGTGGTGTGGTGAACCTACCCACTACAGCACATTGTCATATTCTGCAATGTCTTAACTATGAACAATGTCATATCATTCTACTATTATTTAAACCGTCTCTTTATTTGCCAATCTGAAATGGGATAAATTGACAACACACTAACCATTGATAGTTATGAGTTCTTGATCTGTAATCCAGTGGTGTCGTGAAGCTGCCAACTCCTTCACAATGTCATTTCCTGTCATGTCTTAACCTGAACAATACCATATTGTGTTAATGCAATTTTAAACTGTGTCACTTTATTCGTCAGTAAGAAATGTGATGAATTGTCAGCACTGATACTTTTATGTGCAAAACATGTCATCTGTCTGCTTGTTTATCTTTCAGAGTGAGGAAGATATAAGTG
This sequence comes from Triticum dicoccoides, assembly GCF_002162155.2. Lineage (NCBI taxonomy): Eukaryota > Viridiplantae > Streptophyta > Magnoliopsida > Poales > Poaceae > Triticum > Triticum dicoccoides. The sequence goes on along the minus strand of NC_041385.1, from coordinate 857,628,524 downwards.
TTGAACAAGCGCAGTCTCATCATCTTGCTCAGCTGCTTGCGCTGCAGCTCCCCAGCAGGGCTAACCTTTCTTGAACTCTATTGAAGTGCTGTCGGTTTTGTATATTATTTTGTCGGTGTGTTTATTTGCACTGGTGGCGATCTTTGATGCCCAGTGTATGTAATCTGCTGTCTGCTGGTGCTTTATTATCATAGTGGCGAACTTTGATGCCCAGTGGTTGTAATATGTCGTAATTTCTTTATTGTATAGTCTAGGTTTTTTCTTATTCACGATGTTGCAGTTATTTTACTCTATATATATCTTGTCTTCGCAGTAAACCGACCAAACCGTAATATTACGGTACATAATCGGGCCGTCATGCAATCACGATGTATGATCCGCATCATGGGCCCCGTCAAACTGGCCCACTAGTAGATTCGGGCCTTTAATAGGCCGAGTAACCCCCGACCCTCTTTTCGCAAGAAAACTCAATGGGCTTTTAGGAGGCTGAGAAGTAGGCTGGGCCTGAAACATGCCGAATAGCTCACAGGCCGACGACAGCCCGAAATGGACCCCGGCCCATGATTGTGCGAATCAATTTCACGGGCTTTTAACAGGCCAAAGTTGTCTCGGTCCTTGTTTGGCCCAATCAGCGAGCAGGCCGGATGCAAACCGGGCCGTAGTTAGGCCCAACTATATGACGGGCTTTTAACAGGCCGAAATTAATATAGGGCCGAAATGTTAAATGGGCCCTTAAAAGGCTGAAACTAATATCAGGCCGAATTACTAAATAGGCCTTTAGCAAGTGGGCCCAAAACCATAGCGTCCAGTCAACGGGCCGAATCTGATATGGGCCATAATTGAGCCCAAAGCCTCTTAAAGTGCCGGACCTGATCTGGGCCGTAATTTGGCCCAGAAAGTGGGAGGCTTTTAATGGGCCGGATCTTATATGGGCCATTATTAGGCTCGAAATGTGGCAGGCCATTAATGGACCGGATCAATTATGGGCCGGCATTTGGCCCAAAACATGGCAGCCAGTTAATGGGCCGGCCTACTAGGGTCCTCAAAATCTTGTGGGCCTACAGCTGGGCCGGCCCATTAATGTCGGCGAAATCTCGTGGGCCTTTAGCTGGGCCGGCCCATTATGATCCGCAAGAATTTTGTGGGCCTTTACCTGGGCCGGCCCATTATGGCACACAAAAATCTTGTGGGCCTTTACCTGGGCCGGCCTATTATGGCCCACGAAATCTTGTGGGCCTTTAGCTGGGCCAGCCCATTATAGTCCGCAAAATCTCGTGGGCCTTTAACTGGGTCGGCCCATTATGGGCTGCAAAATCTTGTGGGCCTTTAGTTGGGCAGGCCCATTTAAACTTGATTGGCCGTGCCACGTGTCGACGTATCATAGGCGCCTTCTGTCCAATGAGTGGATGATATCTGTCCCAACGATGAGCCGACACATGTTTCCTCCAGCCAATAATGATTTTACACGTGGAAAATCCCCATTGGTTGGGGCTGTTAACAGGTTATCGGATCCAAAACCCGCCCCGATAGCTTAACGGCGTTCCGTTACGGTGGATGCCGCGTGTCGGTCACCCTTGACGAAAGCACTTCTGTGGCGCGCGATTTATCGTCATGGAAGTGGACACTTCCATGATGATAATTTTGGTAATGTCATGGAACACTTCTACGACAGCACAGGTATGACTATCTTGATTCTGTCATAAATTTGTCATGGATGTACATGCATGACAAAAAACGCAACCTACTGTGACAAACACGTATCATCACGGAAGTTTATTTTTTTGTAGTGTCGATGTGTGGAATAATAGTAGTAGATGGAGAATCGTTTCGGTCTACTTGACACGGACGTGATGCTTATGTTCATGATCATTGCCTTAGATATCATCATAACTTTGCGCTTTTCTATCAATTGCTCGATAGTAATTTGTTCACCCACCGTATTATTTTCTATCTTGAGAGAAGCCTCTAGTGAAACCTATGGCCCCTGGGTCTCTTTTCCATCATATAAAGTCTCTTTTCCATCATACAAGCTTCCGATCTACTATTCTTGCAAGCTTTTACTTTCCGATCTATAAACAAAAATACCAAAAATATTTACTTTATCGTTTATCTATCTCTATCATATCTCAATTTTCCAAGTAACCGTGAAGGGATTTACAACCCCTTTATCACGTTGGGTGCAAGTTTCTTTGATTGTTTGTGCAGGTATTCGGTGATTTGTGCATTGTCTCCTACTGGATTGATACCTTGGTTCTCAAAACTGAGGGAAATACTTACTATACTTTGCTGCATCACCCTTTCCTCTTCAAGGGAAAAACCAATGCAAGCTCAAGAAGTAGCAGGGTCCAAGTGAACAAAGTTAGAAAACTAACGTGATGCTTACCAAAAATCCTATGTCTTCGAGTGAAAACAATGAGAGGAAATCTAATCCAGAGTTGGATGAGTCAGCTTTGCTTGTAGCCCAAGTGAAGCTGTGAAGGAAATATGCCCTAGAGGCAATAATAAAGTTATTATTTATTTCCTTATATCATGATAAATATTTATTATTCATGCTAGAATTGTATTAACCGAAAACATAATACATGTGTGAATACATAGACAAACATAGTGTCACTAGTATGGTTCTACTTGACTAGCTCGTTGATCAAAGATGGTTGTGTTTCCTAGCCATAGACATGAGTCGTCATTTGATTAACAGGATCACATCATTAGGAGAATGATGTGATTGACTTGACCCATTCCGTTAGCTTAGCACTTGATCGTTTAGTATGTTGCTATTGCTTTCTTCATGACTTATACATGTTCCTATGACTATGAGATTATGCAACTCCTGTTTACCGGAGGAACACTTTGTGTGCTACCAAATGTCACAACGTAACTGGGTGATTATAAAGGAGCTCTACAGGTGTCTCCGAAGGTACATGTTGAGTTGGCGTATTTTGAGATTAGGATTTGTCACTCCGATTGTCAGAGAGGTATCTCTGGGCCCTCTCGATAATGCACATCACTACAAGCCTTGCAAGCAATGTAGTTAATGAGTTAGTTGCGGGATGATGCATTACATAATGAGTAAAGAGACTTGTCGGTAATGAGATTGAACTAGGTATTGATATACCGACGATCGAATCTCGGGCAAGTAACATACTGATGACAATGGGAACAACGTATGTTGTTATGCGGTTTGACCGATAAAGATCTTCGTAGAATATGTAGGAGCCAATATGAGCATCCAGGTTCCGCTATTGGTTATTGACCGGAGACGTGTCTCGGTCATGTCTACATAGTTCTCGAACCCGTAGGGTCCGCACGCTTAAAGTTTGGTGACGATTGGTATTATGAGTTTTTGTGTTTTGATGTACCGAAGGTAGTTCGGAGTCCCGGATATGATCACGGACATGACGAGGAGTCTCGAAATGGTCGAGACGTAAAGATCGATATATTGGATGACTATGTTCGGACACCGGAAGTGTTTCAGGGAGTTTCGGACGTATACTGGAGTACCGGGAGGTTACCGGAACCCCCCGGGGGGTTATTGCGCTTCATGGGCCCATGAGGAGGAAGAGGAGAGGCGACCAGCTAGGGGCGCGCGGCCCCCCTAGCCCAAACCGAATTGGACTAGGGGGTCGGCCCCCCTTTCCTTCCTCTTCTCCTCCCCTTCCTTCCCCTCTCCTACTTGGACTAGGAAAGGAGGGAGTCCTACTCCCGGTGGGAGTAGGACTCCTCCCTGGCGCGCCCTCCCTTGGCCGGCCGCCCCCTCCCCCTTGGTCCTTTATATACAGGGGCAGGGGGGCACCTCTAGGCACAACAATTGATCTCTCTCTTAGCCGTGTGCGGTGCCCCCCTCCACCATATTCCACCTCGGTAATATCATAGCGGTGCTTAGGCGAAGCCCTGCGTCGGTAGCATCATCAACACCGTCATCACGCCGTCGTGCTGACGGAACTCTCCCGCAAAGCTCTGCTGGATCAGAGTTCGTGGGACGTCATCGAGCTGAACGTGTGTTGAACTCGGAGGTGCCATACGTTAGGTACTTGATCAATCGGATCGTGAAGACGTACGACTACATCAACCGCGTTGTGCTTACGCTTCCGCTTTTGGTCTACGAGGGTACGTGGACAACACTCTCCCCTCTCGTTGCTATGCATCACCATGATCTTGCGTGTGCGTAGGAAGTTTTTTTTTGAAATTACTACGTTCCCCAACAGTGGCATCCGAGCCAGGTTTTATGCGTAGATGTTATATGCACGAGTAGAACACAAGTGAGTTGTGGGCGATACAAGTCATACTGCTTACCAGCAAGTCATACTTTGGTTCGGCGGTATTGTCGGATGAAGTGGCCTGGACCGACATTACGCGTATGCTTACGCGAGACTGGTTCTACCGACGTGCTTTGCACATAGGTAGTTGGCGGGTGTCAGTTTCTCCAACTTTAGTTGAACCGAGTATGGCTACGCCCGGTCCTTGAGAAGGTTAAAACATCACTAACTTGACGAACTATCGTTGTGGTTTTGATGCGTAGGTAAGAACGGTTCTTGCTCAGCCCGTAGCAGCCACGTAAGACTTGCAACAACAAAGTAGAGGACGTCTAACTTGTTTTTGCAGGGCATGTTGTGATGTGATATGGTCAAGACGTGATGCTATATTTTATTGTATGAGATGATCATGTTTTGTAACCAAGTTATTGGCAACTGGCAGGAGCCATATAGTTGTCGCTTTATTGTATGCAATGTAATCGCCCTGTAATTGCTTTACTTTATCACTAAGCGGTAGCGATAGTCGTAGAAGCAATAGGTGGCGAAATGAAAACGATGCTACGATGGAGATCAAGGTGTCGCGCCGGTGACGATGGTGATCATGACGGTGCTTCGGAGATGGAGATCACAAGCACAAGATGATGATGGCCATATCATATCACTTATATTGATTGCATGTGATATTTATCCTTTATGCATCTTATTTTGCTTTGATTGACGGTAGCATTATAAGATGATCTCTCACTAAACTTCAAGGTATACGTGTTCTCCCTGAGTATGCACCATTGCGAAAGTTCTTCGTGCTGAGACACCACGTGATGATCGGGTGTGATAGGCTCTACGTTTAAATACAATGGGTGCAAAACAGTTGCACAGCGGAATACTCAGGTTAAACTTGACGAGCCTAGCATATACAGATATGGCCTCGGAACACTGAGACCGAAAGGTCGAGCGTGAATCATATAGTAGATATGATCAACATAGTGATGTTCACCATTGAAAACTACTCCATCTCACGTGATGATCGGACATGGTTTAGTTGATTTGGATCACATGATCACTTAGATGATTAGAGGGATGTCTATCTAAGTGGGAGTTCTTAAGTAATATGATTAATTAAACTTTAATTTATCATGAACTTAGTACCTGATAGTATTTTGCTTGTCTATGTTTGTTGTAGATAGATGGCTCGTGCTGTTGTTCCGTTGAATTTTAATGCATTCCTTGAGAAAGCTAAGTTGAGAATGATGGTAGCAATTACACGGACTAGGTCCATAACTTGAGGATTATCCTCATTGCTGCACAGAAGAATTACGTCCTGGAAGCACCCCTGGTGTCAGACCTGCTGCAGATGCAACTGACGACGTTAAGAACGTCTAGCAGAGCAAAGCTGATGACTACTCGATAGTTCAGTGTGCCATGCTTTACAGCTTAGAACCGGGACTTCAACGACGTTTTGAATGTCATGGAGCATATGAGATGTTCCAGGAGTTGAAGGTAATATTTCAAGCAAATGCCTGGATTGAGAGATATGAAGTCTCCAATAAGTTCTATAGCTACAAGATGGAAGAGAATAGTTCTGTCAGTGAACATGTACTCAAAATGTTTGGGTATAATAATCACTTGATTCAACTGGGAGTTAATCTTCCTGATGATAGTGTCATTGACAGAATTCTTCAATCACTGCCACCAAGCTACAAGAGCTTCGTGATGAACTATAATATGCAAGGGATGAAAAAGACTATTCCCGAGCTCTTCGCAATGCTAAAAGCTGCGGAGGTAGAAATCAAAAAGGAGCATCAAGTGTTGATGGTCAACAAGACCACCAGTTTCAAGAAAAAGAGTAAAGGGAAGAAGAAGGGGAACTTCAAGAAGAACGGCAAACAAGTTGCTGCTCAAGAGAAGAAACCCAAGTCTGGACCTAAGCCTGAGACTGAGTGCTTCTACTGCAAGCAGACTGGTCACTGGAAGCGGAACTGCCCCAAGTATTTGGCGGATAAGAAGGATGGCAAGGTGAACAAAAGTATATGTGATATACATGTTATTGATGTGTACCTTACTAATGCTCACAGTAGCACCTGAGTATTTGATACCGGTTCTATTGCTAATATTTGCAACTCAAAACAGGGACTACAAATTAAGTGAAGATTGGCTAACGACGAGGTGACGAGGTGACGATGCACGTGGGAAATGGTTCCAAAGTCGATGTGATCGCAGTCGGCACGCTACCTCTACATCTACCTTCGGGATTAGTTTTAGACCTGAATAATTGTTATTTGGTGCCAGCGTTAAGCATGAACATTATAACTGGATCTTGTTTGATGCGAGACGGTTATTCATTTAAATCAGAGAATAATGGTTGTTCTATGTATATGAGTAATATCTTTTATGGTCATGCACCCTTTAAGAGTGGTCTATTTTTATTGAATCTCGATAGTAGTGATACACATATTCATAATCTTGAAGCCAAAAGATGCAGAGTTGATAATGATAGTGCAACTTATTTGTGGCACTCCTGTTTGGGTCATATTGGTGTAAAGCACATGAAGAAACTCCATACTGATGGACTTTTGGAATCACTTGATTATGAATCACTTGGTACTTGCGAACCATGCCTCATGGGCAAGATGACTAAAACGCCGTTCTCTGAAACTATGGAGCGAGCAACAGATTTATTGGAAATCATACATACTGATGTATGTGGTCCAATGAATATTGAAGCTCGCGGCGGGTATCATTATTTTCTCACCTTCACTGATGATTTGAGCAGATATGGGTATATCTACTTAATGAAACACAAGTCTGAAACATTTGAAAAGTTCAAAGAATTTCAGAGTGAAGTGGAAAATCATCGTAATAAGAAAATAAAGTTTCTACAATCTAGTCGTGGAGGATAATATTTGAGTTACGAGTTTGGTTTACATTTGAAACAATGCGGAATAGTTTCGCAACTCACGCCACCCGGAACACCACAACGTAATGGTGTGTCCGAATGTCGTAATCGTACTTTACTAGATATGGTGCGATCTATGATGTCCCTTACTGATTTACCGCTATCGTTTTGGGGTTATGCTTTAGAGACGGCTGCATTCACGTTAAATAGGGCACCATCAAAATCCGTTGAGATGATGCCTTATGAACTGTGGTTTGGCAAGAAACCAAAGTTGTCGTTTCTTAAAGTTTGGGGCTGCAATGCTTATGTGAAAAAACTTCGACCTGATAAGCTCGAACCCAAATCGGAGAAATGTGTCTTCATAGGATACCCAAAGGAGACTATTGGGTACACCTTCTATCACAGATCTGAAGGCAAGACTTTTGTTGCTAAATTTGGATCTTTTCTATAGAAGGAGTTTCTCTCGAAAGAAGTGAGTGGGAGGAAAGTAGAACTTGATGAGGTAACTGTACCTGCTCCCTTATTGGAAATTAGTTCATCATAGAAACCGGTTCCTGTGACGATTGCACCAATTAGTGAGGAAGCTAATGATATTGACCATGGGACTTCAGATCAAGTTACTACCGAACCTCGTAGGTCAACCAAAGTAAGATCCGCACCAGAGTGGTACGGTAATCCTATTCTAGAGGTCATGCTACTTGACCATGGCGAACCTATGAACTATGAGGAAGCGATGATGAGCCCAGATTCCGCAAAATGGCTTGAGGCCATGAAATCTGAGATGGGATCCATGTATGAGAAGAAAGTATGGACTTTGGTTGACTTGCCCGATGATCGTCAAGCCATCGAAAATAAATGGATCTTCAAGAATAATACTGACGCTGATGGTAATGTTACTGTCTACAAAGCTCGACTTGTTGCGAAAGGTTTTCGACAAGTTCAAGGGGTTGACTACGATGACACTTTCTCACCTGTAGCGATGCTTAAGTCTGTCCGAATCATGTTAGCAATTGCCGCATTTTATGATTATGAAATATGGCAAATGGATGTCAAAACTGCATTCATGAATGGATTTCTAGAAGAAGAGTTGTATATGATGCAACCTGAAGGTTTTGTCGATCCAAAAAGTGCTAACAAAGTGTGCAAGCTCCAGCGATCCATTTATGGACTGGTGCAAGCCTCTCAGAGTTGGAATAAACGCTTTGATAGTGTGATCAAAGCATATGGTTTTATACATACTTTTGGAGAAGCCTGTATTTACAACAAAGTGAGTGGGAGCTCTGTTGCATTTCTGATATTATATGTAGATGACATATTGCTGATTGGAAATGATATAGAATTTCTGGATAGCATAAAAGGATACTTGAATAAAAGTTTTTCAATGAAAGACCTTGGTGAAACTGCTTATATATTGGGCATCAAGATCTATAGAGATAGATCAAGACGCTTAATTGGATTTTCATAAAGCACATACCTTGATAAAGTTTTGAAAAAGTTCAAAATGGATCAAGCAAAGAAAGGGTTCTTGCCTGTATTACAAGGTGTGAAGTTGAGTCAGACTCAATGCCTGACCACCGCAGAAGATAGAGAGAAAATGAAAGATGTTCTCTATGCTTCAGCCATAGGCTCTATCATGTATGCAATGCTGTGTACCAGACCTGATGTATGCTTAGCAATAAGTTTAGCAGGGAGGTACCAAAGTAATCCAGGAGTGGATCACCGGACAGCGGTCAACAATATCCTGAAATACCTAAAAAGGACTAAGGATATGTTTCTCATTTATGGAGATGAAAAAGAGCTAGTCATAAATGGTTACAACGATGCAAGCTTTGACACTGATCTGGACGATTCTAAATCACAAACCGGATACGTGTTTATATTGAACGGTGGAGCTGTCAGTTGGTGCAGTTCTAAACAAAGCGTCATGGCGGGATCTACATGTGAAGCGGAGTACATAGCTGCTTCGGAAGCAGCAAATGAAGGAGTCTGGAAGAAAGAGTTCATATCCGATCTAGGTGTCATACTTAGTGCATCGGGTCCAATGAAAATCTTTTGTGACAATACTAGTGCAATTGCCTTGGCAAAGGAATCCAGATTTCACAAGAGAACCAAGCACATCAAGAGACGCTTCAATTCCATCCGGGACCAAGTCCAGGTGGGAGACATAGAAATTTGCAAGATACATACGGATCTGAATGTCGCAGACCCGTTGACTAAGCCTCTTCCACGAGCAAAACATGATCAGCACCAAGACTCCATGCGTGTTAGAATCATTACTGTGTAATCTAGATTATTGACTCTAGTGCAAGTGGGAGACTGACGGAAATATGCCCTAGAGGCAATAATAAAGTTATTATTTATTTCCTTATATCATGATAAATGTTTATTATTCATGCTAGAACTGTATTAACCGGAAACATAATACATGTGTGAATACATAGACAAACATAGTGTCACTAGTATGGCTCTACTTGACTAGCTCGTTGATCAACGATGGTTGTGTTTCCTAGCCATAGACATGAGTTGTCATTTGATTAACGGGATCACGTCATTAGGAGAATGATGTGATTGACTTGACCCATTCCGTTAGCTTAGCACTTGATCATTTAGTATGTTGCTATTGCTTTCTTCATGACTTATACATATTCCTATGACTATGAGATTATGCAACTCCCGTTTACCGGAGTAACACTCTGTTTGCTACCAAACGTCACAATGTAACTGGGTGATTATAAAGGAGCTCTACAGGTGTCTCCGAAGTTACATGTTGAGTTGGCATATTTCGAGATTAGGATTTGTCACTCCGATTGTCGGAGACGTATCTCTGGGCCCTCTCGATAATGCACATCACTATAAGCCTTGCAAGCAATGTAGCTAATGAGTTAGTTGTGGGATGATGCATTACATAACTAGTAAACAGACTTGCCAGTAACGAGATTGAACTAGGTATTGAGATACCGACGATCGAATCTCGAGCAAGTAACATACCGATGACAAAGGGAACAACGTATGTTGTTATGGGTTTGACTGATAAAGATCTTTGTAGAATATGTAGGAGCCAATATGAGCATCCAGGTTCTGCTATTGGTTATTGACCAGAGACATGTATCGGTCATGTCTACATAGTTCTCGAACCCGTAGGATCCGCACGCTTAAAGTTTGGTGACGATCGGTATTATGAGTTTTTGTGTTTTGATGTACCGAAGGTAGTTCAGAGTCCTGGATATGATCACGGACATGACGAGGAGTCTCGAAATGGTCGAGACGTAAATATCGATATATTGGATGACTATGTTCGAACATCGGAAGTGTTTCGGGGAGTTTCGGACGTGTACCGGAGTATCGGGAGGTTACCGGAACCCCTCGGGGGGTTATTGGGCCTCATGGGCCCATGAGGAGGAAGAGGAGAGGCAGCCAGCTAGGGGCGCCCCCCTAGCCCAAACCGAATTGGACTAGGGGGCCGGCCCCCCTTTCCTTCCTCTTCTTCTCCCCTTCCTTCTGTAGGAGATATGCCCTAGAGGCAATAATAAATGCTATTACTTATCTCCATGTTCATAATTATGTTTATGTTCCATGCTATAATTGATATGGTTCTCGAGTCTGCAATAACACGAGGCTCGGAGGAAGACTCATATGCACGTGTGGAATAATAAACGGTAACAAGTATTCCTAGTCTGGCCTCTAAGACTAGCTCAAGTGTTGCATGATGATTCTGTTTTCCTGGTCATGGGCATGTCTATGCCAACAACTTTGAGGGCACAATGTTAAGAGAACATTTGTGTTGAATCGACCCGTATTGATGTTATGCTATGAGATTCATTCGTCACAAGTTTATGGTTGATAACACAGAGATGGTTAATGTTTGCATAATTCCTTAGACCATGAGAGTATCGAGTTTCTTCATACTTGCTTCATGAAATTTGGGGTTTGTTAAACGTCATCCGTAAATGGGTGGCTATTACGGCGGCTTACGGGTTCATGGAAAAGTGTGTCAAGTAACTTGATAGCTCAAGATTGGGATTTGCTCCTCCGACGATGGAGAGATATTCTCGGGCCCTCTCGGTGTTACGGTATCCATCATCGTCTGGCCAGACACAGTGTGATTTGATCACAGGGATGCCGGAACACGGAAACGAGAAAAGAGAACAAAACCAGTAATGAGGTAACTAGCATAGTGGACAAGTTGTTGATCCACGGGGATGCAAGTAAATCTCACCTCGGGTCTTTGTAACATACCGCGAAGCAACAGGAATGGCACAGGGTAACTGGAGGTTCACTCGAATATTCACTCGTGTGGGTATAGGGGTCAATATGGGTGTCCGCGGCTCCGATATTGATCATTGATCGGAAGAGGTTCCGGGTCATGTATATACTTCACCAAACCTATAGGGTCACACGCTTAAGGGTCATCTATCTGCTGAATACTAGACAGGGAGTCTGAGAGAAAATCACCGAAAAGAGTTTTGGACACCGAAATGGTTTCGGACAGCGGAATTGTACCGCAGAGAGAGGTCATCGGATAAGTTTCGATGATACCGAAAATTTGTTTCGGGATATACCATTAAGTCAAATTGGTTTCGACACATGCCTCATAATTCTTGGAGGGTGCCAGAATCATTCTAGAAGCTTTTTGGAATTTTCTGAGATAAAAACCGGAAATGTTCCGGAGCTGCCGGAGCCCCTTCAGATGCGTTTCGCAGATGAAATCACTAAAATGGAATTGTTCCAGAACGCGTTGAAAATTATTATGGTGGGTATTGGAAATGTTCTAAGCCCACATAAATATTTTCAGTTCGAAGACGCTAAAAAATGTCGTCATGAATAGTGAAAGTGCTTTTTGGGATATTTTATGGAAGGCCACCTTTTGGGGCTTTACTCAAAAGATCTAGGGATGACATGGATGGATTGGGAGGCCCTCATGGGGGCCCCCCAAGGGGTGTGGCCGGCCACACTTGGGGCTCCACCTTGGAGCCCCTCTTGTTCCTTGGTTTCACTCTTATGCCCTTGAGGAAGGACTTCATTCATGTGCATTTTGGGGTTTTGTGTTAAACTACCCTACCCCTTGGGATTTCCTATAAATAGAGGTGGAGGGGCAGTCCTACACACTCAGTCTTTCTCACATACAAGTGCCATGCATGATCTGGCTTCTCTCTCCCTCCCAGCGAAACAGTTTCGTAGAGCCAAAAGGCTGTCTGGGTTCCGGCAGGAACTAGTTCTGGACGGCGAAGTGTGCAACTCTGTAGAGAGATCGTAGTTTCGGTCTTAGTTCGTGAGTGCCTCCCGAAGGGCTGTCCGTGTGACCGTCCGAGTATCAAAGGTCCTCCCGAAGGGCTGTCCGAGTGACCGTTCGAGTTTCGAAGGTCCTCCCGAAGGGCTGTCCGCGACACCGTCCGGGGGGCTGTTCGACCGTCTCCCGGAGGGCTGTCTGAGGAGCAGATGAGGGTATACATCCTCGCAGTTGAGAGGTTGTAAATACTAGCTGCGGGGATCTGCACCGCCGTTCGTCATCGACTCTACTTCCCGCTGCGCTACGAGTCGGTAACGAAAAAGATCAAACCATGTATGCAGTCTCCATAGTGGTCCTGTGCTGGTGCGTAGGTCGGAAATTTTTTGTTTTCTGCTGTGTTCCCCTACACCTTCCCCTCTCCTACTTGGACTAGGAAAGGAGGGAGTCCTACTCACGGTGAGAGTAGGACTCCTCCCTGGCGCGCCCTCCCTTGGCCGGCCGCCCCCTCCCCCTTGGTCCTTTATATACGAGGGCAGGGGGGCACCTCTAGGCACAACAATTGATCTCTTGATCTCTTAGCCGTGTGCGGTGCCCCCTTCCACCATATTCCACATCGGTAATATCGTAGTGGTGCTTAGGCAAAGCCCTGCGTCGGTAGCATCATCAACACCGTCATCACGCCATCGTGCTGACGGAACTCTCCCGCAAAGCTCTGTTAGATCGGAGTTCATGGGACGTCATCGAGGTGAACGTGTGCTGAACTCGGAGGTGCCGTACGTTCGGTACTTGATCGGTCGGATCGTGAAGACGTACGACTACATCAACCGCGTTGTGCTTACGCTTCCGCTTTCGGTCTACGAGGGTACATGGACAACACTCTCCCCTCTCGTTGCTATGCATCACCATGATCTTGCGTGTGCGTAGGATTTTTTTTAAATTACTACGTTCCCCAATAGCTGTCGCGTGTGTTTGAAATCCGGTTGTTGGAAACGTGTCGGTTCCTTAGTGTCCCAGGGTCATTTTGGACAAAGCATGTCGGGTTGCCTCCTGGCTATAAATAGCCCACCCCCCTACACCATAAATTGGTGGCTGCTCAGAGTTAGTGCACGACTTTTGTCGTTTGAGGGCAACCCACCTCCATAGCCTATGGGAAGAATTAAATTTGCATCTAGTGGATTCCACTATAAAGAAACCTATGGGAAGAATTAATGATGTTCTTACTGTTGCAAATAGGAATTATGTGCCCGTAGATTTCATTGTTCTTGATATAGATTGCAATCCTACATGCCCTATTATTCTTGGTAGACCTTTCCTTAGAACGATTGGTGCAATTATTGATACGAAAGAAGGAAACATTAGATTAAATTTCCGTTAAGGAAGGGCATGGAAGATTTTACAAGAAACAAAATTAAGTTACCTTATGAATCTATTATGAGAGCTACTTACGGATTGCATACCAAAGATGACAATACCTAGATGTGTGTTTTCTGCCTAGCTAAGGGCGTTGAACAATGGCGCTTATTAGGAGGCAACCCAATTTTATTTTTATTTTTGTTCTTGGTTTTTGTTTCTGTTTTTTAATAAATTTATCATCTAGCCTCTGGTTAGATGTGTTTTGGTGTTTTAATTAGTGTTTGAACCAACTAAGACCTTTGGGATGACTTACGGTGATAGTTGATTTGATCTTGCTGAAAAACAGAAACTTTTACACCCAGTAAAATAATTTTATTAATTCATAGAAACGTTATTTTGATCTGAATTTTTTACACCAGATCTATATACAAATTTCCCAGGTTTTCCTAAATTTTTAGAATTTTTGTAGTTACATAAGTATTAGAAGTTTCCAGATTGCTATAGACTATTCTGTTTTTGATAGATTCTGTTTTCTATGTGTTGTTTGCTTATTTTGATGAATCTATGGGTAGTATCGTTGGGTACGAACCATGGAGAAGGTGGAATACATTAGATATTACACCAATATAAATGAATAACGAGTTCACAACAGTACCAAAAGTGGTTATTTGTTTTCTTATACTAATGGATCTCATGAGTTTTCTGTTGAGTTTTGTGTTGTGAAGTTTTCAAGTTTTGGTTAAAGATTTGATGGACTATGGAATAAGGAGTGGCAAGAGCCTAATCTTGGGGATGCTCAAGGCACCCAAGGTAATATTCAAGGACAACCAAGCGCCTAAGCTTGTGATGCCCCGGAAGGCATCCCCTATTTCGTCTTCAATCGATCGGTAAATTTACTTGAGGCTATATTTTTATTCACCACATGATATGTGTTTTGCTTGGAGCGTCTTGTATGATATGAGTCTTTGATTTTTAGTTTACCACAATCATCCTTGCTGTACACACCTTTTGATAGGGACACGCATTAACCGTGAATTTATTAGAATACTCTATGTGCTTCACTTATATCTTTTGAGCTAGGCAATCTACTCTAGTGATTCACTTATATCTTTTTAGAGCCGTCAGTGGTTTTATTTTATATAAATTGACGAACTCTCTTGGTTCACTTATATTATTTTGAGAGTCTCTACAGCATGGTAATTTTCTTAGGTTATGAATTTAGTCCTAATATGATGGGAATCCAAGAGGGATAATAAAAGCTTTCATATAAAGTGCATTGAATGCTATATGAGAAGTTTGATTCTTTATGATTGTTTTGAGATATAAAGATGGTGATATTAGAATCATGCTAGTAAGTAATTGTGAATTGGTAGAAATACTTGTGTTAAATTTTGTGATTCCCGTAGCATGCACGTATGGTGAACCGTTATGTGACGAAGTCGGAGCATGATTTATTTACTGACTCTCTTCCTTATGAGTGGCGGTCAGGGATGAGCGATGGTCTTTTCCTACCAATCTATCCCCCTAGGAGCATGCACGTAGTACTTTTTTCGATAGCTAATAGACTTTTTCAATAATTATGTGAGTTCTTTATGACTAATGTTTAGTCCATGGATTATACACACTCTCACCCTTCCACCATTGCTAGCCTCGCTCTCTAGTACCGAGCAACTCTCGCTAGTGCATTACACCCATCATATACCTTCCTCATAGTAGCCACCATACCTATCTATTATGGCATTTCCATAGCCATTCCGAGATATATTGCCATGCAACTTCCATCGTTCCATTTATTGTGACACGCTTCATCATTGTCATATTGCTTTGCATGGTCATGTAGTTGACATTGTATCTGTGGCAAAGCCACCATTCATATTTTTTATACATGTCACTCTTGAGTCATTGCACATCCCGGTACACCGCCGGAGGCATTCATATAGAGTCATATTTTGTTCTAGTATCGAGTTGTAATTCTTGAGTTGTAAGTAAATAAAAGTGTGATGATCATCATTATTAGAGCATTGTCCCATGTGAGGAAAGGATAATGGAGACTATGATTCCCCCACAAGTCGGGATGAGACTCCGGACGAGAAAAAAAAGAGAAAAAAAAGAGAGGCCAAAGAGTCCAAAATAAAAAAATGATAGAAAAGAGAGAAGGGGCAATGCTCTATCCTTTTTCCACACTTGTGCTTCAAAGTAGCACCATGATCTTCATGATAGAGAGTCTCCTATTTTGTCACTTTCATATACTAGTGGGAATTTTTCATTATAGAACTTGGCTTGTATATTCCAATGATGGGCTTCCTGGAATTGCCCTAGGTCTTCGTGAGCAAGCGAGTTGGATGTACACCCACTTAGTTTCTTTTTGAGCTTTCATACACTTATAGCTCCAGTGCATCGGTTGCATGACAATCCCTACCCACTCACATTGATATCTATTGATGGGCATCTCCATAGCCCGTTGATACGCCTGGTTGATGTGAGACTATCTCCTTCTTTTTGTCTTCTCCACAACGACCATATTCTATTCCACCTATAGTGCTATATCCATGGCTCACGCTCATGTATTGCATGAAAGTTGAAAAAGTTTGACATCAAAAGTATGAAACAATTTCTTGGCTTGTCATCGGGGTTGTGCATGATTTAATACTTTGTGTGATGAAGATGGAGCATAGCCAGACTATATGATTTTGCAGGGATAATTTCTTTGGCCATGTTATTTTGAGAAGACATGATTGCTTTATTAGTATGCTTGAAGTATTATTGTTTTTATGCCAATATTTTTTTTGAATCTTATGGATCTGAATATTCATGCCACAATAAAGAAAATTACATGGATAAATATGTTAGGTAGCATTCCACATCAAAAATTCTGTTTTTATCATTTACCTACTCGAGGACGAGCATGTATTAAGCTTGGGGATGCTTGATACGTCTCCAACGTATCTATAATTTTTTATTGTTCCATGCTATTATATTATCTATTTTGGATGTTTTATATGCATTAATATGCTATTTTATATTATTTTTGGGACTAACCTATTAACCTAGAGTCAAGTGCCAGTTTCTGTTTTTTCCTTGTTTTTGAATTTTACAAAAAAGGAATACCAAACGGAGTCCAAACGGAATAAAACTTTCGCGATGATTTTTCTTGGACCAGAAGACACCCATGGAACTTGGAGTCCAAGTCAGAAGAGTCCCGAGGAGGTGACAAGCCTCCAGGGCACGCCTCCCTGGCTTGTGGCCCCCACCCGGGAGTCCACCGACCTCCCTCTCAGTTATATAAATCCTAAAATATTCCCAAACTATTAGAGGAGTCCATGAAAATACTTTTCCACTGCCGCAAGCCTCTGTTCCCGTGAGATCCCATCTTGGGGCCTTTTTCAGCGATCTGCCGGAGGGGGAATCGATCACAGAGGGCATCTACATCAAGTTTATTGCCCTTCCGATGAAGTGTGAGTAGTTTACCACAAACCTACGGGTCCATAGCTAGTAGCTAGATGGCTTCTTCTCTCTCTTCGATCTTCAATACAATGTTCTCCTCGATGTTCTTGGAGATCTACCCGATGTAATCTTCTTTTGCGGTGTGTTTGTCGAGATCCGATGAATTGTGGATTTATGATCAGCTTATCTATGAATATTATTTGAATCGTCTCTGAATTCTTATATGCATGATTTGATATCTTTGTATTTCTCTTCGAATTATCAGTTTAGTTTGGCCAACTAGATTGGTATTTCTTGCAATGGGAGAGGTGCTTAGCTTTGGGTTCAATCTTGCATGATTTCACCCAGTGACAAAGTAGGGGTAGCGAGACACGTATTGCATTATTGCCATCGAGGATAACAAGATGGGGTTTTCATCATATTGCTTGAGTTAATCTCGCTACATCATGTCATCTTACTTAATGCGTTACTCTGTTCTTATGAACTTAATACTCTAGATGCAGGCAGGAGTCGGTCGATGTGTGGAGTAATAGTAGTAGATGCATATATAATCGTTCCGGTCTACTTGACACGGACGTGATGCTTATATGCATAATCATTGCCTTGGATATCGTCATAACTTTGCGCTTTTCTATCAACTGCTTGACAGTAATTTGTTCACCCACCGTGTTATTTTCCTTCAAGAGAGAAGCCTCTAGTGAAACCTATGACCCTCGGGTCTATTTTCCATCATATACCAAAAAACCCAAAAATACCTTTCTGCAATTTATTTACCCAAAGACCTTCTTTTTAGAACTACCTTCGCCGCCTTAGCTAAAAGCATCTCCTGCCACCCATGCACTTGGCTGCACATGTTGTTTTTATGTACCCAAAGACATTCTTTTTATAACTACCGACATGGACAGGTAAGCTGAGATAATGATCATTCCAATTCTCACTCTGGACTGCTAGCACACTCTTCATCTGATTCCTTGCCAGTTCACTAGTATTGGCCCAAAACATGACCGCAAACTTCTCAACATTTATGAATTGACTGGAGCAATTTTCATATAGGTCAAGGATTCCTCGAAGGGTACTGGCCTCCTCCTGTATTGCCTTTAATATGACCATCGAATCATCTACAAAAAACATATGTGAAACACTTGGTGCCGCTTGGCAAATACGGATGCCACTTATCCTTCCTTCCTCCTCGGTCACATGTTTCCAGGAGGAGGCCCGTGTAACTCTAGATATGGTCGAAACAAGAATCGGAAGGCTACAAGTGTAACCAGGAATGAAATGATGTTGGGAGCAACAAATTAGAAAACCATTTGCATTTCTAGAATGCAAGGTTTGAGAAGGCCCGAATGCATATAAAATACATGGGATTGGACGAATGATGTGAAAGTTGTGCATAGGAAAAAGTTAGGGGGTGCTTTGCCCAAACTTGGTGCAAACATGAGTTTGGTTTGCTCAGATTTGAGAACAAAGTGTACCACCAGAAACATAGCAAAATTATGGTCAAGAAACATAAACCATTTGCCAAATTACGTGCAAACCCTACGCACTGCCGAATTATACTCAACGACGGTTTTGAAGTCCAGGAATCTCAAGTTCATCCAGTCATGCTCTGCGGGAGGTTGAATGGTGTACGTGAGTTTCTGAAATCTATTCTTCAGGGAAATTCAGAGAGTCTTGGGGTCCCTCTCCGCCAGGTACTCATTCTTGAGAATAGTCCAGAGATGACGTCGTGGAAAATGCAGAACCTCAAAGTTCTCAATCCTTGTCGGGCTGCACCCTCGACTGAATCTTCAGCGACGGTGTTTCCTAAACCTCTTCCTTCGAGTATGATTTCAACATCCAATCTCGAGGCGAGATAGTTGTGCCCATGATGAATCCGGTTCTAGTTTTTCATGCGTATAATAGGATTACTAGCAATAATTCATGATTAAAGCAATTTCAGATTACTTGCATAATAAAAGCTACAATAACAATTATATTAAGAGGCACTAGAAAGCATTTAATAATAGAAAATTAAAGTTAATTACAAGGACTAAAATGTAAAACTTCACATTTGACTGCAATTTCCGACAAGGGGTTTCACGCTGGTCGGACCTTTCCGTAATTCATGAGAAGTCCAGGGGCTTTATCGCAAAGATTAGCTCCTTTTTTTTTCTACACAAGAAAATAAGCCTGGGCCATCTTCATGGGTTGGGCCAAAGGCCACGGCCCGCTCACAGTGTGGTTCCGGTAAGGAAGATTTGCTCCTCCTCCTCTCCGTCTCTCCGGTCTCCACGCCGCCGCCGCCCGCTCCTACGGGGAGCCGATCCCGCGCCTGAGCGCAGCAGCCATGGCGATTGCTTCTCTCATCGCCTCCAGGTTCGCCAGGTCCGGCCACGGGCACGCCCTCCCCACCGCCGCCGCGGCCATCTCTCAGGTGCCGCCTCCCCCTCCAACTCTTGCCCCTTGCTCAAAATGCAAATCTTGGTTGTTCCTCCGCCGATGTTGATCTGATATGCTGGTTTGTTCCACCGCGCGCGCGATCTGGTGGTGGTCAGGCGCCCAGGGCCCAGCACGCCGCATCTCCGCTGCTCTCCGGCTTCGGACCACTCACTCGCGCCTTCAGGTAACCACCATCACCAGCTCAACTCACTACGTACGTGCACAGATAACTAGCTGATCCGCTCAACATTGAAATTGAATCGAATGTATGCCCTACCCTGCTGTCCTGTATGTGTGTGTGTGCAGCTCAAGGCCTCTATGGAAGGGAGCGTTCGTCGACGCGTTCCTGCAAAGGATAAAGAACAAGAGGGAGAACCTCAACGGCAAGAAGATCTGGTCTCGCAGGTCTTCCATCCTGCCGGAGTTCGTCGGTTCCACCGTGCTCATTTACAACGGCAAGACTCACGTCCGCTGCAAGATCACCGAGGGGAAGGTCGGCCATAAGCTTGGGGAGTTTGCTTTTACGCGCAGACGGAGGCCCCATCGGGCCATTTTGGCGAAGGGCGGTCAAGGAAAGGGGAAGAAGAAGTAAGAAATGGGAATGTGCGTGCGTCAAAGGTGAGGTTACGATATTGTTATTAGAAATGGATTTGGATATCAGCAGCTGATACTGCACAAAGTTTACCCTTGCTGCATTGTAGCAAGGCTCTTTGTTTATCCTGAAATGAAATTTTCTTTAGTTGCGGCAGGTGGAAATAATAAAAACATTCGGTTGGTGCTAACTTGGGCGTTGTGGCAGAACAATCTGTGTTGCTTGTATTTAGCTTCCAGCCTAACTTGTGATAAATGATGGAACACAGGACAAAAATAACCCACGTTGACCACATCATGCCTTTGCTATCCTCATAGATCTTCGTGTGGCTATCTTTTAGCTATTAGTATGTTGTGGTCAATTTCCAATCTACATTTTGAAAATGGATGTCTTGGTAGATTGTAGATTCCAAACTATATTCCTATTAGATTGTACTCCCTCTCTGAAGAAATATAAGAGTGTTTAGATCACTAAAGTAGTGATCTAAACACTCTTATATTTCTTTATGGAGGGAGTATGTACTTTCATTACCATACCAAAAAGATCAGAAGTATGCGAAGATTGGTTGGGTAGATCAGAAGTTAGGGCAGTCTGACTTCAACCTGCTCTCCTGTGCATTACTCTGTTTTTCTTCACTGTAGCCCATTTATCTTGTAGCACAATTTCAACCTTTGGGCATGATTGAATTAAATTTTCTTGATAATAGTAAAGTTGAGATTTGTGTGTATAGATAACTGATACAAAATCCTGAAGTGAACTTATATTATAAGAGAGGTGACGTGTCAAATCATAGGAGCGTGTCTTTTATTTAATTTTAGTTTGACAAGTGTTTTAAGGAGCTGTACCTTATAATTATAATTCTCAGGTTCTAGTGCCGCACGTCAGGTTTCATCTTCGCCGGCAAATCTTTGTCACATGGTTAAGGCAGGTGACTGTGATGTTCAATATTTGTGATCAGTATCCCATATTTTACTTCTCTTATTGGGGTTGGGTTAAGGTGAATTCTCCTTCCCGTTCAATTGAGTTGTGAATAGTGAGCTACATCTCTTTGTAAACTGTGTATGATGTGTCAAACTGTAGACTAAGGCTGACCCACAATCTGTGCCAAGCCTGTTAAGCATTTGTGCTATGACATCTTATCTTGGTTAGAATGATAATGCAATTGAGATGTATGTATGGCCATAAATGAGTGAGATTGTTGTCGATGCTTATGAAATACATACACAAGCTTGGCTTGTTAAATGTGTTTTCACTATGGTTGCAAATATAATGGAGCTTTCTGTTTCTGGGCGATACTTACTTTTTGTCACTTGCCCAGCTGTTTATCTCACTCTGTTCATAACTTTTAATTTCAGGTGGGTTTATGGACGGTGGGATGAGGGCCTAGTTGAAGCACAAGCACTTGAATCACCTTAATTTTCCGGACTGCGTTTTCTTTCTTACAAGAATAATTATAGCAGAAAGAATGTTTAGCTCATCTTACTTGAAGATTTTCCATGTACTCTGTTTGTTTACTCTGCTAGTGGTTCCAGCATAACTCTAGAGTGCTGGTCTTATATTTCTTTGGGCCTTACTGAGGTCTGATGCCACGACTTGCCAACTGTCATGTGTATCTTGCTACACTTCCTTTGCAATAGGGGTATCTTGCTGATTGTTGCTTTGCATCGGCTAGCATGGTTGCTTTGGATATATTTTTTTTTGGCATAATTAGCTCCTTTCAAGTCTGTTTTGATAGACTTAATCCCCCCTTAAGAATGTATCACAAAATTTAGCCGCCTGCGCCAACGGCGACACGTGTCCTCTGTGGGCACCTGACATATTTAGCATCTTAAGAACATGTCATAAAATTGCTGATTGCTGCTCCAGAAGCATTGATACCTGCACAATGAACATAAGCATAAAACAATAAGAATTCAGAACCTCACGCATGGCAGAGCCCCCTACCAATGAAATCAGAGCTTCCTGCTGCCGGGTGATTTGTAGTGGAGGCTCGAGTCAGAGCTCTCGTCCCACGAGCACCGACCTCGCTGCCGCGCGCCGCCACATTGGAGAAGAGACGAGAAGGGGAGAGGACCTGTTGCTGTCCACGTCGGGCTGATTTTTTTCTACGTTGGCAAATGGCAAGGGCGAAACGGCGTCTCCAACTTACAGCGGGGGCCCACTACTTACTTGGACGCTTCATACTACTTTGTTTCCAATAACTCTGCTGCTCCTGAATCCTGAAGCCCGAAGAACAAAAAATCATTGCCTTAGCAGTAAACTAATGAAGTCACCTGCTTAGTTTTGATGTTGTGTATGTATGTTCGAGTGATCCTGAGGTCGAGAGTTCGAGCCTCTCTCGCCCCAACTTTTGTTTTTTGAATTTTCCCTTTTTTCGAGAATTTTTTTAAAAAGTATTTCCTGCAACAATCCTTTCTTCTGGAATATAAAAAATCCTACTTGTTCCTTTTTTTCTTGAGATTTTTCATTCTTATTTTTTTCATGCAACCATCCTTTCTTCTGGAATAAGAAGATTCCTAGAATCAAACCAAGCACAGCAACATACTCCCTCCGTTCCTAAATATAAGTTTTTGTAGAGATTTCACTATAAACCACATACGGATGTATATAGATGCATTTTAAGTGTAGATTCATCCATGCAAAAAAAAGTGTAGATTCATCCATTTTGCTCCGTATGTAGTCTACCTAGTGGAATCTCTACAAAGACTTATATTTAGGAACGGCGGGAGTACATTGCATAATTTTTCCAAAATACATACACACACATGGTAAGATTTTGAGCGTCACATGACAACATGTAAGTTTTGCTTCAAAGCTAGTTTTCAGCCAAATAGTCGTGTGTATCTTGCTGCTGGATTTGATATGAGCGGGAAATTTTCTGCTGGATAGCTATGCGCGCGTGCAGTACTTTTGTACTTACTATTTTCAGGCATCTCCTTCTCTAGGCGTAGGCCTATTCTTCAGGCATCTTATTGGGTTCATTCTCTTGCTTGCTTGATGTGTTCGCATGTCTATATATTAACATCAACATAATAATTAATCATTTTTGTGACAATTTATACTATCTGCTCTTGCCGAACAGAGACATACTGAATTAAGCCTCTTTGATTCATAGGATTTTATTGACATGTGAATAGGAAAATGGTAGGATTGGAGTGTCATGACATGTTTATTCTTAGAAGCTTGTAGGAATTAGCAAATGATGTTTGATGCACCATAGGGAAGTCACAGAAATTTGAAAAAGAAGTTCGAGTGGATTGTAATTTGAGACTGGATTTTCTACTCCCTGGAGCAGCCACACCTTTCTCCTCTTCAATCTCAAGTTGACGCTGGATGTCCAAGTACTCCAAAGCATTGACACCTGCACTCTAAACATAAGCATAAAACTATAAAAATTCAGAGTCTCACGCATAGCAACAAATGATTGTGGAAGCACAACCCAAATCATTCCGATCGGCAAGCACAACCCTAAATCGAAAGAACAACCCTAAATCGGAGCTCCCTGCCGCTTCAAGGAGAGTATTGTATCGTTGCTTAATGTTTATTATCTTGATGCGGTGAGGTGAGCTGGGGTCGATGTATCCATACATGGATCATGTTATGAACAAATATTTTGTTATTGCAGCCTGCCGGCCACTATCTGTTTTCATTCCTGGTGCTTGGTTTAATTTTTTGAGCACAATGCGGACGCAAGCGCTCGTATATACATGCATACACTCACCCCTATGAATGCACACACGCACACTCTATCTCTATGAGCACCCTGGGACGTGAAATTGAACGGAAAAAAGTGCAAGGGCTTGATCACATGCATGGTACACCTTGATGGGCACACCTGATCTGTATCGAAGTAAGTTTCATGCCTCCATGAACTGATTGACCATTTTGTCAAGGATTGACTAAAGGTTCCAATACAGATAAGAAACTTACAACGAAAGTGCCATGCGTACGATGATTTTTCCGTACGATTTCGTACGACAAGACACAGGCACACTTCCCGAGGTTTGGGCCCACACCACCAGATGAGTCTGGTCGTACAAAGATCGTGTGGATTTCTGTCCGCAACTCTCAACTTAGAAAGGTACAATAAGAACAGATTTGAGAAAATAGCACATGAACATGAATAAAGGAAGTGCAAGGGCTGGATCACATGGTGGTCCATTTGTGCCCCCAAAGTACACTTTGATGGAATGATGGATCCTTGAGAAGTAGTAGGCTCCATATTTTGTCTATTTTCTTTTCTTTGCTTGAGAACCGTGGGGTCGTCGGAATCTTGAACTGATTGGTTGATAGTTTTATCATTGTGTCGGCTATGAACTGAACAATATGAGCCTGCTGTTACTGCATCAGCTGTGAAGAAATGTACACACACACCATTTGTAATCTCTGTAAGTTGCATACGTAAAACTGGGGCTGTGAATGAAGATGAGTAGAATTATAGGTCACTAATGTATGCCTCGCAGTTGGAGAAGAATAGTCTTATTTTCTTGATGAGAGCCAAAAGCATAACGGGGCGGTGGCGCAGTTGGCTAGCGCGTAGGTCTCATAGCTAAATTATGCGAGTGATCCTGAGGTCGAGAGTTCGAGCCTCTCTCGCCCCAAAATTTTTTGCTGGCATGGATTTAATTTATTTCACTTTTGGCTCCTATTTAAGTAATTAAACTGTAATAGGTCTGAACTTGTTTCCACTTTTGGCTCGTATGCAACCACGAAACTTCATGCCAGCTTTTTATTTTTATTTTTTCCATACGATGGATTAGGCCGGCGGTACTGCAATTCAAGAGATAAAGGAACAACAAAACAAAATAGCAAAAAAGAAGATAACGGGCAACACCTAGCTAAAGCAGAAAAAGCTTCAGGCCTCACTCACTGTGTGTTCATCCCTCAGGTGCCAAGGATCAAGTCCAAACCTCGGGCTCCTTCTTTTCTCAACACGCTCATATGTTCCTTTCTTTCCACGCAAATCCTCCCTTCTTTCCGTAAAGCACCCCACTCCGCTCTAGTAACACGTCACATGATATAAACATATACAACGCGGGCTGCCGATATCGCTTCTTTCGCATGGAAAGATTCTCTTAGTTTTCAATCACAAAGACATTATTAGAGGGGACAAAGGGATGACGGAAAGGGTTAAAGCAGCCAATCTTGTTACATATGGGGTATCCCTTTTCTTAAGAACAAACCCAAGTGCAACAACGACAACATACAGTACATAATTCTTCAACCACGACAAAGGGATGATTTGTGTAACGCATCAAATCACCAAAACAATGACAAAAAGGCCCAAAGAGGGACAGACACTTACAAACAAGGACAATGAAATGGGAATCTAGATAGCCAAGGACCAAGATCTGTTGTAGGCTTGTAGCATTTTGACGATTGCTCCATTGAGCAAACATGGTTTTTTCTTGTGATTCATAAGATCAGTATAAGCAAGGAACTAAAAATGGCTCCGGTGATCTTACTCTTCTTCTCTCTCCAGGAGGGAGACAAGTCTTATTTAATTTTACAAGTATAAATGAATAACTTCAAATATGAAAGGCCTATTAGCTCAGTTGGTTAGAGCTTCGTGCTAATAACGCGAAGGTCACATGTTCGAGACCGATATTGCTTCTTTTGCATGGAAAGATTCTCCTGTTTTTCAATCACAAAGATCATTAGAGGGGACAAGAGGATGATCAAAAGGGTTAAGAGCATTTTATCTTGTTACAAATGGGGGGTATCCCTTTTCTTAAGAACCAAACCAAGTGCAACAACGTACACAATTCTTCAAAATGCATACGCACATGGGAATACTTCTTTTTTCGCCGGGAAACACACATGGTAAGACTTTGAACGCCACTTGACACATCCATACATATATGGTCAAATATCAGTCATAAGAAAGGGGGAGATTCTGTAACAACTCTGGGTTGTACATAGCATGCTAGCGGGCTAGTCGCCAGCATCCATCTTTTGTCCAAGAAGCAAAAAATGAAATTGAAAGAGATTTTTGTCTATTTTTTCTTTCTGTATAATAATAGGAATCCAATAACTCCCGAACGTTCAGATTTTGAGCATTTCGTCCCGAACGTTTTGACATGGCAACTTTAGTTCATAGGGGATAGCAACTTCGTCCTTTTTTGGGTTTCTTTTTCAGAAAATTGCCATGTTTCCCTAATCTCACGCAAACTAAACTTGCCATCTAAACCCGTTCGGGTTGCCATGCTTAACTCCCGAACGTTCGGGAGTTATCATTACCGTAATAATATTAGGCTTCATTATTATGTAACTATTGCATGATGATTTGCGCACACATCACATGGTCCGAAACAGTGACCATTTTTTTTTGAACAATGACAAATATCTATAAGCATAGACAGTGAAACGGGAAACTAGACAAGGATGAAAATTTATTCCTACGAGCAAAGATGATTTTTTCGGTTGCTCCTGGTGATGATTTTTCTTCCGATTTATCCTCTTCTTATTCTTTTTCTTCTCATCATAAGATCGATGTACCCCTCTGTAAAGAAATATAGGAGTGTGTCCATGGCTTTGAACGTCGCAAACCAAAGATCGACGTGATGGTGATCGATTAAGTAAGGTGGTTTCATATGGTGTCTTGTGTGCTCCATACTAGCCGTTATTTCCTATCCAAGAATAGAGAAGCGAGGGATACCATGAAAAACGTTGCTGTTGGAGCGCTTAAGAATGGTTATGTACATCATGTGATGCAGAAGTCAAGAGTGATTATTTTCGCTTGGAGCGCTTATAGTGGGTATAGATAGTTGCCATTACTTGCCTGCTTGCACATATGGCTTTTATCACTATGTTGCTTTTTTTTTGCGAAATTTTTATCACTACGTTGCTGTTGGAAGATGATTTGTGTAACCCATCAAATCACCCAAACAATGACAAAAAGGCCCAAAGAGCGTTGGACAGTTACAAACAAGGATAGTGAAATGGGATCTAGACAGCCAAGGACTATGATCTGGTGTAGCATTTTCTAGATCGCTCTTGTTCTGTGACCAGGAGGGAGACAAGTCGTGCTTAATTTTACACATATGGCTTAATAACATAAGTAATCAAAAGGCCTATTAGCTCAGCTGGTTAGAGCGTTTTGCTAATAACGCTAAGGTCACAGGTTCGAGACCTGTATGGGCCATTAACTTCTTTTTTTCCTTTTTTACTTTTTTCTACACAACGGTAAAAATGCGAAAAAAAAATAGTTGAGATGGCTTCGCCCGGGTTCAAACCGGAGACCTGCAGTGTGTTAGACTGACATGATAACCAACTACACCACGAAACCTTTGTGCTTTCTTGCTCGGGTTTACGCTACTAATCTTATAACACCATCATGTGGTCCACTATCTTCACAAGACTGTGTGTCCTTTACATTTTCCATGGCAAGAAGTCACAACATTATATTCCAAGATGTATGGACATAAACCCACAATAAATTACAAATGGGTACCGATCAAAGCATATGGAAAATACACCCAAATACACATGTCCACCATGAATACAATGATGTTTTAGTTAATCAATATATGGTCGGGTGTTTTTTCAATGATGTTTTAGGAGTCCCCGTATTTGCATCGCCACTGAGAACCGTTTGTTAGAAGGGAGAGAGAGGATTGGTGGAATAGTTGATGTTAATGCTTGAGCCCCATGGGCATATATATAGGAGTACAAGGTCGTCTTGGAGTACAAGGCAAGGTGGAATAAATCCTATGCTATCCTATGTTTCCATAATAACAATGATACTCAACACCCCCCCGCAGTCACAACGGGAGCGACGCAGACGGTGAGACTGAAGAAGAATCCGAAGGGAAGCCGACGGACACCCCCCCACAGTCGTAACGGTCGATGCACCGCGAAGTCGTGGCTGGAGTGGAAACCGACGAGGTTGCTCAAGCGAGGCGGTAGCCCTTTGTGCCGTTTGTCAAGGTAGCCGAGAGCGTAGGTAGTATAGCTGTAGTCGAGGTAGCCGTGCGAAGAACGCCGTGGTCGGTGTCGAGTCGGGGGTCGCCGGTGTCAAGGAAGTTGTCGTGGAGCCGCGGGCGCAAGGGGGCGCCGTGGAGTCGCGGAAGAAGAGCAGCGGCGGCGGCGGCCTAAGGAGGCGGCGGCGGCACCTAGAGAAGGTGCGCGGCGGCGGTGCTCGAAGTAGGCGATAATGACCTCGACAGCGTGACGAAGACCGGCGCGGACGGTGACGTTTCCGCGCCAAGGGAGGCGGCGTGCCGCATATCAAAGTTAACGCGTGTGGACGGCGGTGGACCGCGGGCCGCAGCGCTATGGCCCAAAGGGGCGACGCAGCGGCGGCGGGCAGGTCGAGGCGACGACGGGGAAGACCTCAGGGCGGTTGCAGGGATCGCGTGCCACGCTCGCTACGGCCCGACGGGGCGACGTAGCGGCAGCGCGAGGGTCGGTGCAGCCTCGGGGACGACCTGGAACGGACGACCTCGGTGCGGCGGTTGACTGCGGGCCGCGGCACTACGGTCCGAAGGGGCGACGCAGCGGCAGCGCGTGATGTGGTGCAATCATGGGAACGGCCTCAGGGCGGCGGCGAGGACCACGTGCCGCGGCGCTACTGCCCGAAGGGGCGACACAGCGGCGACGTGAATCGGTGCAGCCACGGGGAAAACCACGAGCGGCGGCGCTGCGGCCTGATGGGGCGACGCAGCGGCAGCTCGTTACTCGATCGGCAGGTGCGCACTATTCTTGAGACGATCTTCAAGGGACCGGGCGAGGTGTACAGCAATGCACGAAGGCTGAGTTGATACATAAGCAGACGAGCAGCCTCCAGTGCCTACACGCAGCATGCACAAGCACATACGTGCATGGACACGGCCACGCGCGGAGTGGATCTGCGATCCGGCGCCTGGCGTTGGAGCCAAGCACAACCACGCGTGGTGCGTGAGTGGCCGCGGCCGCACGGAGAGGAGCCGAGGACGGACGAACCCTAGGTACGGGCTGCGCGGCCCCCGGCGGCAGTCATGGAGGCCGACCGTCCTGGGGGCGGCGCGCGGGTGTGGAAGCGACGGTGGCTAGGGTTTAGGATCGATTAGGCTGATATCATGTTAGAAGGGAAAGAGAGGATTGGTTGAATAGTTGATGTTATTGCTTGAGCCTCATGGGCATATATATAGGAGTACAAGGTCGTCTTGGAGTACAAGGCAAGGTGGAATAAATCCTACGCTATCCTATGTTTCCATAATAACAATGATACTCAACATCCCCCGCAGTCACAACGGGAGCGACGCAGGCGATGAGACTGAAGAAGAATCCGAAGAAAAGCCGAGGACACAGTTGATCGACATTATAGCCTACTGCTAACTCCCACCAAATCGGGGGCGAGGACACCACCTCGAGCCAATCTTCCATTCTTTTTGTAAAGTACTCTACTCCACTAGCATCATCAGATGATAATATATGGAGAACACGCGCTCCCGCTGCCGCTTTTTTCTCGTGGAAGGATTCACATGTTTTTCAACCACAAAGACATCATCAGAGGGAACAAGAGGGATGACGGAAAGGGCTAGAGCATTCAGTCTTGTTACATATGGGGAATCCCTTTTCTTCGGAACCAAACCAAGCTCAATAACTATTTTTTTGCAGGACAAGCACAACAACACACAATACATAATTCTTCAAAACACATACACACATGCTGACAATGTAAGGGAGAAAATTTGTAACAACTCTCGGTTGTATGTGGCATGCTAGCGGGTTCGTTACCAGCATCTATCTTTCGCCGAGGAAATAAAAATGAAAAATAATTTTATGTATTTTTTATTTTGTACAGCTAAATGCCTTTATATTTTGTGCACACATCACATCACACAGGGAAGACAAATATTTGCAAACATGGATAGTTGTATTTTGTAGATGGCTCCTAGGAGCAAACATGATTTTCCTACTTGCCACTTATAATGATTTTTCTTCTGATTCGTCCTCTTGTAATTTTTCCTTCTCATCATAAGATGGATATACAACTTTTGTCTCTGTGCATACAGTCATGGCTTTTCTAATTAGTGTTGCAAAGTGCTTACTAGGTACCTGAAGTTCGCCAGCAATGAGAATCTCGTCCAGTACTCGTAGACATGCAAATTTTCCCATTGGTACTAATGTGAATTAGTCATTGATAAAAAAAGACCACAACTCTGGCAAGAAACTGCGTATAACTAAAGTCCTAGGTCATTCGTGTCAATTTTTTATCCTATATGTGAAAAAAAAAATATTGAAAAAAATATAATGAAGATGAGTAGAATCAGGTCACTAACTTATGCCTCTCAGCTGGGGTTTGGACCAAACTGTTTTACTGGCTTGAGAGATAGTATTAATTCTGAGGTATAAGAAACAAAATCAAATAGGGGCGGTGGCGCAGTTGGCTAGCGCGTAGGTCTCATAGCTAAGTTATGCGAGTGATCCTGAGGTCGAGAGTTCGAGCCTCTCTCGCCCCATTTTTTTTTTGAAATTTCCCTTTTTTTGAGTATTTTTTAAATATTTCCGGGACCATTCATTCTTCTGGAATATAAAAAAAATCCACTTCACCTATCTTTTTCAAATGTCCTTTTTTTGGGATTTTTTATTTTAAAATCTTCTCATGCAATCATCCTTTCTTATGGAATAAAAAAGTTCCACTCGCTGAATTTTCTAAACCTGTAGCAGGTCAGGTGCCTTGTTTTGGTCATGTGTAACTGCACAAATTTCTCCCAAAAAACCCAGCCCCTGTTCTTTCTATACTTTCTCAACAAGTATCATCGTTTTTGTAGCAGGACAAGTCTTTTCCTTGCGAACTGGAGATTACAAGAGAACACCTGCTCCCCCCTCAGGCAGGCCTCTGGTCTCGAGAACCAAGTTGAAGTCTTTTCGTAAGGCAGTCCACTCCATTAAACATTACTGCATGATCAAAAATCAACGTATGGAAGAAATTTTGTGAAAATTCTTAGTGGTACGTGCATGCTGGCTCATCACCGGCATCCATCTTTCGCCAGAGAAACAAACATGAAATAAAAAAGGAATCTTGAGTATTTTTCTTCTTTTTGTACAATATGGCTTTATTATTATGTAACTATCGCGTGATGATTTGCGGACACATCGCGTCACATTAAAGTCGAAAGCAGTGACAATTTTTTCCTTCAAAGGCAAAAATATTTACAAGCATGGACAATGAAATGGGAAACTAGACAAGGACCAAGATGTATTGTTGTATTTTGTAGATGGCTCCCAAGCAGATATAATTTTCCTACTTGCCCCCTGCGACGATTTTTCTTCTAATTCATCCTCTTCTTAATAATTCTCTTCTCATCATAAAATCGATATACAACTTTTATACCCATGCATACGTCCATGGCTATAAACGTCGCAAACCAAAGATTGACATGATGGTGGGGTTTATTCACTTATACAAATATATAAATTAGAAAACATTTCAAGCATCAAAGGGCCTATTACCTCAGCTGGTTAGAGCGTCGTGCTAATAACGCGAAGGTCACAGGTTCGAGACCTGTATGGGCCACTATTCTTTTTTTTTCTTTTCTTTTTTGTTTTTTCTACACAATGGACAAAAAAAATAAAATATAAATGGCTTCGCCCGGGTTCGAACCGGAGACCTTCAGTGTGTTAGACTGACGTGATAACCAACTACACCAGGAAACCTTTCTGATGTTTTCTACTCATAGCTTCCAAAACTAGCAGGCCATTTGACCTTACAAACGAGTCAGTAACAGACCCTTGTTTTTTTTTGAGGGAAAGTAACAGAGCCTTGTTGGTTACATATATCCGGACATAATAATCCACTGATCCACAAGAACAGAAAGATGCCATGTGAAGAAAATTAGGTTCACAGCCCAACCAGAAAATTATACTCCTGTATATAATAGTTGGCTCACTGCAAGCGTGACTCAACTGTTCTTCCAAACAAATTCTCCCCATTTTCGGTGATGAACTATTTTTCAGTACGAATAGCTCCTCTTTTCCGTCAAAGCCCGCACATAATCACACGTTGCAACGTGCACAACCAACATGTTTATTCAGATTAGTACACCCGCATAAGATCAGGGATCACACCACGATGATATATCTAACCAAGAGCATATATTCGAGTGCGGCGCGGTACATTCAACAAATGTTTTACAAGGACAAAAGAGCAAGCTTGAACTTCTTCTGCTAGATATTTAATGTCACGGCAATAATCCAGCAGCCACAATGAACACACTAGCTATCGAACGGCCCCAGCTCCGGCATGAACGCCACCATGGCCGCCTCCATGTATGGATAACTATTATGAGGAAATGGTTAAGTTGCACCTACGAATTTTGCTGGGGCAAACTCGAAGCTATAGGGTCCAACATAATTCCCAATCACCAAGTTTCGGATTGCAAACAAATAAACTGATAAGCTGAACATGATGAGCACCATAGAAACCACTAGCTTTTACCAGCCGTTGTTTATTCAGTGAGATGAGATGGTTCTCGGACATGCTGTCAGTCAGTAAAGAACAGGCCGTGTGTTGGGCTCTGAGGATCTTTCAGGCAGATGACTTGGTGCTAGCTTGTTGAGTTGTAGCACCAGAAGCTTTTGGTGCAGGTGGCGGCGCAACATACATCTTAGCTCTGCGAAGAACCTCGGCAACGATCCAATGCTTGTTCTTGCTCAACGGCCTAGAAGGATCCAGCCTAACCTGGAGAGACATTGATCCATCCATTATAGAAAAGAAGAAAATTGTTCTAGTTTATGTTATGTTACAGCTTGGGTGAATGAATCAATGTGCAAAAAGAACACTAGCCTAGTCTCCAGTAAAGTAAGCCGATAAATAGAATACAACACAGGACAAAATGACGCAAACTCGTTAATCTATTCAACAGAGCAACTGTATAACTTTTTTATATTCACAGTCACACAAGCTTCTTTATAAAACCAACCGCTCCTAAGTAATGTGGATCTCTCTCTCTCTCTCGGTACTGAAAGCAAAATTTTGTTCAGCAGAAAACATATTATGAGCAAATTGCAGCCTTAACTGACATGCCATGCACACAACACCAGGTCCAAGCAATCTTTTCAAACTAAACGATGATATCCTAGAATATTATGAAGGATGGAAGGAGAAAAAAGATCACCATTGCTATAACAACAAGCATCATCACTCAAGTGATCAGGAGGCAAGATTGTTTACTCTAAAGATGGCAAACGAAACAATAATTGAGTTTCTCCAATAAACTAGCTAGCTTAATGGATCTTGAGCTTACAAGCCTAAGAAAGTCAACCACATCTATCTTGTTTGAAGTTTACAGAAGAGAATATGCCAGGAGATAAACTGCTAAATCTAGCTAGCTTCATCCCAATGAAAAATATCTAGATAGCTCCAGCCCGGTGATAATATCATAGGTTGACGTATTGTGGAAACGTAAAACAGCCGTGCCATTACGTGACATGTTCAAGACCATGTATTGATGGATATCTATCTATTGGAGTAAAAAGCTAGTAATAAATCTGCTACATTCCTCGGACAGACCTCAAAATTTCTCAGCTACAAGAGCAACATGTAAACATTGTTTGCAGCAGAATCACCCAATTAAAAGGAGTGAATGAATTGAATAAAATGCATAGTACAAACCATGTATATAGAAAGCATGAATTTCTCAGCTGGACTACAAGTTGAACTATCATCATTAAATTTAGACTAAATTCTAACAAGTTAAAATTCAAGTGTCATTAGACAGACAGACAGACAGACCACAAACCTTAATCAACCTAATCAAAATGAAGGAAATGAGCCAGTGAACCAACAAAGACCTTTTTTAACATTAAACTTAAACTAAATTCTATGAGGCTGAATCCAAAGAAAAGCCCCCGGACAGACTAGAAACCTTCATTATTAATCTCAACAGGAAGGAAATGGGTTTCGATTTGGAGAAGTAATGGATCATAAAATCCGCTCCACCAAAGGCAGCATCAGATGACATGAGAGTTGAGAGGGAGGGGTCAATGGCGTACGTACCCTGTCGCCGATGTTGCAGGTCTCGGCCTCGTCGTGCGCCATGAACTTGGAGGTGCGCTTCACGTATCGGTTGTACACCTTGTTGTGGAAGAGGCGGTCCACCGCCACCACCACCGACTTCTGCATCTTGTTCGACACCACGATCCCCACCACCGGCTTCATCTCTTCTCTTCTCTTCTCTTCTCCTCTCCCCACGACGGACGGCGGCGGGCGGCGGCGGCGAGTAGGTTGAGATGCGGAACACCTGCTGCTGTTTTCCGCTAGGGCACGAGGCGACACTGACTGACTCGGTCCAGGCCAGAGCGCGTATCGGGGCCGAGCTGGGCTCTACTCAGAGGCCCACGCTGGTCCAGTTGGGGCGCGTGCTATTGTTGTGGGCCAGATGAGCCTTCAAGTTTTTCTCAAAAAAAATTATAAAAAAAATTCAAGTGTATCCTCTGGTGCCGTCGCCGCCGCCCCCACTCTCTGAGAAATTTAGGCTCCCTCGCCTCCGGCTTCCATCTTGGCGCTCCGAGGTGGGGGGACCTCGGATCTTCAAGACCTCTATATTCTTCGTCAACGTCTAGTGATCATCATAGTTTTGTGAGAATAGATTTCCTCTCATTCTTGTGGTAGTGCCATGAGATTAGAGAGTTTTTTTCCTCACGGATCCGATTATTCGGATCTGATAAGTTTATGTTGTTGTGTCAAGTTTTTTTATTTGTTTGATTCTTTATGGAGGTGAAATCTTTCATCAACACTATGGTGAAGATAACGTGATTCCACAATCTGCACTTCTAAGAGATCATCCTCGGGCCAAGTGTGTTCATCGATCAAGGCTTCCCATATTTTTCCATGGGTGACTCAAGGCACTTTCAAAAATCATTATTGGTAATGTTCGTGCGGGTAAAAGAGTGGCAACATCGTTGCTCCAGTCCAATTGCAGACTCTTTACCGAAGTCAGTCAATTGAATTTCAATGCACAATGGTGTTTACTGTTAAAGTGGCTAGACAATTTTTTATAATAAAAAGCATGTTTTATTAATGTCACCGGCAACAAAAAGATGACTCCATTTTTTGAATGGTCATGCTTATTTTGTAGTAGAAAATTAAAGGCCTTAAATGTTGGATAGACATTACTCATGTATTCTTTGCCTTTTGTCATTTAATTCCTCACCCAGCATTAAGTGCTTCCATTTTTGGGGTGTGACTCACCTCTATCTCTTTTGCCAAGTTTAACAAGCGTTTAAATGCTTTTATTTTTGTCCCTTTTAACAAGTCTATACTCCCTCCATTCCTAAATATGAGGTGTATTAGTTTTTGAAAAAGTCAACTGTTGTCTATGTTTGACCAACTTTACAGCAAAATATATAAAGATTTATAATACTAAATATATAAAATGTAAAAATATAGTTCATGATGAATCTAGTGATAATGATTTGGTATTCTAGACATTGATATTTTTGTCTATAAACTTGGTCAAACTTAGAGAAGTTTGACTTTTTGAAAAAATAATACACCTTATATTGAGGAACGGAGGGAGTATAAGATAACACTCCAGGTACTCCAAGACATAAACATTAGTCCCATTGCCAAATTAAAGTAGACGAAGAGAACGCATATTTTCCTTCCTATAGATCAAAAAAGGAGAGAACCCTTGGGATGGACACACGGGCTGCTATTGTTTGCTTCCTCGTGGTGCTAGCACTAGTGGGTACTCCTATTTCTGCAGGTGTGTTTAATTGTGTTCGTCAAACATAATGGTTTGTGTTTTCTTGGTGGTGCTGCTAATCTAATCTAATGGGGTTTTGCTGCTAATCTTCTAATATAATGGTTTGTGTTTTCTTGGTGTTGTGCAGATAACTGCACGGTCGTTGACGACGGCGGGAAGTTTTTCTGCACCAAGCCCGTGTGCAAGGCCACATGCGAGGTGTTTGCACGTGATAGGAAGGGCAACCTCAAGGACTACCACTGTGAGAAGAAGAACGCCATCAAGGCTGTTTGCTAATGCAACATTTGCTAGCAGAGACTGAAATACTAGCTAGTACTCCCTCCGTTTGGAATTACTTGTCGCGAAAATGGATGTATCTAGACGTATTTTAGTTCTAGATACATTCAGTTTCAAGACAAGTAATTCCGAACGGAGGGAGTACTTGTTAGGCGGTACTTACTTCAGGATGGACCAAAACATGTTATGTATGACCTCATATTGAGAGCAAGGAATAAACAACTTATTACTTGATCTGTTAAATAGTCTTATTTGGAAGCCATGTGGAGTCGTTCGATGTTTTATTGTTCACTTATTTTTCGTTTGAGTTAGTTATTTTAACTATATTTTTTTTGAAAACCATTGGGAATTAAAGGATTATCAAGTCGAATCTTATTGGATCTATCAAGTTGAACCGTATGCTTTAGTTAGGCAAATCCTAACTACATATAGACCTTTAGTTCAACAAGGGATTGGACTGGATTGGTTTCGTCAGCCAACCCGGTGTTCAGTTGCAATCTCAGACTCGCACTATAATTGAGGATATATATAATACACTTACTTTGGTTCATCTCAGACTCTACTCCTTGCAGCATTTTACTACTTAGTTGCAATAAGGGATTCAACTCGACATGTAATAGAACACCAGGGATTGGATTGCCAGTTGACCTGGTGTTCTATTGCAATCTTGGGTGGAATCACTCACTAGAATTAAGGATATATAATGCACTTACTCTAGCCTATGTCAAACTCTACTCTTAGTAGCCTTTTGCTCTTGAGTTGTAAGCGGCAATGAGTTGCCTTTTATTTGTACCGCAAGCATCATTCATATGCATCAATGTAGAAACTACTGGTTGTGTACAATTC